>NW_026555342.1:10325258-10375169 GCF_029017545.1 Prosopis cineraria | reverse complement strand
TTTTCTTGAACATAGTGTTTCACTAACACTAAAGGGTTGGTTTGCAATTGGGTTGAGTCTGTCCCTTATATTAGATAGATTTCAGCTAATTATTTCCTTAGGCCCAAAAAACCATTTTTGATCCAAAGACAATGTTTGAATTAATATTTGTGATTAAAAAAAAATTGGTTAAAGATTTAATTGTCATAAGATTTTATTATCATTTTCCTGAACTAAAATTAGCACTCGGATGGCCGATAGGATTGGGTATGATAAAAAGGGCCAATCCCTAACATGCAGCAAATCAAGATATATACCCGAAGAGATATCCACTTTTGGTACTCAATCCTTTTTAGAATATAATTTTTTTTAATAAGAGAGAGAATATCTATAAGTAATTAAAAAAACACTTGGACAATAGGGCCTTTGTTAGGAAAGTTTATGCAGTGGCCTTTGTTAAGAAAGGTTATGCAGTGATACAAAGAAAACAAAAAAAAAAAAATTTTTGGGGTATATTTATCTTTGGGGATCCTCCAGAATTATCCCAAAATCCATCGCCAGCGCTCGCCATAATGTACGGAAGTTTAAAAAAATCAAATAAATAACTAAATAAGTAGTCACATGAATAAATAATAAAATAAAACTACTTCCTATCCTCTCACAAAAAATACTTCTTGTTCTATTTTTATGTATGCGATGATGATGTTGTTAGACGCGAATTACACCAAAGAAATTACACAAGTTTGAGTAAAAAATGGAATCATGGTTTTTTATGACAATTAAAACTAGTCAGATTCAAATATTATTGAATCCAATTGAATGTAACTTTCCTAAAAAGTAAAAACGCTCAATTGAGGTCATTGAGTTTTATTAAAAAAAATGGGGTTATTGAATCATAGTTGTTCTTTTTTTTCTTGGTACAGTTGGTTGTTGATTTGTATATGGGCACTAACTAGGTCATTAGCAGCGCCCAAGAAAAAGATAGAACATAGTCATAGGGTCATTCTAAGTCTTGTTCCGGCCCAATCGAACTTGGGCTTTAATACTAGAGGCCGATGTAGTTCTTTACCCCCAAAATATTTCCCCTTTGGCCAATCTAAAATATTATTGTTATCGTTATTATATGAAAATTAAACACTTGAGTGACAAATACTCAGATCTTACCCCACGCATGGCACCTAAATTAGTTTCAAAGTGGCTAAATAGAATAATCGATGATGAATGTTTGTAACGAAATAGATGGAATGAAATTATTTATATATTTTTAATATCGCCCTTGTCAAGTAAACATGCAAGTGTGTTACTAGATCGTAGTAGATTGTTGTAAATGGTAACATAATTTGGAGAGATGGAGACCATGAATATTTGTTGTTGACCTTGATATAAGGCTTAACCACTCAAGCACATTAATTCAGGTAAACAATGGACGAATATTCTAGTTATAATCATAATATAATTTTAGAAAAATAGTCATTTAACTTTTAATTTATTTATAACTTAATCTCTCAATTATGACAAGTTATGAATTAGTTCCTCAATTATAACTTATCTATGATTCAATCCCTCAACTTTTAATTTACTTATAATCCAGTTTCGCAACTTTTATTAATTCTCTTTTTTTATGTTAGCTTAAATTCCACATTAAAGAGCAAGATGAGAGTATTTTAGAGAAATATATGAGAATTATTTTATCCCTCTTATTTGATAAGGATAATTTTTTTAAAAATTTAAAAATAAAAATTCTGTTATAAGTGAATCAAAAGTTGAGGAATTGAGTCACAGTGAGTTATAGTTAAGAGATTGAGTTACGGTAAGTTATAGTTGAGTGATTGAGTTATAAGTGAGTCAAAAGTTAAATGATTAAAAAATTAATTTTTTCCTATAATTTTTATAAATGTAGTGATGCATAAATTTAAAGATGATAAATCATGTCTTTGAAAAATAAATATAATCCATATGCCTCAGGCTATTTATATACATAAATTAATAATCTATAAATCTAAAAACTATATATTTTTATTTTTATATTTATAAAACTCGTGGTATTTATTAGTTAAGAAGAATATAAACTATATGAGATTAGATAAATTTATGCTAACAGATAATAAATATAAAAAATACTTTTTAGAAAATAAAAATAATCCTAAATAAATATGTCTCGTTGTAACATAATATCATATAATATAATTATTTTATTTTATTTTATCTTGTAGTGAAATATTTTGAAAAAATACTGTTTATATAACAGTAAAAGTAACAATACCATGGGGCCCATCGCGTTCTTTATCTTTTAAGACAGTCAATTGTTTTTCTCAATTTTTTCTATAATATTTTTTATGCTTATTTTTTATTTTATTAAAGAAAATCAAAGCATGTCCGGTGATGATTACTAATATTTAAAATTTATTTCTATATTTTATTTTCACGACATGGTATTCACATATTTTTTATTAACATAGTTTTTTAAATTATTTTTTACATGTTATAAGTTCATAAATAAAATAAGATGTTCATATTTTTAGAGGTGTGGAACTAAAAAATTATTATAAAAATAATAATTTTTTTAATTATTCACGAACATCCTCTTACTAAAAGCGACTAGTCACACTCCTGTGCGTCGCACGGATAGGCAAATTCAAGTAATGATGGTATAGTTCAGGAAAAAAAAAATAACCATAATGTATAGCACTTGGTTAGGAAGGAAGTATAAATAATAATTATTGTATGCAGAAAAAATATTTGATAAGGAACTCAAGCACTTGTTAACAAAGTTAAAGTTAAAAAAAATCAATCATTTGGAGTTTTGCATAGCAAAAATGAAATGCCAATCCAAAACTTTGAAATTGCACAGGAGACACATATTATTTGTACAATTGCATTGCACAAGTTGGCTAATCCATAACATATAATATATACCACCATGTGTCACAGGCAATGGCAGAGCCAGGATCCTAACTTAGAGATGCAGTTTAATTTAAAAATAGTAATATTATAAAAATAAACATTTAATAATTTAAAAATAATTATATACATTACAATAATAGAGGTGAAAAATAATCACCAAAAAATTAATATCTTGTGATTTCATGTTTTAAAATTATATTATTGAGCAAGAAATAAAAAGTAAATAATAAAAAAATTATTATGAAAAATTTGGATTTGATTTTGTAATTAAAAGATAAATAATAATTTTTTTATGAAAGTTGTCTTATGTACAGTAAGAGTTTAATATTTTGTGTTAAAATTCATCATGCTTAAAATAAATTGCTATGGGTTTGGCAAATTTGTAATTAATATATTTAGATCTTAATAAGGACTTAAATGATCTTAAATAATTAGTTAAGGATAAAAGTATAAAATATAAAGATATAAGGTGTGATTATAAAAAATATTAAATCTCCCACCGTATACTTGTAATTTTAGTCAAATTGAGGGGGTGCATTTGCCCCCCTCAATTAGACATGGCTCTGCCACTAGCCACGGGTTAGCCAAATGTTATATGTATGATAATACTATCATATTACTTATTTTGAATTGATCTACTAACTCCTGACAATATTATATGATAATTATATATATATATATATAATGATAGTATAGTTCAGGCAATTATAGCTATAATATGTGGCATGTGGAGGAAGGAAATGAAGTATTGTTTAACAAAAGCTATTATGTTTGGTAAAGATGTTTAATAAAGATGTCATTTTTCACTACATGGTCAACTCAAAAACAACATTCACAAAAAAATCATGCATTTTGTAACTTAAAGGTCTTAAAAAAGACTAGAAAGTTAGAGGTTCTGAATGATTTTTTTATGGATTATATTAATAATATTTGACTCAACAAAATTGAACTAAATATCTAATTATTCATTTGTATTTCAACTAGTTTGATTCCTATCGAAACTTCTAGTATGGTTAATCTCTGCAAAAATTTAAATTAAGTGACACTACAACACTTAATTGACAATGCAGTATAATGATTTAAGTAGTTCATTAAGGTAGAGAGAGAAGGAAATGGAGAAAGTTTTTCAACCAAAAAGAAATTGAGAAAGTTACAATCATTTTTCTATCCATTATCCTAATTATAAAATGAAAATTTATACAAAAAGAAATGATCTTTTTTTAAATAAAATTATCTATTTATTTTGAATTGATACACTGACTCTCACAATATTATATAATATATGTATTAATTTAAATAGTGACAGTATAAGTTAAACAATTGTAATCATAACATATGGCATGTGATTAGGGAGGAAATGAAATATTGCCTGACAAAAGTTATTGTATTTGAAAAACAAATGTTTGATAAGAACAAAATTAATTACTATATAGTCAACTCAAAAAAAAACATTTATAAAAAAATCATGCATTTATAGTTTAGAGGTTTTGGAAAAGATTGAAAAGTTAGAGGTTCTAAAAGATTTATTTATACAATATATTAATAGTATTTGACATTAAAATTAACAAAATTGAACTAAATATCTAATTATTAATTTATATTTCAAATAGTTTGATTCCACCTAAACTTTAAGTACAACTAATCTTTGTAAAAAATTCAAATTGACACTACAATAAATAATTGACAATATAATATAATGATTTAGTTCATTAAGGTAGAGAGAGAAGAAAATAGAGATTTAGAAAATTACAATCATTATTCTATCCATTATCCTAATTATAAAAGGATAAGAGAAAATTAATCTTTTAGTTCTTCAACTTTTAATTCACTTGTAACTCAATTTTTTAATTATGACTCGCTGTAACTCAGTTCTTTAACTATGACTCGCATGTGACTCAGTCCCTCAACTTTTAAATCACTTACAAATTAGTCCTTAAACTTTTATTAATTTTTTTCATGTTAGCTTATATCTCATATCAATGAGCAAGGGAAGGATATTTTAAAATAATATATGGGCATTTTTTTATCCCTCTTATTTGATAAGAAATTTTTTTAAAAAAATTAAAAAATAAGAACCGAGTTATAGGTGAATCAAAAGTTGAGAAATTAACTTACAGCAAGTTATAGTTGAAGGACTGAATTGCAGCGAGTCATAATTAAAAGACTAAATTATAAATGAGTTAAAAGTTGAAGGATTAAAAGATTAATTTTTTCAAAGGATAATTTATGCAAAAATAAATGATATATTTATGTATATATGTATGTATTATGAATTGATTTATTGACTCGCTTGACATTATATGATATATATATATATGTATGTATGTATGTATGTATGTATGTATGTATATTAATAGTGTTAACTTTTTTCATATAAGTGTACCTGCATGGAAACTTTTTTATATTATTAATATATAATATGGAAGGGGGAAACGTGGTGATGGAAGAGATAAAGGCCAATAGTGGGAGGACGTAGGGCCTGTGGGTGGAAAAGGGAAGGTTTCCAAGATAGGCCTGCGCCCTTCTTCGGGTATTAAAGTAATATATATTCCTTTTATTATTTTATTGAATGTTAAAGACGTCATTTTACAAAAAAAATGGAAAATATGATTTTATTTAATGTTAAAAAGATGATAATATCATTATATCTTCATAAACCTTTATCTTGATGTTGAGCTATTGCTCTTTGAGATTCTGATTGATAAAACACTGACCTTGCGCACTGCTAATCAAAAATCAAAGGAATAACACCCAATTCTGAAGCTTAAATGAGAAACAGGTGGTTAAGAACCAATGAACATCGATTTTGTCTCCTTTTTTTTTTTTTTTGTTCTAGGCTTTCCCCATCTACTTACAAATTATCCTCTAGTAGGTGCACACATATGAGACTTTGATTGAATTTATTTAATTAATATTTTAGATTGAACTAAAGATGAACAAAGGAGTACAAGTGACGGTAACCTACTCTTGGCTATTGGAGGTTACATCCTAACATGGGTGATGATATTAAATGAGAAATTGTAAATTGATGATGGAGGATTGAAGAACCAATGGGTCATCAGATTGCATCATCGCAAGTTGTGAAGATATGTTTGGCAAATGATATAACAGGACATTTACTTTAAGGTTGTGTTTAGATGGATGAATTTAAGTTAAAAATTTAAATTTAAAATTTCACATTTAAAATTCATAGAGTCTAAATTCTTTATTTGAATGACATAAAAAATTTTAAATTACAATATTAAAATTCTTTGTTTGGATCTGAAGTAAAATTTTAAATTTTAAATTTTATATTTGAATTTAAAAGAAACTTGAAAGATTGGTTAAACTCAACGATTCGAATGGCCAACTTCTAACGAGATCAGACAAACAAAGTTGATTGGGACTATGGCACTGAGGATGACCAAGACAGGACCTCTGACTTCTATCGAGACTGGACTATCGGGATGATGGGGATGAGATGGCCAACTTCCACCTAAACTAGACCGATGGTGATGACAGGGACTAGATGACCGAATTTTATTAGAACCGAACTAACAGCTATAATGGGGACAGGACAGCTGACTACTACCAGGACCAGACTGACGACAACGACAAGGATCAAATGGCCAACTTTCACTAGGACCAAATCGATGGCAACAATGAGGACTGGACACCTGACTTCTATTAAGAGTAGATTGATAATGGCGAAGGGGATCGGATGGTCGATTTCTACTAAGACCTGATCGACACTAATGATGGGGGGTTGAACAGCCAACTTCCACTAGCACCGAACCCAATTGATGCCTATGACAAGGACTGAATGACCGACTTCCACCGGGACATGACCAATTACGAAAACGAGGACTGAACGACCAACTTCTACAAGATCGAATCGGATTGATGGCAACGGAGACCAAATGGCCGACTTCCTCTGGCACTGGACCAAATTGAGGGTGACGGCAACCAGACTGAAGGTGATGGCGATGGATGGTGGCCGTTTGATCCTCACTTGATAGAAGTTGGACTTCTGATTCTCATCATAGTCACCAGTTCGATCTTTGCCCGGTGGAAGTTAGACTTTCGATCCTTATCATAGTTGTCGATCTGATCCCGGTAGAATTCAGCTATCCAATCCCCATTGTTGCTGTTGACTTGATCTAGGTGAAAGTCAGCCATCTGGTCTCAATTATCGCTGTCAGCATGGTTTGATCATTACCGTCGGTCTGGTCCAAGTTGAAGTTGACCATCCAATCCTAGTGGAAGTCAACAATCGAATCTCGATTGTCATTGATCCAGTCCAGGTTGAAGTTAGCTATTCAGTCCCAGTCATTGCTATCAGTTTGATCCTAGTGAAAGTTGGCCTTCTAGTCCCCGTCCTCGCCATCAGTCCGATTCCGGTGGAAGTCAGCCTTTTAGTCCCAATCTTTAGTGGCAACTTGTTTCCATTAACTTTAGTGGTTCGGTTCAATTACTGTTGTCAAGTCAATCAAACCTTCATGTATTTGGGTTAAATTAAAAATGAGCTTGAGTTAAGATTTTAAATAATAGAGGTTTAGAAAGAATTTCAAATTACAAAGAGATCAAGAGAGAATTTGGATTTGGGTTTGGGTCTGGGTCAAATCCATATTCAAATTCATGTATACATACATAGCATTAATTTATTGTCTCAAGACTTGACTTTCTAGGCATAATATTATAGCTATTCAGAATACTTGCTGGAGTTGCAAAAAGTCTTGCTAGAGTGACCTGGGAGCTTATTTTTCTTGCTTCTAAAATAGATAGGTTTTAGTATTTAATGTTTAGATACTCAAGACCACCATTATATTTAGGAATGACAATTACTCACATAAATAGGTAGTCAATAATAATAATGAATTTTCATCATCTCCTTTAAGATCAACTCACATAAAGATACTTAAAAAAAAACCCCATAAAGAGAAATTGAACACGACGCCAATTGGAATTTGCCTTGTCCAACTTGAATGGTATCTTTCACGTGCTTGGTTGTCAAAGGAATTTAAATTAGCTAAGAATGGTAATAGTTGAATATGTGCAATCTATTAATAAAGGATGAAAGGAACATTGTAGATCAGCGAAAGATAAGCAAAAGCGAGCTATAAGTTCACTGGTTAAAAAAATGGTAATGCACATATATAGTTATACACTAGGCAGCCATAATATAGTCGTAAATCAAGCAACAAACATTTCCACTATGAGATGGGAAAATTATGAAGCCTGCAAGTTCGAAATAAATTTTAGTAACTATAACAAAGACCACTAATTATGGAAAAATTTTAAACAAAATCAATTAATTAATATCAAGGGATAATTATTATGCATTTGTGCACATCAAGCACACTTCATTTTGATGCTACTAAATGGATGGTAAAGAGGTGATAAAACAAGCTGAAACATTTTAGAGAGTCAATCACATCTTTTCTAGATGTAAGTTCATAAACATTGTAATGAAATATAAAACTATAAATGGCAACTACATGCTTTCTATAAATTATAAAACATTGAGGTGGCTGTTGCAATGCTAACACGAGAAATTCACCTTTTGAGAAAAGATATCAAAACTACTTTGTCCACTAATTATGTTTCCTACATAAATGAAAACAACCCTGGAAATTTAAAGAGGAAACAACTCGATAGCATAGGATGTTAGGATATACACGCCCTACCAAAATCATGTCCAATCAATATCACCTGGAAACAAATTTAAAGAGAAATTAAGTAATATACAGCCTTACTAATCTACAATTAACTCCACAATTTGAAGTAATCATGAGAATAACCTAAATGGATTATTAAGTTTGTAAAATTTACATAAATGGGATCCCAAGTTTTTAAAACTTAAAATGCTATAAAATCATCATCAATGTCATAAATTACTCATTTCCAACTCTTAAACTTAAATACTTTAATCACCTAAAACTTTTAACTTTTAAGTTTAATCATCATATTAACTCACATTAGCTCTAAATAATACTAACACAATTCTCAATCAACATCAATGACAACCACGTACCTTAACCACTATCATTTATGGTATTTTAGGGTATAATTTCATCCATAATTGAGAACCCATTCTCATGGATGCATAAAACTACTATATCTAGGCTTAGATAACTCAAATAACTCTCATTAGTCTCATATAGACTAACAGATTTAGAGCCATATGTCACGATTCATCATTTTTATAAGGTTAAGGAGCTCCGAAATGTTCCAGAACCCTTCAAAAGGCTCCCGGACAAGCTTAAGAGTGCTAGAGAGTGCAAGAACATTCTAGAAAAGTCTACACAACTCCAGCCTTAGCATTTTAATATTTGCTACTAGATCTTTCTATGTAAATATCTAGATATTTGTTGTAAATATCTAGGAGAGGATTCTAGAGAATCATTTGTAACCGTAGGATCAATTCAATCTCCACCGTCCATTAAGGAGGTGGGAAATATCTAGAACTAAGAGGGAGGCCTATAAATACCACACCTCTCCTCATTTGTAACATACAACCCTTGAGTTTTCAAAGCAATACTACTCTCATATTCTTCAAGCTCTCTTCCAAGTATCCTTTGCCTTCAAGCTTTCCTTTTCCTTAAACTTAGCCAAGTATCCTCCTTTCATACAAGTCAGGCTTACTTAGCAACTTCTAGTGAAGATTGTCTAAGTGCCGTGCGCTGGTCGAAAGACTAGCCCCGTGACACATAGCCCTAGGTCCGAAAATCATCATCTTCCAACCTCAAATCTTACTACCAAAACGTGTAAAGAGAAGAAAAATAGATACTCTAATAGAGCAATTACTCTCTTTATTGCTCTCCCTTTGTTTTTGGCCTTCTCTCCCTGTTTCATATCCTTTTTTCATATTTTAAAAAAGCTGATTCTGAAAATTATGCTGCAGGGTAAATTTTTATGCTATAGCATAATGCATTAGGCTAAAATCCAATTTTTATCTCCATAATTTGAGCTTGGGTGACCTAATTTACTTTTGAACCCTATTTAAAGGCTAAAGCTAAACCCAATAGCCATCTAACTATCCTCAAACCATTTATACTTAAATTTATATATTTATCCTTCATTAGCTTAATTAATCAAGGGATTAATTTTTGAGATGTTATACTATTAACTCCTAGCATTTAAGCATCTATATTTTGCATGTCCAATTCAACCTATCACCTCACAAGAATGCTCCACATCTCTCTTTTCATGCACAACTCTCAAATCAAGTATGGTTGCCATTTGCACAAGTGATGATATTGGAGCATGGAGAATGAAAAATGCAAAATTTCTTGAGTAACAATTGAACAATAGCTAAGATATGTTATAATGGATTAGTTCAGAGGTAAATAGGAGCAATTTTGTCAATGAAATGCATAGGAACCAAAAAAGTCACAAACATGCCCATTAGTAAAACATAAAGGAAGTTACTTGTTAGGAAGGTTTGACATGGTGTAGCACATTTATTAATTCTTAAGAGGTGACATGCTGGAAAACAATGAAAGGCTCATGTAAAGGTTATGTGTGTAAGATATCAATGAAAGTGGAAAGTTTAATATGAAATAGGGCTACAAAACCTACTTGATCATATGTTAAAATATAAAATCCAAAGGCAATGTAAAGGAATACTGAAATCAAATTGTCCTATCATGTTTAGATTTGAACTTAAGCAAACCATAGTATGTTTTTCTCATTAGACATGAATTGCATTCTCAAATTTGAATGGAAAGGTAACAACATCAACTATCAACTAATCCTAAAATATTAAAAAAGAGAGAGAAAAATTTCATTCACTTAAAAATTATGAAAAGCAATAAAAGTTTCATATTTTTAGTATAACATAATAATGGTTTGACCTTTTCAAAGTTTCATAGCAAAATAAAAAATTTCATTCAAATAATAGTAAAAATGACTCACCTCTATGGAAATCCTTTCAATCTATTCATTTCCTCTAATTTATTCCCCCTTTTTGACTCTCTTGCATTGTCGATGAAGAAGAAGAACTAACTAAAGGATTTCATCATTGAGATTCTCTCTATTTCTTCTGTATCATCAAATTGAGTGGACCTAAACCAATAAACAATCGACTTTAAACCTTTGATGTCAAGGTTGGTTGTAATGCCTCTAATAATTAAACACATAATTATCACAGAATTAACCTTAAGGTAAAGCTTCCATGATAATTCTAACTAATTAAGATATCATGAAAAAAAAGGATTAAACTTGGCAATATAAAAACTCAAAAATTAAGCAAGGAAAATCCTGTAGAGATGGGATCTTATAAATAATTTAATCTTAAAATTGAGTTTAAAGGTTATTTAAATATTATAAATTAAAGTAAAAAGTATTGGGAAAACATAAATATTAATTAGAATTGAAAATAAGTTAAAATAAGATAAAAAGGGTTATTTTTGCTTAATATGGGTACTTAATAACGGCCAAAACATAATAAGTCACGGCCAACACTTCTAGGGAATATTTGGCTATAACCAATTCTCTTTTGGCTATGGCCAAAAGCTCTTAGCTACTCCTTTGGTTGTATCCAACAATCTTTAAGTCATGGCCAAAGCTTCACGATAGCATCTGTCATGATAGCTTTCAATCATGAACTTCCGACGTGCATAACTTTTGATTCATACCTTTAATTGAGATAATTTAAATGCCCACATGTCAAAAATTTTATAATCTATCTAATGGTTTAGTTTCATATCAATCCAACATCAGATAAAAAATTTAAACACCTAAAACCAAAACTTTACATTTTTGCCTTTAAACCATCAACCAAGTGTCCAAATATCAAACCATAAGCCATTAGCTTACATAAGGGCTTGAATCACACTTAATAAGTCTTAATACACTTGCTCAAATAGTCACAAGTATTAAACAATATTTTATACAAGAATTGACCATTCAACCTCTACAAGACACATAATGAGGGGGTAAAAATGTAATTTTTTACATTCAAGCTAAATAGTCACCTAAAATATGTAAAACTCATTTAACTTATTAAAATATACTTGTTCAAACTATCTTTACCCACTACCATAGTTGGATTAGGGGTTGGGACCCTACTATGGCTAAGATAATTAAAAAATGCCTACAATCAAAGTTTAAGTTGCCATTGGAAGTGAATTTCAAAAAACATAAGTCAAAATGAAAAACCCATAGTCTTGGCAAAATAATGTCAATTATACATAAATTAACTAGAAACTTTATAAGATAAGCTCTAGTTCTTTAGTGTCGATGCCTTTCCCTTTCCCTTAGCCTTATTGTCTCCTGTAATGATATTAACAAATGAGAGTGAGATTAAACAATCTCAGTAATCAAGAAACTTAATTAAAGCATATTAAAGTGTGGAACATATAAATGAATATGCAATTTATATCACATAGATTAATCACATATTAATCACATTACAACACAAGATAATATGCTATATGATCAATGCAACCACTTTATATCCTTTCTTATATTTACTGATCAAATCCATGCGCTAATAACTTGTATATGTCTAGTCTATGTGACTGGATTAGCCTCACTCTTCAATTATGAGGGATCACCCTACTAAAGGCTCCCGTACTCACTATTAGACCACGGGTTTTCCTTACTCAAATTTCAAGGTGTTATAAGTACCCAACTCATACCATCCAATCCAGAATCAGTGATACTGAGTATCGTGTCCGACCCATGCCATACCCATAGGTTGTTTGCAATATTAAGCATATATAATAATAAAATATGCCAACCACTACATGCAAACTTAGTGGAAGCCCCACCACGTGGATTTACCATTCTAATCTTCTACTATTTTAGGGTGAACTCCTACCCATTATGATCATGCAAGTTCAGTTAACATATGCGAATGTATATTCATGCATATCTCAACAACTCAATGTATTCGTAAACAAAACTTGTAGGTTATCACAGAGCCATAAAGCATTTTTATCACTATTAGGGATGCTTATCGCATAATGTTAACTTAAAGTCAACATGTTAACCAACATGTCCATAACCACCCATCTCAAGCTAATGATAACTTAGCATAACTTACAGTTACAAATACTATGATATATAATAATTAAAATTTTCAGTTACCTTAACTCTTGGTTTATCAATTAAAAGTACCTGTGAATATTAAATGGAGCCTCCAATAAGCTCAATAACACCAATAATGATCAATCTATAATTAAATACACCAATAGTCATTAATGACTAATTATCATTAATTAACTTTAATTAAAGCCTAAACCCAAAAATCCTATTGCTGTCATTTACTCATAACCAAATTCATTTTTAGATTTCATTAGTTTACTTAGACTCTCATTAGTCTAATCAACACCACTAATAACTCATAACCTCCATAGTTCAACTAATTAGCTCTAGGGTTTAATCTAAACCCTATTTTAAATCTTAAAACATCAATAGTATCATAATCTAATGTTAGACATTTAAATAAACTCTCATTAATCTCATTGAAGTCAGAATTTTATGTAAGCTCACAACCCTTTTTCGAATTCCTACATAACTACCTAAAAACCATGATGAAAACGCACAAGAGAGGAAGATAAGAGGTTATAAGTACTTATCCAAGTGATTATAGGCTCCAAATAGACTCAATTAGATGCCCATAACAAATCCTAGTAGAGCCCTCTTTGTTCACTCTCAAACTCCCACTCAAAACTCTAATTTTTTAAGTTAAAATGAAAATTTGGTAAGTTAAAAGTTGATTTTTGGCTAGGGCTAGAGATCAAAATTTTAGATTCCAAACACTATCGATCCAATTAGGCCCAAATATGGCCCAATGACATCTAAAGTCCAATTCTAAGCCTTGATTAAGACTCAATATACCTATTAGCTATTCGTATATTACTTTTTAATCCAAGTTAATTCTTAATTGTCTAATTTATCCTTAATTATCTAATTATCCTTAAATTAAATTTTCTAGGATGTTATATTGGTTACATGTAAAAGTAAAGAAATGCATCCATGAAAAAGAAAGTAAGGTTTATTATGAAAATAATACCATGACAGAGGCATTGAAAGGAGAGGAACAACCATAACCATCGAGGTTGAGTGACGACGATAGTGGCCTTTATCGATAGAAAAGGAGAGTGAGATTTGTGTACTTGTTAGAGGTAACAGTGAAGAGGACAAATTTGTGCAAAATATTCATGAGAGGTATTTAGATGAGCGAATTAAAGGGATGAAGTGGTTGCATGAGAGATTAAAGATTATAGGCAAGGCCAATATGATCTAGGTTGAGAAGATAGTAGTTGAGGGATTTCTTTAAGCATTTTCCTTGGAAAGGATAAAATGAAAGTAAGCTAATGAGATGAGTATAAATTTACATGGACCTCAATGATATAAGTAAATTTTTTTATTAGACAAGTAAGGTTACCCTTTCTACTCTATCATAAACTCTAAAATCAAGGTAATTAAGGGAATACTAAAAGGATTAAAATATTTCTAAATCCACCTATTTATTGAACATCAAAGTAAATACACTATATGAAAGCGTGGGAATCCAAGTAAGTCTCAGCATTTGCAAAAGAAGTAAAAACATCAAGTACAATAGTAAGCTGCCATTACCACATGGATTTATCACATCTACTTCTTTTCCCATAGGAGAACTCCTGTCATACATAATCATGCCATGCACATTAATGCATAATATGCACATATTTTGACATTTATCACATCATATCATATTCATCACAAACCATTTCCATCATGCTTCTTATATCTCATCATACACAATATCTTATGTAGCTCATACTCATACATATATGCATGTTCTTAGTTAATAGCATCAATAATACATGTATAATATACATATCATTTTCTTAATTCAAGAACATTTCTTACTCAACAAATAACTTGTCACAATTTGCATCAAATAATTTCACAACATCCAATGAATTTTAAACAATTGATTTCAACAAATAATTAATTAACAAATAACGATACATATTATATTTCTCTTAATTATTTTAAACTTTTGAGAGGTCAAATGTTTACCCCTTAAAATACAAACTTTTAAAACTCTTCTCAATTTTAAATGGTACTACTTAGTTAGTTTACAATTCAACCACAAGGATAATAATTAACATTCTCATTTGAATACTTTCTAACACTTTATCTCATCCTTTCCAACTCATATAAAAATATAATCTTCCATCTCTTATCATAACCATTAGGTTTACTAGGTTACTATAGTTTACATTGTCATTAATGAACCTTTAAACCACCATTAATAGCCATTAAACACTCCCAACCACTATCATTAATGCACATTTTTCGGATATTAAGTGTCCTTACCAACCAAAACTCTTAAAACCATTAATACTAGGTTTTAATAACCTAAACAACTCCTGTTAACTTTATTTTAACCAATGAGTTTGGACTCATAACTCATATAGATCGAAAATTACTTTTTCCATTCAAACCCCAACTCAAATCCTTAAGGAAATGGAAGAAAGGGAAGAGGGTAGCTTATTACTCTTACCTTGAGTGTTCTCTTAGTTGAATATATCCTCAATGGTCCTTAAATTCGTGCCCTAGTAGAGCAAATAGTGAGCTCCTCATTTCTTCTTCTTTTCTTCCTTGGTTTTTTTGTTTGATTTGTGGGTAACTTAATAGACAAAATTGACCAACGCATAGCAAAGAAAGGCTTAAGCTTGTGAAATGGCACATATGCACCGCATTATAGGTGGTACACGTTGCGGCATGTAGTATAAAGCCTCCTCTTTTTGTTCTTTTTACTTTTTAATGTGTGGTGGCTTGACTTCACTTCAAACATGAATTTATACTCTATTTAGATGGAGGGAGAATATGAGGGGAAAGAAAAATAGGAAAGAAAACAGGAGAGAAAATAAGTTTTCTCTTATTTGGATGAAGAAAGAAAAATGAGAGGAAGGAAAAGTAGGAGAAAAAATAAGGTGTGAGACCGACCATATTTTCTTTTCAATTTTTCTCTTCACATATGGAGAGATTTTAAGAAGAAAAATTTATTCCACACTCTACTCTCATACCTCATTACTTTAACTTGTTCTCTCTTTCTTCACCATCACCTTTAAGCCCTCTCGGTCCAGGACAATCATCTTTGTCCCTCTCCCCTCTTGCACCAATGTCTTCCACTTTCTTCCTCATCTTTCATCGACATTATTGAATATCCTGGATTCATCAACATTTATATCCAATTCTACTTTGCAAAAATATTATACACATATATCCCTTGTCATTAGTTGCTATCATCAACATCTAATTTCTGTGCATATATATTTATTAAATGGCAAGATAAGTTGCAAATGGTGAAATAAAGTATTGAAAAGAGAAAAAAAAAATCCTTTTAAACATACTTTTGGACAAAAATAGGTGAAGGCTTATGGTGATAATAAAATACTAATAATTAAAATACAAAAGTATTTTTACCAATAACTAATTTGATTGTAAATTATTTTGATGACATTAATTTTAATATAATTTTTGTCTTCAACTTATTTTTATGAAGATATTACATCAAACATGATATATTTTGATAAAAGGCATGAGGAGTAATAACATTTTCTTTTTAGTTTTCCTTTCTCTCCTTTTTCTTTCCTCTCATTTTCTTTCCCTTCAACTTTTCTTGTTATCCAAACAAAAGGTTAGGGCTAAAATTATAAAATTACAACCAAACACACTTGTTAGACCTTTTTAACTACACAATACACAAATTTAGTTAATTTCTCTTTAATTAGGCTTAGCTAATTATGTTTAAATTTATAGGATGTTACAATATACACAGAACTCAATGATATTATCATGCAATTTTTTAAAATTATTAAAAAGGATGATGGGAGTTTTGAAATTTAAAAGAAGAAAAAAGTGGGAGTTTTTTTAAACTTTTCACATAGCCTAATGTAGCCATGACTTGATGGCTAGAAGTTGGTATAGTAGTTAGAGCCAGGTACTATTTATTAAGCCTTTTTAATGAGTATGTGTCTAGAGCTAAATTTAAAGAGTGTTTTACCTATATTAGATTTGTTATTAAAATTGATTTTTATGAAGCGTGTGTTCGGATAAGGATTATAATCGATTTTTGGGTGAAAAAATTGATTCTCCAATTAATTACCCAAACATCAATTTTTCAAAAAATGATTATAATCAAAAGCTCCAAGATTTAGCTTTTGCTTCTTTTGTTACAAAATTGTATGGAAAAATTACAAGAAAGGCCTAGGAAAAAAAATAAAAAAGACATAAAATTTAATAAAAATAAAACCAAACTCTCTTCATTTTTTTTTCGTTTGAAAAATTTAAACTTTGGATTATAAAAAAAGCTACTATCATAAATTCTTATCAACTATCATCTTCCACTTAGCACTTGCTATAAAATTAATTTAAATAAAATATTAATTAATAAAAAATATGTTGTCAAAATTTTAAAGCAGTACTTAACATTTTTATCACATATGTCTTATATTCATAATGTCATTAGAAATTAATTTATACATTATCATTTTTATTATTTATTGTAAAGTTGATGTTTGGTATTTAAGATAAATCTTTTTCTTTTATTAAATTTATTTAAATTAAGATATATTGGGTTATTTATTTAAGTAAATTAAAATTATTAATATTAATATAATTTAAATTTTTATAATTAATTAGATATATAATTTAAATAATATATTTTAATTTTTAAATATTAGATATAAATTTATTAATAATTTAATTTTAAAAGTAATGTCTTTTATTGTAATCTATATAGTTAAAATTAATTTTAAATAAATTATTTAAACATCTTTAATTCTATTAAAATTAATTTTAAAAAAATAGTATCTAAATAAATTACGCTATAAGATAATCAATTGTAATTAAAATTTATTATTTAATTAATTATTTTTATAATCTGTTATAGTTAATTAAAATTCAAACGGGCACTAAAGACATGATTGAATGCTAAATGTGAATAACATAAGAGTTTGAATCTTGCTTTGCTATATTATTAAAAAAAAAACTAACTTCTTCTACTTTAACTCAACCTTTGCTATTAAAAAAATAACCAGTTTTTTATTAAAATAATTTATCATACGTTTGATTCATAAAAAAAAAAAAAAACAACACTTATCATGCGTATGTCGTGAATATGGATAATAAATCTTACTGGTGGCCTTTTTACGAGATGCAACTTTTTTACCTTTTTTTTTTTTAATGTTGATAATCTTTTTCCATTTTGTTTAAAACACTTAAAGCACCGATCTTAACAATTAACATTTTATAAAATTTTTATAATGTCATTGTAACAAATTTTTTTATAAGATACAGTTTATTGTTTTTTCTCAACTATTATGATAATATTTTATGCAATATAAGACAGATTAAGCTTGTTAAAAAAGGTAAAATAATAATTGGATTGTTTGTTTTATTTTATTTTATAAAAAAATTACTTATTTGTTGAAAAAAATTTATTTTAAGAGTTTTATTATGTTTGTTTACATTATTAAAAATAATCAGAATTTAAAGAAGTATATTTTTGAATAGCTTTTAAAAATAATCAAAATTTAATGAGAGAAAGTATTTAAAAAAAAGAATATACAAAAATATAATAAAATTTTAAAATAATATAATAATAACTCATTTTTATAAAACAAAAATTAAGAAAAATATTATAAAATTTAAAGATAACTAACTAATAATTACTTTTTTATTATTATTATCAAACATAAAATAATGGTTATTTTTTTATTAAATCTCTATAAAATAATTTTTTTATAAAATTTTTAAAATATTTAAAAATTACTTATTTTTTTAATTTTAAACAAAAGAGCCTATAATATATTATAGCGTACCGATTAAAATAGACTATACACTAAATACAATATAAAATTTATATTTTATTAGATTAGAACTTCTCGTAAAATTAGGTTCTCACATGAAATAATGTTTATAGACAAATAAAAAAATAAATGAATTTTTATCGGGCGTTTTCTAATTTAGGATAAAAATAAAAAGCCCGAAATATTTCCTGTTTAACTGAGAAGAAGATGAAAGGCTCTTTAAGCTTTTGACCGGGAGGGCTGGTTAAGCTGAAACCTTCGAAGTGAAGCTTTCTGCCTTGTCAGCGAAACCCAGCGTTGCCAGTTATCCATCCCGCATTCGGGTCCCTTCGACCTCCCTACCTCGTAAGCGGGGGCCACACCAGCTGTCATCGGACGGCTGCAATTTCTTCATTTCATCGTGCTAGGGCTTACCCCTACTCACCGTCGCCAGTCAGGCAGTCACCACCTACCTATATACCTTTCACTGCTGCATACGCCCTTTCCCTCAGTACAGTTCCTGTGCTGTCCTTCTTTGCCATTCACGCGCCGCCGTCGTTACCCCGGCGGCTATTGTTATCCCTAGTCGGACCTCCGCCCAAATCTATCCTTCATTATCCTTCCCTCTCCTCGTTTTTTCTGTTTCTTCCCAGAAAATTCCTAAAGTACTCAATTTTCTTTAAAAACAAAAAAAAAAAAAATTCCCCTATAGTTGATTTATCTACTTTGTGTCTTTTTTTCCTCTCACAAGCTTGCTGAGTCTAGATTTCTCATTCTGTTCTTCCTTGGGTGTTTTGATCCGAATAACAAGAGGAGAGGGAAGAAAAATAGAAAAAAAAAAGGAAAAAGAGGAAATTTTTGATAAAAAATTATATCGAAAGAAGTTAGAACAGTGCTGTAGTTGTGGGTTGAGATGGCTCAGGTTCAGGTTCAGCCTCAAAATGCAATTCCGGGCGCTAATGGTGCAGCAGCGGCTGGCGGGAGCGGCCAGTTTGGGGCTTCGTCGCTCTATGTCGGAGATCTTGACCTGAACGTCACGGATTCGCAGCTATATGACCTGTTTAATCAAGTTGGTCAGGTCGTGTCTGTTAGGGTCTGTAGGGACTTGACTAGCCGGAGATCACTTGGATATGGTTATGTCAATTTTGGCAACGCCCCAGATGGTTTGTCTTTTCTTATACCTTTCGTTTATTTCCTTTGATATCTGTAGTTTTCAATGCGTAGAGTTCATTGAGTCAGCGTGTGCCTTAATGTGTGTGGGGCTTCTCCCTTGGGCGTGTGGAAGCTTTCTTCTGCCTTTTTGATCAATAATTGATGGAGTTTGCTTCACAATTCAATGCATGATGTGGAGAGGTTTATGTTAAGAAAAGGCTCTGGTCGTTTGAAGGAAGGTTAATCTGTCCTCTGGATGAAGTTGTTCATTCATGTGGCTCTGAAATTGCTTTTGAGTGCCTCACTAGTCTGCATTTAGCCCCAAGTTCTTGCGTAGTTTGTGTCTAGTAGTCTAAATGGTAACAATTCTTTTTTATGCTTAGTTGACCCCTCCGGAAGAAAGAGAAAACAGAAATTAATGAAAAGAATGAGAAATGCTTGCTCTATTTGATACATGAAGATGTGTTGATTACATTTGCTTGGCCAATATGACTGCAATTGTATATGTCAATTAAATGTATTGTGCCTTTTAAAAGCAAACTCTGCAAGTAATTTGCTTATATCCTAGTAGAAACATAGTATAAATATATTGGGTGCTAACAACGTACACATGCTGATATCCCATAAACTTGTCAATTTTTAATTATGATTTATGATCTTGGTATGACAGAAAAGCAAATGGTGAAAATCAAGTTGTTTGATTGGGTAAGATAAGAAATGAGTTGTCACGTGATGTCAAGTTTTCTGGTAATTGTCTGTACCTAATAATTGTTACTGTTGATTTGTTAAATCAGTGACTCCAGTCTTAAAATAATTGTGATCTTTGTTGTGGCAAATGGCAAGTTGGGTATTGTGATATACTGCACAACGCATACTGATTCCTGACTCCATTTAATATGAAGGGGTTGCTTGCTTGGGGGGTAAATAGGGAGAGGAAGTTAAAGTTCTCATGAAGTAAGGCCTAACCTCTTGCTTAGTTTACTAAAAGTTTTAACTTCTCATGAAGTTAAGCCTAACTTTTCCTTCAGAACTAGAGAAGTAAGCTACTGGTAACATCCAGTTAAGTTCTACTTCCCTAGCATTTTTCACTTCCTTCTCAACTAGCATTTTTCATGGCTAGAGACAATGAGCTAGTGAATAAATATAACCATAAGTTTGCAGATCTAGTGATGTAAAGTAGGAAAGGGGAAGAGAGAGAAGAGAGAAAGGAGGAGGAAGAGAAAATTATATAATTCTTATTTAAATGTCAAAACTGAATACAATTGAAGAACCTTGAGACTATTTATAAGCCCTAGAAATAATAAAAATAATAATAAATCTAAATCTAAATCATAATATAAAAGATGAAAATAAGGTATCTAGCTAGGTTAAATATCTTATTTTATTTGAGATAATACTTAAAGATAAAATAAATTAAGATATTAAGAAATAATAACAATCCCTATATATTAAATCAAATCTTGATAAACCATAAATCAAATCAAATATAATTCTCATAATTTCCCCTCCGGTTGAAAGAACTTTTCACCGGAGAGGTAAATAGTTGGTAGTTGTTGAATAAAGCGAAGTCAATGGTACGGAAATCCTTTGCAATGATCTAAATTTGAATGACCTTTCCAACGGACAAGTGTCATTGGACAGGACCTGCTTGAGTGATAATCGTCTGTTCGTCTATGACAGCATCAATGGTGTTGGTAGGTGGTGCAACAACAGGCAATGATAGAATTGGGGCATGGTGGGACTATGTACCTGCAGAGTCATCAGAGAGCAAAAAGGGTGGCTTAAAAGTACTTCAGTAAGGAACAAGATCCTCAGTATTAAATATTGGACTGATAGACATATTTGGAGGTAAATTTAACAAATAAGCATGGGCCTTAGTTTTTTTGCAATGCAAAAAGGGCCAGAAGCACGAGCATGTAACTTTTTAGCGAATTTATTGGAAGCGCTTTGGGCGTATGCGAGCCATAATGTAGTCTTCAACATCAAATTCTTGTGAACGGCAGTGTGCATTGGCAGCTAATTGATATGCATTATTACTTATTACTAACTTATGCCTAATCTCAGCGTGAACTTTGTGAAGGTGATGGGCAAAAGCTTTAGCTAATTTAGATGTATGGGTCGTAAGAGGGATGGGTAAGAGGTCAATAGGTTGTTTGGGATTGTACCCTTGAACAATTTGAAATGGACTCTTATTAGTGGACTGATTGACTGAATTATTATAAACAAACTCTGCAACCAGCAATACCATATCTCAATTTCCTGATTTATCACTGACTATACTTCTAAGCAAGTCACCTAAACTATGATTAGTGACTTTAGTTTGACCATTATTGAGGATGAAAGGCAGAGGGGAATTTTAATTGGGTACCAAAGAGCTTCCAAAGGATCTTCCAAAAATAACTAGCAAATTTGACATCCTTATTCGAAGCAATAGAAGTGGGTAACCTGTGAAGATGAACAATCTCCTGAAAAAACATCTTAGTGAGATGGGAGGCATCGGTGGTCTTGCTGTATGGTACGAAGTGAGCCATTTTCGAGAATCGATTGATGATGACTAGAACCGAATTGTGCCCTTGGATTGCCTTAAGCAAACCTAATACAAAGTCCATACTAATATCCTTCCAGGGTGCCTCAGGAATTGGTAAGGGTTTATACCATCCCTGTATTTCTTTGTTTTTTTTTTTTGCCTTAGCAGTATGGCATATGCGACGTTGAACTAGGATTCTAGCAACGTCTCGTTTGAGGGAGGGCCAATAAAACCTATCCTTTACTCAGACTATGGTTTTTTGAATACCAAAATGTCAACTAAAATGCAAGCATGTAATTACTAGATGAGAAAATCATGCATCGAAGTGTGAGCGGTACATAGTCTAGAGCGTCGAAATAAGTATCCATCGAGGACCAAGAAGTTTGCATGTTCACAATGATGGCTATCGTTGACTTCTCGATATATAAGTCTAAAGTTAAGGTAGGAGGTGTAATCATCCTTCAGTCTCTTAATTCTACAGCACTAACGATTAATGTGTTTAGAAGGTGGATTCTTTTGCTTAAGGCATCAGCTACCTTGTTCTCAACTCTAGTTTGATACTTTACAACGAAAGTGAATTCTTGCATAAATTCAACCCACTTAGCATGTTTAGCATTCAAGTCCTTTTGAGAGCTTAAGAATTTAAGTGCTTAGTGGTCTGAATATAGAACAAATTGTTGAGGTAGGAGATAGTGTTTTTTAATGCTCAAGTGAACGAACAATGACATAGAATTTCTTATTGTACGTTGAGTACCTTCGCCTTGTTTCATTGAGTTTTTCACTAAAGAATACCATTAGGTGGCCTTCTTGGCTAAGGATGCCTTCAATTCCTACACTTGAGGCATCACGTGCAACTTCAAAGCACTTGTGAAAATCAGGGAGTGCAAGAATGGGGGCACTTGACAACTTTTCTTTGATGGTTTGGAAAGCCTTGGATGTTGCGGGAGTCCAACTAAATGTTTCTTTTCTTCAGGCAATCAATTATGGGTGTCATGATGGTACTAAAGTCTCATATAAGTGTCTATAGAAAGATGTTAGGTCATGAAAGCTTCGTATTTCATGGAAGATTCTTGGTTTAAACCATTTTTGGATGGCCTTGACCTTATCTAGATCAGTAGGTAGGCCATGTTTGGAAACAATGAATCTAAGAAAAGTGACTTGGCCCTGTAGGAAGGAACATTTAGGGAGGTTAACATAGAATTGTTTTTATCGTAGAATCAGGAGGATTTGTTGGAGGTGGACCAAGTGGTCATCCTTAGATTTACTAAATATTAGTATGTCATTAAAGTACGCAACCAATAATTTCCCAAGTAAGGTCAAAGCATGTGGGTCATAACTTTCATAAATATGCTAAGGGTATTTGTTAAGCCAAAAGGCATACCTAACTACTTATATAATCCCTTCTCTCTTTTCTCTCTTCCCGTCTCCCCTTCTTGTGTTACATCATCATTTTGTACCAAAGCTCGGTTCCACCTCTCTTTTCTTTGTTGCTTTTCTTGTTGAGATCCATAAAATAATTCAGATCTCTCTTAAAGCCATATATCATTATATAAAATATTGAAAGGTAATTTTCAATTCATATATTCATGATTTTATATGGGATATTACCATGAATGCCTATGTAGGGAGTGCAAAAATGTTAGCTTCATTAAATAGTACAGTTGCACCATTGGCATCAAATTCAGATGAAAAATGTAGGATTTTCAGTGACAAAGTATTTAGATTTATTCTATTAGTTCGGGTTCTTGATATATGATTTCTTAATACGTGATCATTTTGATGAAGCAAATGCTTAGTAATGATCCCAAACAAATTGCAATTTTCTCTGGAAACTTCTAAGCTCCTTTGTTGGCTAGAGTGCAAAACTAATTTTATTTAAGATGTCCATTCTATACCATATTCCCATACTATGTCATGTGGAATTAGTATTTTGACTAGAATGTAGTCTGTATGTTGTGCATGCTGTTTTTTTTCCTTGCTTAGCAATTCTGTGACAGATATTTTTGAGTTTCAACTTTCAGCCCTGAGAGCTGAGACAGTGAGACCAAGAAAATGACTGATTCTATTTCAGTGGTTTTTGTGTTATTTGTATTGCTCAACACCAATCTAAGCTGGTGGATGAATTCACTATTTATCAGCTTTTCAGTTAACATTATATCGATAACCTGTGAGTTATAGTGATTTGTTTATCTACTTTTTTACCCATTCACTTGATTTTATCTGGTCTTCATAGCCTTCTTCAGATGAGTAATGCTCTTTATTATGTTTTCTGATAACCACATTATTTCTACTTGTTTTATTGTATTGTGTTTAATGTCAGTGTCTTGTGCTTTCTATTATATGTTCCCTACTGATTTACAGCTGCCAGAGCAATGGATATGCTGAACTTCACTCCTCTGAATAACAAGCCCATTCGTATCATGTATTCACATCGTGATCCCAGTATTCGCAAAAGTGGGGCTGGAAATATATTTATTAAGGTATGTATGTAATGGTTTTTTTGTGTTTTCTGGTAAGACACCTAGTATCTTGCGTGTCTTTGTTTGTCCTAATTTTGTCATTTTCCCCTTACTTTTTTACTTAACATTGCAGAATTTGGACAAGGCTATTGATCACAAAGCATTGCATGATACCTTTTCGGCGTTTGGGAATATCCTCTCTTGCAAGGTAGCCACAGATTCATCTGGCCAATCAAAAGGCTATGGCTTTGTACAATTTGATAACGAGGAATCTGCTCAGAAAGCCATTGAGAAGCTAAATGGCATGCTGTTAAATGATAAACAAGTATATGTAGGACCCTTCCTTCGCAAGCAAGAAAGAGACAGTGCAGTTGACAAGACAAGATTCAACAATGTATTTGTGAAGAACCTATCAGAATCAACCTCTGATGAAGATTTGAAGAAGATCTTTGGTGAATTTGGAGCAATCACCAGTGCTGTGGTGATGAGGGATGGAGATGGGAAGTCAAAGTGCTTTGGATTTGTGAATTTTGAGAATGCTGATGATGCTGCTAGGGCTGTTGAGGCCCTTAATGGAAAAAAAGTTGACGACAAGGAATGGTATGTTGGAAAAGCGCAAAAGAAATCTGAAAGGGAACTTGAATTGAAACTTCGATTTGAGCAGAGCATGAAAGAAGCTGCTGATAAATATCAAGGGGCTAATTTATATGTTAAAAATTTAGATGATAGCATTAGTGATGATAAACTTAAGGAGCTGTTCTCTCCATTTGGTACCATTACCTCATGCAAGGTATTTAATTTCTTTTTTCTTTACACTATGTTTTACATTTATCTATGTTCACTAAATTATTCCCTTTTGACTGGGAAGGTTATGAGGGATCCCAATGGAATAAGTCGAGGATCAGGGTTTGTTGCATTCTCAACTGCCGATGAGGCATCCCGAGCAGTAAGTCATTATGCCCCCCCTTTTTTTTGGTTGAATACATCAGATGATGTTCTTGGCTCGTCTGGAAGTAGTTCTATAATTTTCTATTTTTAATAATTTGGTAGCTCGTGGAGATGAATGGCAAAATGGTGGTAAGCAAGCCTCTATATGTTGCTCTAGCCCAACGAAAAGAGGATAGAAGAGCTAGATTGCAGGTAAGCCTTTTCCTTACTTAATCCTCTTATAGGAGGAATCCAGAGATTTACAAATAAATCTTTGTAGTCCTCTCTCTTTCAAACACAAGCAGAAATACACACTTGGGCACGCAAGCACCATCTAACTCTCTGTTAAGTAAGTATTGACTGTTATAGGATCTATATATGGATTAAAAGACAACAGGCCTTTTCAGTTTTGCCTGCATTGAACATATTTCCGGAACATGATTTGTTGTGGGGTCTTGTCTAGTTGCATCATCGGTGCAGTTGTTTGAGGTTTATTTTATTTGGTTAGAATATCAAGTGACTGTCAAGATGTCCACATGTTGGAGTCTTAACTGTTTATACAGGCTCAGTTTGCTCAAATGCGGCCTGTTCCAATGGCACCTTCTGTTGCTCCCCGTATGCCAATGTACCCTCCTGGTGGTCCTGGTATTGGACAACAAATATTTTATGGTCAAGGTCCTCCTGCTATAATTCCTTCCCAGGTAACCTGGTGTTCATAATGACACCATAATGTTCCATACTTACCTTTAATAGGTCATCTTGAATTTTCTCATCTGACCTGGAATCTCTTGTGTCAGCCTGGATTTGGGTATCAACAACAATTAGTGCCTGGAATGAGGCCTGGTGGTGCTCCTATGCCGAATTTCTTTGTGCCAATGGTTCAGCAGGGACAACAGGGTCAACGTCCAGGTGGAAGACGTGCAGGGGCAGTGCAGCAGACCCAGCAGCCTGTTTCACTTATGCAGCAGCAGGTTCATAAAATTTCATTTTTCATTCCTATTCTTGCAGACCATCCATGCCATTGATAACATCTTACCTGTTAGTTTTGGACTTGACAGATGCTTCCAAGGGGACGGGTCTACCGTTATCCTCCTGGTAGGGGCCTGCCTGATGTTCCCATGCCTGGCGTTGCTGGAGGCATGTTTTCTGTTCCATATGACGTGGGTGGAATGCCGCTGCGTGATACCGGACTATCCCAGCAAATTCCTATTGGGGCTTTGGCTTCTGCCCTGGCAAATGCCCCTCCTGAACAGCAAAGGACGGTACGCATTTCTTCCATTCTAGCAAGCCAAGAGATCTTAATTATTGAGCTCTTTAGCCCTAGTTTCCCTTCCCAAATGTAAATCCAAATACAGTTAGTTGATTTGAAAATAAAAGGATAGTTAACTAGAGATATTATAAACGTAGCAAAAATATAATCAAATGGATCGTTATTGAAGCCTAGCAAAACAATTCAATTCAAAATAAATTCAGAGTTTGTATTTATCTTTAATCCCTAATTTACAAATATCTATGCTATTATTCTATTTCCACCCATTATTATTATTTTACCCTGTTCTATATCACATTGAATTTGTGATGAAGTTCTGAGAAACCCCAGCCTCCGACCCATATCTGATGGCTCTCTCTCGTTTTTTTTATTTTTTTATTTTTTGCAGATGTTGGGTGAGAATCTCTATCCTCTTGTGGAACAGTTGGAACCTGATAATGCCGCTAAAGTGACTGGCATGCTTCTGGAGATGGACCAGACTGAGGTTCTACACTTGCTCGAGTCACCAGAAGCTCTGAAAGCAAAGGTTGCCGAGGCAATGGATGTCCTTAGGAATGTTGCTCAGCAGCAGCAGGCTGGTGGTGCTGCTGATCAGCTGGCCTCACTATCACTTAGTGACAACCTTGTTTCTTGAGAGATATTTACATTTGGCCACAAACTCTTTGTCGATGTTGAATTGCTGTAGCAGAAGCAGGCTGTGATTCAGCTAAGATAGTTCTGAGTATTTTAGATCGGGTAGGTACTCTGCTTTTGGTCTGTCGGGGATTTTGGGTCTTAAGTCAAAGGATTGGTTCAAAGTTTGATTTAAATGGTGCTTTAAGTTTGGTACTGCAGTGTGTGATGTGCTAAGAATCAGGATTATGGATTGTTACTCTGATTGTCTCTCCCTTTTCTTGTTTTGGATTATTGCATGTTTTGTGATGCGATCGTTGATGATAACATTCATTAATAAAAACATGAAGAGTTAGTTATCTTCATGAACTGGACCTCGCGCCCAAACGGAAATTACTTTGAATATCTAAAGTGAATAATGAACAACGATAGGGGACCTGTTTTGTAATCAGTCATGTATTTAATGTTGAGGTTGAGTTTATTGTCCCCTGTGCTTGGGGTCATTGCACTTTGAGGTACTGATTTTTTCCTGTCAAGTTTATGGTATTGTTACAGTTTCTAATAATTCCCTGAAATTTTTCTCAGAAAATTAAATTTAATTTGCCTTTTAAAGTTTCCAGGCAAAGTTGTCTGGAATTTTATGTTAGTGTTTTGGGTATTAATTTACTCGTTGAATATGGATATCGGATAAAACAATGGTATTTTTTGGATTTTTACTGGCATTGTCTTCCACGATAAGTATTCTGTCCAAAACAAGTAATTTTTCCTTGTCTTTAGTATCGAATGGAAACCAGTGTAGAGCTAGTTAAATTTCTTTGCTCTTACATTAACCCAATCAAATATTTGCTATTAATGTTTCTATGCAAGTGCCTTGGCTTGAAAAAATGTGACCTGATATATGGTTAAAATGGGAAATGAATGTAGAATATCAATTGATACACATTCGTAAGTCTTTTGTGTACATATTTTGGAAGACATTTGTATCGCTTGGGGATTCATCTTCAAGTTTTTCCAGTTAAATCCGATAAAACGTTGTTGTATCTTGCAGTTTAATATGAATAAGAAGTTTGCAAAGGAAACGGGAAAAAGACCACTTTGACATGGTTTTTGACTTGAGCATGCTGTGCAGTGCTTTGCCATGTGCCTCTTTGGAGGATTTTTCTTTTGGGTGTTCGCTACTGTGTGTGGTGTACTGTATACAAACAATTCGATGGCCAATAAAGCTTCTGGTCGCATGTAATCAATCTAGTATTCGTCACTTGATTTCAAAGCCAAAAGAGGGGAGAATTTCATTTAAGAATCTGGATATCATCTTATTTTTTGGTGGGTCCTGAAAAATTTAAAAACCTCAATCCTCAAGGATTAAATTTAAAAAAAAAAAAGTTAAATGTGAAAAAGATTAAAATACCCTCAGTTTAAATATTAAAAAAAATCCCACCAGCTACTATTGCTAGAGTGCCATTGCCAATGATCGGAGCTTAGCTGGCAATGGCGGCTACTGGACCTCTGTCATTGAAGCTCCAGCCATCGGCTGGACCACCATCGGCAATGGCCGGAAAATTTTGGAGAGTTAATTTTTTCAAAGGTAGCCAAGGTGGGTGTAGAACTTAAGACCCCTTGGTTCACCAAAAAATTTTAAACCACCAAGCCATTCAATCTATTTAATTATATAATGCATAAAATTATATATATAATAAATCTTGTTCCCAAACCACTTGATTATTACATTATTTGTTAATTGCATAACTTTATTTTGTTAATACCTTAACATGACTTGTTAGTGATTTAACTTTTCTTGTTAACCCCACGACTCCTGTAACAGAACTAAATTACTTGTTAATATCTTAACAAGACTTGTCAATTACTTAACTTTTTTGGTTAAGTCCGTAACTCCCACAACAGAATTACATTACTTGTTAATCTCGTAATTGTAGTCGTTAATACTTTAACAGGACTTGTTAATTACTTGAAATTACTTGTGAAATTCATGACTCCTTCAATTAAACTGCATTACTTGTTAATCATGTAAATTTACTTTTTAATTACGCAACAATATTTGTTAATTGTATATCTTGACTTGTTAATACCATAACATAACTTATTTAACTGTTGTTTCAAAAAGCAACTAAATTACTTGTTAATTGTATAATTTTATTTGTTAATTCCTCAATAATACTTGTTAATTATCTATTGTCACTTGTTTAATAAATATATAATTTACATAAAAATTGAGTTTGTTATATAACGAAAACAATGACAGTCGGGTCTCCCTTATTAGTATTCATCAAACTATATACTCAATTATATAAGTG
This sequence comes from Prosopis cineraria, assembly GCF_029017545.1. Lineage (NCBI taxonomy): Eukaryota > Viridiplantae > Streptophyta > Magnoliopsida > Fabales > Fabaceae > Prosopis > Prosopis cineraria. The sequence continues at coordinate 10,345,251 of NW_026555342.1, read as the reverse complement.
TGTGTATATATATATATATAGATATAGAGAGAGAGAGAGAGAGAGCAGTACCCTAAAAAATAAATATAATATTAATAATTAAAATTGAAGAAATGACAAGCTATATTAGACTTTTAACAAGTATACTTTTTGTCATAATACTCAAGGCGGTTTAAAATAAGATTTATTATATAAATAATTTTGAGGGAGTTACAAAATTAATAAGTAAAGTTGCATTATTAACAAGTAAGCTATGCAATTAACAAGTATTGTTGCGTAATTAACAAGTAAAGTTACATGATTAACAAATAATGCAGTTCAGTTGAAGGAGTTATGATTTGACAAATAAATTTAAGTAATTAACAAGTCCTGTTAAGATATTAATAATTACAGTTACACGATCAACAAATAATATAGCGCTGTTGTGAGAGTCACAGACTTAACAAAGAGAGTTAAGTAATTGACAAGTCTTGTTAAGGTATTAATAAGTATAGTTACGTGATTAACAAGTAATTTAGTTCTGTTGCAGAAGTCGTAGGGCTAACGAGAAAAGTTAAGTAACTAACAAATCCTGTTAAAGTATTAACAAGTAAAGTCACGCAATTAACAAATAACGTAATAATCAAGTGATTTAAAAATAAGATTTATTATATATATAATTTTATGCATTATATAATTGAATGGAATAAGTGGTTTGGTGGTTCAAAATTTTTTAGTGAACTAAAGGTCTTGGGATTTATACCCACCTTGGCCACTTTTAGAGAAATTAATTCTCCAACCACCGCTGACGATGGTCCAGTTGGCGCTTGGAGCTTCGATGATGGAGGCTCAATGGCTGCGGTCACTGGTGAGGCTTCGGTCACCGGTAGTGGTGCTTCAATGACGGTGGTTGGTAATTTTTTTTTAATATTTGAATTGAGGGTATTTTAATTTTTTTATATTTAATTTATTTTTAATTTGATCCTTAAAGATTGAATTGAGGTTTTGAAATTTTTTAAAAGTCATCAAAAGATAAGTTGCTATCAAATTCTTAAATGAAATTTTCCCCAAAAAAGAATGTTGGTTGGAAAACAAAAGTCAAAAGAACCGATCTCATTATGAAATTCTCCACTTTTATAAAGCTGATTCAAGCAAGGCGATGTCGGGCCATTTTTGCCGCTGTAACTTTATCTTCCACAATCATATTGCTAAGCAAACGTTAGATAGTCTCCATCAACTTTCGGTTTATACATGTCCACGCGCATTTTGATGACATAATTATGTTGAGGACACTTTGTCCTGCGAAGGTTATACGTGTAGCATTCTTCTTGTTCTTGGTACATAAACTCAGATATTCTAAGAATGAATTTCCACGCGAAGATTATAGCTCAGGGACGGGTTTAATCTTAACTAGACAAAGTTACAAACCCAACAAATGAGACTTACAGCAAAGAAATTTTTTCATGCTCTGGGAAAGGCGATTTTGTCCCACTCAAGAAGCAAATTCTTTAGAAACTTGGGGGCGGGAATTTATCTGTTGCAATAACCAATAAGCCTTTATATAAAAAAAAAATTGTTAAAGCATGTGTGTTAATAGATTCCGACACCCCGAAGAAAATAGTCATTGTCATTTCGATGTATTTTCAACGTCTCCTGTTTCGGCGTATTCACGTATATGTGCTTAAGGAATGTTAATTTGACAGCCAAACATTCTTTGTGAGTTGTTTGTGGGGCTCTTTTTTCCTCTCTTTGGGTCACTTTTGACTCTGTTCCCATATTTGTGCACTTGTACCTTTGATTACTGTTACTTCCCTTTCACTCTATCATTATCCAACTCTTCCATGGCAAAATAATAATGCATACCCACACCATGATTTTATGTGTCTGATGGAGGGTAAAGGCATCCTATGATAGTAACAGGCCTGCCATTTCCTACCTCAAAGCACAGCCTTGAACCTCTTCATTGACACTTTGATTCCAACCTTTTGCCCTGGTACGAATTCTCTCTTGGTATGATTTTTTCATTTTTATTTTCACGCGGTGGGTTTTCTTCCCTTTCTTGCCAATTCCCAGCCTACAGTTGTTCATTATAGGACGAATTTTTCATCTTTGAGCATGTTTTTCTTACTTCTGATATTGTCACTTTTGATTTTCATTCAACCTGCAAAACACTGTTGAACTGGCACTAGTAGTATTGCTTCAAAGCACATAGCCATGTTCTGGTCCTCAATATGTACATAGTTTGCATCAGCTTGTTCGGTTCTCAATCATGTTTTTTTAATTTTTTTTTTAAATAAAATCTGTCTCCACAATTCAGAGTTTCGCATTGTCAAGAGTCTTCGTCACTTGGTTCGGGTACATTAGCATGAAATATTCTCCTTTTTTGTTTCTTGGACAGGACCTGAATCCTGAAACATGAATTACAAACCATGGCAATGGAGGAAAAGATCCTCGGAGAAGACAATATTTGGAATGGACAAAGCTGTCAGTCCTTCCAGAACAACCAAAGAAGAGGCATTTTAAACTTTTTCATATACATGCTGCTATTTAGTTTCCTCATTTTATGATTTGTCTTCCTTTTTTTCTTCTTCTGAATGTCTGCTACCAACAAAGCTCGAGTCGTGTCCTCTTTCTAAATGATGCACTGCACTTCACAAAGAGGGATAAAATCTGATTTATTTACCAACAAAATTTCATTTTCCAGGAACATAAACTTCCAACTCATGAAGAAGCTGGACTGGAAAAATCCTCAAAGAGTCTTAATGAGAAGTTGGCTTCAATTCTCCTTGATTGCCATGATGGAGACAACCCTCCAACAAAGCATTCACAGAAGTCTCAAGAAGGAATTCCCGGTAATTTGATAGCCTTTCTGCGTATGCTTATATCTTTCTTCTCAACATTCAATTTGGTTCTGGCTGTTCCTCTATTTCTACAATAACTAGGCAAGGATAATGAAAAACAAGTGGAGTCCTTTAAGAGGGAAGAAGATGAAGATTTACCTAAGGAAGTATCAGATGAAAAGGTAACTCATACTGATGAAACAATGCAAGTCTCTTCTGGTGCTGTTCCAAACTTATATGAAGATCGTGACAAGATTCAGGAAGGACTGGAAGTTAAGCTGAGGGAAACTAGTAAAAGGCTAGATGATTTAACTACTGAGAACACTTGTCTAACTAGTGCCCTATTATCCAAAGACAGATCTATTGGGGAGCTTCTGAAAAGTAAACATCAAGTGGATGGAGAATTCAGTACTATAATGACAAGATTGGATTCCATGGAGAAGGAAAATGCTTTCCTGAGATATGAGTTTCACATGCTTGAGAAGGAATTGGAGATTAAAAAAGAGGAGATGGAATATAGTCGTCGGTATGCGGATGCATCGCATATACAATATCTGGAGAGTGAACAGAAAGCATCCAAGTTAGACGTTGAGTGCCAGAGACTTCGGCTTTTGCTGCAGAAAAAGCTACCTAGTACTTCGGGGTTGGTGAGAAGAGAGACAGATATGACTAGAAGGAAGCCAAGTTCTGCAATAGGAAACTATGTTGAAGCATCTGAAATGAGTATTGGCTTGATGATCAAACGCTTACAGGATCTGGATGAGGAAAACAAGGTTCTCAAAAGAATTTTAACTGACAAAATCACTGAACAAGATTCTTCGAGGTTTATGTATGCTCAGATAGCTTCCAGATTATCACAGGCGGAAATTCTTCTGAGAAAGCACTTTGAGGAACATAAGTCCATGGAGGTCGCCATGTGTCATCCCACATCAGATGAACTTTCATCACTAGCAAAGTCCAACACTGCTCGTCATGACAGGGTTAGCCCTTCAGGATCCTGGGAACATGCTCTTATTTCAGAACTGAAACATTTAAGAACTGAATATGTTAGAGACCAAAAGGACGATAAAGACGTTGAAGGTCCTGATTCAAATTTGCCAGACGATCATGTTGAGATGGAGAAGCGGGCTATAGTTTCTATTGATACACCTGATGAAGGACAATGCTCTGATACAACTGGCAGGGAACTAGTGCCAGTTGAACAAGATCTGCACTTCAGTGACGGCAAACCGGACACTCAATTCAAATATGCAACGTTTGAAGAGTCTTTTGATTGGCTTCAGATTGTTTTAAATGCAATTTTGGAGCAGGAGCGATTGTCAAAACGAAGTCTTGATGAACTCTTTGAGGACTTAAAAATTGCTTTGGGTAGGATAAAGCACCCAACAGCCTGCAAATCTAAGTCTGTTGATGCTAATAGTTTAAGTGGTGCTGCAGAAGGGGTAAACAATCCACATTTCAATGCTAATTTGAGCAAGTCAATTCATAGAATTATCAAGTTGATTGAAAGAATTGCTATCAAGTCACAAATCTATAGCAGTTATCCTGATGATATCTTGGAGAAGAATCAGCATTCTAAGAGATCTCAATCGCCATCATCCAAAGAATACTTTGTTCATGTTTTTAAATGGAAGATTGTGGACTTGAATCCTCTTCTGCATCAATTTGTTCAAACCTGTAAAGACTTGTTAACCGGAAGAGCTGATTTTGAAAAATTTGCTGGAGAAGTGGCGTTTGCTCTGGACTGGAGTATAAATAATTGTAGCACTCCTACAGATGCTTCAGTTGCCAGAGAAAAGAAATCACAAAATGAAGAGTCTCTTTGCTCCCGTTCTGTTTCATATGCTTCTCCAGATGACCAAAGTAATAAGTCCGATCACATAGAAGAAAACAAAAAATTGAATGATGAGCAGAAAACTAAAGAATCTGTAAAGAAAAACTTGGAAGCAATGTTGCTGTCAGTCGCGAAGGAAAATAGGGATTTGACTCAACAACTTCAGGATGCGAAAAGTAGCATTGAAGTTTTACAGTCAGAACTGGAGGCAATGAAAAAATCCAAGGGAATTGTTGAAGAACAGTTTGAAAAACAAAAGTTGATGAATGAAGATCTTGATAGACAGCTTACAATAGCCCGTACTAAGTTAAATGACATCTTTCAAAAGTTCTCATCCTTGGAAGTTGAATTGGAAGGTAAAAATATCTCATGCGAAGAATTGGAGGCAACTTGTTTGGAGCTTCAACTACAACTGGAAAGGTTATCTTCATCCTTTGTGTTATTTTGATGTTTTATCTTATCTACTTTTCCTTTCTCTGCAAAATACCAATTCTGATTTTGCAAACATTCAAATGCAACAGTATTGTAAAGAAGGAATCTCCAACACCTGGCAGGGATGAAATGGAAAAGATATATCGAACAGTAAGTAGTTCACTTCCTGTTGAATAGAATGGATAAATCTCCATTATTTAGGTTATGCTTTCATACTTTGAATCAATGTCATAAACTTTGAAAAATAGAAATTCTTGTTCTGTATGTTCTGATGGGGCCTATAATTTGTTTGGCAATGACAACTTCAGATGAAATGACATTCATTTTTTCAAGCCCATACACATTGTAGGCTCCAAGAACTACACAAAAAGATAAATGCAATTTTCTTAAAAATTTCCACGGTTGCTTTTTCAAGATGAAGCAATAACTATTGGTACTTGACAAATCCCAAATTCAACTTGGGATGATATTTCAGGGATGGGAGATTACAACGGCATCATCAAAGCTAGCAGATTGTCAAGGAACCATTGTAAACCTGGGAAAACAACTACAGGCGCTTGCCTTATCCAGTGAAGCTTCACTTTTTGAAAGAATTATGGCCATTAATCCAACCCAACAGAAGAAATTGATCAGGCGATCATCTCTACGCAGTCAAATGCAAGCCGAGGATGAAACTAAAGCAGGGATCCTCATGGCCCCTCAGATGGAAGAAAACAAAACTAGCAAAGATGTTAAGAAGTCACCTATTTTTGATCACTCAGGCAATAGTAGTTTTCTGGGAGGTATTAATGTCAAGGTTGGGGAACCCAAAAAAGACCTTACTTCAGAGCAAGATGACAGAAACGCTACTAAAGGTGCCAAGGCAATTGTAAAGTCTAAAAAGCAGGGTGCGTTTGATTTTCTGAGGAAACTGCTGCTAAGAAAGATGAAAGTTACGAAGGGAAAAGGAAATAGAACCTGACCCAAGAATTGTCTTGGTATTATTATGATGATTATTGCATGCTTTTACTGTCCTTGGGTGGCCTTTTTTTATGATTGGAGATGGTTGAAGATTTTATTCTTGAAATTTTTCATTTTACGTTGTAAATATATATTTCTGGTGTACAAAAATGTTGCTGATTGTTTTGATACATTGAGCGAGTGTAAATGGTGAAAAGCTGCGGATATATGGAGGCGAGTTTTGTTATCGTTGTGCACTCAAAAATATTTGATCAACGTACTCGTAAGAATCATAACCTGACTTGATGTTCAGGCAAGAAAAAAAAAACATTCTCTTCTATTTTGGGACATTGCTTAAAAAATTAAAAGCAATTCAATAGTTTCAAGGAATGTTTAGTGCGCCGAATAAGCCCAACTTAATAATGCTTCGCTTCATGCATACATTAGAACCTGATGTTATTTACCCAAATCCCACCAACTCTTTTTCCAGGTCTCAAGTAATTTATAAGGCATTCACATCCAGCTCCTCTTACTTTTTCAGGTTAAATAAACAATAATAATACATTTGTTTTAATTTTTAAATGTTGACAAGACTTGTGTGAGTCTTGAAACATTTCAAAAAACAGTAATGTTTATAAAATTATAGATAACATATTCCTAACCACGAGGGGCATTGAGGCAGGCTACAGTCTTTTAAAACCCTCAACTTTTGTTGGTTCCAGTAGCAGTATAAGCTACTCCTCTTTGGCAGCACGTTGCTCCTCTGAGGCAAGCTACCCCTCTTTGGCAGCACATTGCTCTTCTGAGGCAATCCTCTCGAAATTGGTGGTTTCTGAGCGTGCTTGAGGGGATCGCAGACCTAAGCACTTGAAAAATGGCCCAACCGCAGCAGCAGCCAATTGAGCAAGTTCAGTGCTTCGGCCGCAAGAAGTCCGTCGTCGCCGTCACTAACTGCAAACGCGGTCGTGGACTCATCAAGATCAATGGCTGCCCCATGGAACTCGTGCAGCCGGAGATCCTCCGATTCAAGGCTTTCGAACCTATCCTCCTCTTGGCAAACACAGTTTTGCCAGCATTAACATGCGGATCCGCATAAAAGGCAGTGGTCACACCTCTTAGATATATGCAATTCGCCAAAGCATAGCCAAGTTTCAGGTCCTATATCGAAGAGACTTGAAGAAGGTCCTAACTATATAAGTGGGTGCACTACACATCTTAATGAGTTAACCTTGTGGGAAGAGAGTAATGGCCCCATCACAAAGTTATATCAGAGCCAGACTTAAGTTTGCTCAGTCAATAAGCCCCTCTAGCGGTCACCTGTGACAAGAACATCCTAGATTGATCGAGGAAGCTATCAGGTCTCACATCAAAGAGAGTTATGGAGGATTTTGACTATATAAGTAGGTGCGCTACATGTCCTAACGGGTTATTCTTTTAAGGAGAAAGTAATGGCCCAATGACATAAGGCTCTTGTCACTTTCTACCAAAAATACGTCGATGAACATAGCAAGAAGGAGATCAAGAACATTCTGGTCACTTATGATTGCACACTCCTCATCGTTGATCCTAGGTGTTGCGAGCCTAAGAAGTTCGATGGTCGTGGCGCTCATGCTAAGTTCTAGAAATCAAACCGTTGATTTATTCATTTATTTTTTCAAAAATCAAGGGCAAAATGTGTTCATGTTGATTTAATAATTTATTTTTGTTTTCGGTTGTTAGTTTTATGTTGCGGACAACTTTTGGCTTTATAATTTTTGGCATTTCACTCGTGGCTTATTGAGATACTTTTTACAAGTCAAACTTGTCATTAATTTAGAAGATTTAAGGTTAGAGCCCTATTTGATTATGCTTATCCATGTGAAAATGGTCACATGACCTTATTGAGATGCTTTTCGTGAGTGAGTTTTAGGAAAAATAACAATTAAGGACTCTGTAAAAATATTAATCTTAATTAAAGATCATAAATTTTAAAATTTTAGTTAAGGATCATGGTCCCTAATTAAAATAAAAAAATATAGTTTTTCTTAATTGCCCTTGAAATTCACTAATATGAGGTGGGATTCACTACGTCACTTGAGGATTCATTAACCTAACTTGAGAAAATTGTTAACGTATATTATAAAAATATGAAACCTCATTTGGGAATTGATTGTTTAACAAAAAGCTCTACTTGAGAATTTACTAACCCAACTTGAAAAATTTTTTAACACATATTATGAAAACATGAAACTTCAATTGAAAATCGATTGTTTAACAAAAAGTTCTACTTAAAAATTTACTAATCAGACTTAAAAAAATTTTTAACGTATATTGTGAAAAAATAAAACCCCATTTAAAAATTCAATGTTTAACAAAAAGTGAATTGTCCAAATTGGGATTCACTAACGTGAGGTGAAATTTATTAATGCTACTTGGGAATTCACTAACCCAACGTGAAAAAATTACTAATGTACATTGTGAAAACAACATAATTGAGATTTCAACATAATTAGGGTTTTTTTCGTCAGAGGAATTTAAGAAAAACTACATTTTTATCCCATGGTCCTAATTGGAATTTCAAAATTTTATGATCCTGTAATTAGGTTTAATGTCCTTAAAGGGTCCTTAATTATCATTTTCCCTGAGTTTTACCTATAAATTATTTGTTTTCTCCTTGATTAACTTGAAAATAGTACTCTTCTCTAATGAACTGATATGCAATCTGGCACATGATGTGCCACTGTGTCAGCATGTGGTAAAGCTCTCAATGACAATGACATATATAGCTTCATTAACTTTGTATGAATTATATCAAAGAGGGAATTGGGTTGTCAACTGTGGTGTAATGGCTTGTGTTAGTAATTAGCATGAATAAGCTAATATTACTAAAAATATGCATAAAAAAGGTAAAATGCATGGTTCAGGTCTAAGTTAGGTTTCAAGGGGCTGAAACCCAACCCAACATCATGTTACTTCCTCTTCCTGATTAGATAAGAACATTGAAGGGGCCCTTCAAATTGAGGGATTTTGAAGGGGGGGTGCATTACTACATTTTAACTATATCAACATTCCTTTACTCTCAACATGAAGTTTGTCCTTCAAAACAATCTTAAGATATTCAAGAAGAAAAAACAGAGCATTCTAATGCCTCAATTGAACAAATTTCTAAAAGTGCAAAACAAAGAGAGGTGACTAATCTAGACCAATAAACAGTGGTTCAAAAGTCAAGGCATTAAAGAAGAGAAAAGAACAAAGGACCTAAAACTTCTCATCGAGACCCCTTAGGTTCATGATTTGGAGTCCTTGCTGATGATAGTAAGATTCAGGGAGAATATGATGATAGCATACTACTTCTCGTGCAAGAATTATGTACAGAAAAGGAGGGATCACTAACTAGGGCTAGATAGAAGAAGAATAAAAAAGGGGGCATTACCAATATTTAAGAGGATATCGACTAGGATAAAACTACAGACCATAAGCTAGATAGAAAAAGAATAAAAAAGGGGGCATTACCAATATTTAAGAGGATATTGACTAGGATAAAACTACAAACCATAATGCTGTTGTGCTAACAGAGGGGCAAAAACAACAGGAAAGTATGAAACAACAGGTGCATCAATTCATACAGATGAAAATGGCTCAACAAGTGCATAACGTGGGAAGATAGTAATCCTAACAATGGATCCCATTATGAGGTTATAGGGGCCCAAGACCATGCAATCCCATATTTCACCTCTAGCAACCCTTTACCTAGAAACATAAATGATATAAGAATTGAAGAAGTGGACCCAAGAGAGAGTAGTAATTTTAGGCTACTTGATAGCCTAATGATTGATAGACTTATTATGAGAACTCAACTTGAGAAAAATGTGGTAACTAAAATATAGTTTTTGGCTTAACAATGATGTTCTAGATCTATGTATCTAATATTCAATATCAATTATAATGATTAATATTATCTATTGGAATATTCATGGGGCCTATAGAAAGGGTCTCATTAAAAATCTAAAGGCTGTGATTAATAAGCCTAAGCCCATTATTCTTGTGCTAGTAGAGACTAAATGCCAAGAAGAGTCTTAACTTTGCTATCTTCATTCTCTTGGCTTTGATTTCACGAAAATGATTCCCAATATTAGTCAATTTGGTGGCATCATTGTAGCTTGGCAAAGCCAACTTGTTTCTATTAAAATTCTTCAAGAAGATAACTAATTTATACATATGAGATGTAGCTCGACTAGGCATCAGGATCTCTTCTGCATAATAGTTCATGCCCTTCCTCACTCTAATTTTAAAGGCGTATTGTAGGCAAAACTAAGCAATCTTGCCCTTATCATCACTGATATGTGGATGGTGTGTGGCTATTTTAATGATATTTTGTCTACAAGTGAAAGTGTTAGAGGTGCTGGAGGTAATTATAATTGATTTTATTAGTTTCAGTAGCGAAAGAGGATTGCAATTTGATTGATGTGGGTTCATTTAGCCCTAAATTTACTTGGAAGGATCTTTGTACCCCCAAATTCTCCTAATTATATGAAAGATTGGATCGAGCATTAGTGAATAGCTCATCTGTACTCCTTTCCCAATTTGACAATTCAGGTGCTAGTAAGAACTAATTACTCTGATCATAATCCTATTTTGACTAAGTTAAACGGTGATGGGTGCTTGCATTTGGGATTGAAACCTTTTAGATTTGAAGTGATGTGGCTTGGTCATGATAATTTTTAAACTTTTCTCAAGGATAATTAGAATGGAGAATCTGATTTGAATTTGAAACTTCTTGAATTTAAAGATTCAATACTGAATTGGAATAAAGAAGTTTTTATTTATGTGGAATGCAAGAAGAATGAGTTGTTGGCTTGCTTAAAAGGAATCTAAAAATCTAAAGCATGTTCTCATTATACCTTTCTAATAAACCTAGAAAGGAATTTATAGAAATTACTGGATGAATTGTTAAAACTTAAGGAGAACAAATGGTTTCAAAAGACAAGAACAGAGTGGATTAAGAATGGTGATAGAAACACACGCTATTATTATCTTAAGATGACAATAAGGAGAAGGAGGAACAAGGTTTTGACTATGAAGGATGATAGTGGTGGATGGATTTAGGATGAAGAAGCACTGAGGCTATAGGTTACTAATTATTTCAAGATAATATTTCAAGAAGAGGAACATGATGCTGAGATGTTACTTATGAACACATCCTTTCCTAGACTAGAATAAGGAGGACTTAAAGGACTTACGTATTGCCAATGGAGGAAGAGATTAAAAAATCAATTTTCTCTATGGGAGCCTACAAAGCCTTGAGATATGATGGATATACCCTTATATTCTATCAAGCCAATTGGAGTATAATGGGGCCAATTATATGCAAGATTGTGAAGGAGGTATTTAGTGAAACACAGTTACTAATAGAAGCTAATAGAACATTAATCTCGCTAATCCCAAAGCGAGAAAATCCTAAAATGGTTACTCATTTTAGACCTATTTCCTTGTGTTCAACTCATTATAAATGTGTCACTCATATCCTTATGAATTAATTGAGGAGTTTAATGGATGAATGGATCTCTCCATTTCAACCAAGTTTTATTCCTGGAAGACATATTCAAGACAACTTAGTCATTAGGCAAGAGTTCGTGCATATTATAAAGAAATCCAAGAAAAGAAAAAAAGGGTTTTATGGCAATGAAGATTGATTTAGAAAAAGTATATGATCGAATCAACTAGGATTTTCTACAACAAATCCTAATTGACATTAGATTAGAATTGACATTGATAAACCTAGTGATGCATTGTATTTCCTCTGTTTTTTATAATATCTTGTGGAATGGTGTTCAATTTAATTATTTTCTTCTGCAACGAGGTCTTCGACAAGGAGATCATTTCTCATCGTATATTTTTGTGCTATGTATAGATAGATTATCTCATGTAATCTTAGATGTGATAAATAGAAGAGAATCGAAGCCTATTCATATCACTAACTCTGGCCCATCAAATTTCCACCTCATGTTTATAGATGATATTTTATTATTTAGTGAAATTTGGAGAAGCAAGCAAGAATTATGATGTAGTATGTGAATAAATTTTATGCGACTCCAGGAGAATGATGAGCATCAACAAATTCTCAATTTTCTTATATCCAAATGTTAAGGCCAATATGAAGTCACGAATCAAGAATGTAACTAGAATAAAGATCACCGTTCTAGGGCTACCCTATCACTAGCACTCAAAGACCCATTGAGAAATTTCATTACATAGTGGATCGAGTTAAATAAAAATTATCTATATGGAAAGCCACTTGTCTTTTTATTACTGACTGAATTACTACCCAATGCAAGTTGCTAGATTGCCTATAAGTATTTGTAAAGAGGTATCATACTTACCATCCAATAAGTTGAGAGAAAATTATGTTGCCAAAGTAATATGGTGGGTTAGGTTTCAAGAAGCTAGAAGGTGTTAATTGTGCTTGTAGGGCTAAATTAGCTTGGCAACTAATCAATGGCAATAAGGCTTGTAGGCAAAGGTCCTTACTAAGAAATATATGATGAGATGAGGATATTTTACTTAAGGCTAAAATTGGTGATTTTATACTGTGGCAGTTTATTTGTCAACAAAGGAGATAGTGGAGAAAGGAATGAAGTGGCAAGTCAGAAATGGCATTAACATCAATTTCTTTCAGGATGTCTGGTTGTAAACAGATGGTACTCTAAAGGATAAGTGCTTAAGACCACTTACAAGTGGAGATGAGGAAAGCACAGTAGCAAATTGGACGCCATATAATACTTAAGATTTTATTGTATTATCTCAACTCCTACCTAAGAAAATTATTCAGAAAGTAATCATTATGTTGCCACCTTAGGGTAATGTTACATGTGACATTATGGTGTGAAAAGTTAGTTCCCATGACATTATGATCAAAGAACCCCAGAACAACTCATTGACCTTATTTACCAATTGGTTTGGAAATGGAGAGGTGTAAAGAGAATACAAGCTTTTATGTGGCAAGCCTATCAGAATAGGCTATTAACCAACCAATGGAGAAGTCATTGGAGTTCAAGCTCACCTTTTTATGGCTAGTGCAACACTAATACAGAGGGTGAGCTCTATTTTCTTTGTGATTGCAGTTATGCCAAGAAACTTTGGTATCAATTAATACAACCCAGGTACTACTCACATTTTTTTCTTACTACTTTGACTGATTGGTTTGCTTGTAATCTCAAGCAGACAATTAATTTTGATTTAAGTACTTATTGGAGAATGATTTAGGGAGTAACTATATAGAAGCTTTAGATTTCAAGGAATAATTTTTGTTTCAATCCAATGTTCCTAAACCAAATGACCCTGTTTAGTCATTAAGCATATTTGGAAGCATTTTTCCATGCCTGAAGAGACAAGTGAAGATGGTGAGAATCCTAATAGAAATAATGTGGAAACATGGAAAAGTCCTCCTCTACAATTGATTAAGGTAAACATGGATAGAGCCAAGTCAAATATTAATAATAGAACTACCTGTAATGGAGTGTTAAGGGATCACTCAGGGTACTGGGTGGTGGGATTCACACATTTGCTTGGAGATTGTTTGATGGTTGAAGCTAAGGAGTAGGCAATTCTTAAAGGATTGAGATTAGCTTGGAATATGGTGTTCAAGAAAGTCATTATTGAGTCTGATGCGAAATTGATTGTGGATAACATTAATCTTGATAATCTAAAGGCAATGGTAGCTTACTTCATCTGCAAATTCTAATACTACTAAATTTAGATTGGGAAGTGCAACTATTATATGTACCAAGGGAGATGAACCATGTTGTTGATATTTTAGCTAAGGAAGGCCTTCGATCTACTTCCTTATTATATGTGGTTCCCCTTTATTGAAGGGATATTGTGAATTGTGAGATGTTGGAATTACAGTCCCTTTTTATTTAATTTCTTCTATTAGGCCTTGCCCTCTATTGTGTGTGTGTGTGTGTGTTGTGTGTGTGTAAAACATTCCTTTGCTCTCCTCCATAGAAACCAATTTAGGAGGTAAACTAAACCATATTGATTGGCTTTGCAAATATAAAGATGGAGCAAATTTCATTTTAGTTCCCCTTTGATCATTTCATCTTAGTTTGGTTTGATTTTGGATTTGGTATTAGCAGTTAGGTATCCTAGCTTGGAGTAACTTGATGGTTGATGGCAAGTGGGGCAAGCAGTATCCTTGCTAGTAACCATATTGGTGAATTGAATGTGCTCGAGATCATTGAATGCAAGACCTTAAATGAAAACATTCTCGTCCCGTTTGGTGTTAGAAGTGAATGAAATGGAAGGAATGAAAAAAAAAAATAATTAAAACACGAAGGAAGATAAGTGAACTATATTTACAGGGAAAAAAATAATTTAATTCATGAGATTAAAAGTTATGATTTATAAGATTTTTAAAAGATGTGATAATTATTATTTATGACATATAATATTAAGTTTTATTATACTTATCATAAAAGAAAAGAGTAATTTAATTAATTTTTACTTTATTTTTTTTAATCCAATACATTCCTATCTTTTCTTGAGCCCAAATGAAACTTTAAAGTGATGAACTTGCTGTTGTGTGATGACATAGATAATATAGCAGTTTGCTGTTCTTTTCAGTTTGAGACGCCAGCTCCATCAAATCAGGGGTGGTGTCTGCCTCAAGCATGGGCCATGTAGACAACATCATTCGGTTCTTTCTATAATTCTTGCATTAGCTGTCTAGTTGATCATGCTTATATAGCGTCTTTTGCTTAAACTTTTCAATACATTTTTTTTTTTTCTGTCCTAATTAGTTGATTTGCATGTGGCCCATCATATAAATGATCTCTTTCTCTCTCTCTCTGCATTATATATACATAGTTAGATTCATGTTTTAAAATTATAAAATATTGAATTTTATGTTCTTTTCTATTGAACATATAAGTGATAGGTAAAGACTTATAAACATGGCTTCATAAATTTAACGTGTTTGTTTTCAATTAAATAAAAATATATAAATTTTTATATATTATCTATCCTATAATAAATTATTATTATTAATTTAATTAATATATTAAGATCTACTTGTTATAATTTGATTGGACATAAATATATTAAATATACAAGACTAAATACATAAATTTTACCCTAAATAAATCCCCAAAATGTATGAACTTGGAAGTCACATGTTTCCTGCCATTATGGAAAAGATGCCTATATGCTGTATTTAGCTCTCAAATCAATTTGTATGTTTTTAATTTTTTTTAATATAAGATCACGGACAACCAAAACAAAAACAAAAAAAAACGTTCATTCAAGTCATATAAAAAATATACAATTTGTGCCCTAAAATGGTGAGTCGTCAAAAATCTTAATATTAAGATTGTTATTTAAAACTTGGCAAGCAAATGAATCTCCACATTTGTCAGATTTGGACGTTGTTTGATTAGAAGCAGGAAAATGAGGTTAGGTACCTTCCAAATAATGCCAAAGGTTGCTTCCTCCAGCCAAGGAAACATGGGATGGTATGGGGTCGTCATCATGGTTTCTTAGATTGTGCATCCAATAATTAAGGGATTATGTGATATTAGCAAGTGCCACAAACCATGGAAGATGACTTGATGCTGAGAAATTTAAATAGAATAAAATAAAGGAGAAGAAGAAGAATGAATGAAATGGACTGGGGATGACTCGGAAGTCATAGTAGAGGCAAAAGATTAATAATTAGGTGTGAGTTTGGTGGTCACTTTGTTGCGTAGCGGTGACCGGAGATTCCCGCCACCCACTATTGACCGAAATTTAGTTCCCCTGTATATTCATAAGAATTGCTAATATTCCCGCGACCCACTTTTTTCATATGCTATCATTATTATAACCTTTAGGTGACTGGTTGTTCAACTCTAGGGAGAAAAAATTACAGACAATCCATTTCTTCTTTTTTGAAAAATATGAGTATAGCTTCTGCTAATAATAAAAAATATCTCTCTCAAAATATTGAGAATAATGAATAGATCTCTCTCAATTAAATTATTAGAGACAAATTATTTTTCTATTTGCTTGTTTTTACTTTTTATTGATTAAAAACATTTATTACATTTTGTTATATCATGAAAACTAAAAAATCAAATTGACCAACTTTACTATATTTTCATCAATTTCGTTATTAAAGTGTACATTGTAAGAAACCACCACACTCACCTAGAGAGGAGGGGCTTCAACAAGGTTTAAAACATGGTTCTACAATTTCATCATAATAAAGGTAGTGGTTGTGTATTGTAAATAGTTAAATTACTAGTTCATAAATAAGAGACTCTTCATAATATTTAGATAGTCTATTATTATGGAGTTTCAAATTTAAACTGCTTATTTTCTTCTATTACAATATAAGTTTGTTTGGGTTAAAATGTAATATTTTTTCCAGCCCAATTATTTGGACTAAAAAAAGTAATTTTAGCCCAAACTCATGTAAATTTCCTAAAAGAGTTGTGATTACTTGTTAAAAAGAAGAGCTAAGCACTACTTTAGATGTATCAAGGAGTACATGAAACTTATGAAAAAACTATAACCAATGGCCCTAAAAAAAGTATAAAAGCAAGAAAAAAACTATCATTTTGTACATATAAAAGAGAAGCCACACACATATACACGATCTATATGATTTTTCCAAACACTTCAACAACTCAACTCTATTATATACTTGCTCAATGCAAAAACTCAAACCTTCACCTTGCATCATCCCAAGCTTGCCCGACACAACTCTTTTATCACTATATAAATACAAAACAATTCCTTTAGGGCTATGCATCTAATAATGAGCACAAATTTCTCAACAACTAGTGAAGTGCTAGAGCCTCACAAAATCTTTTTCCAATTTTCTTCATCTTATATTCACTAATATCTCCTTTTTATTATTATTATTATCATATCTACTTTTACTATGCAAATCTTGTGTTTCTCCATCTTTATTTTTTCATTATCTTTACTTTTTAAGTACTTGCATTCGTGATTGATGAAATTGTGGGTAAATGACCTCAAAAACTTACTGTTTCATTTAAAAGTCAAGTTTATCACACTTTTGGAGGACCACTCCTCTATCACACTTGTGCACTGAACAACAAATTATTTTTAAAAGTTTTATTTGGTCTAAAATATATAATATTGAGTAGATGTTAGACATATATATTTTTAATTATACCCTTACATTATTGAGTAATTAGTGATAGGTTTTGAATAAGTTAAATCTCATATTTATTACACTTAAAAGTATGATAAAAAGATATAAAAAAATTAATAAAATCATGATTTAACTATTAAAAAAAAATAAAAGATAAATTAATTAACAAATAATATATACCGTGGTATATAATTTTCCATTTAAATTACATAATTTAAACAATAAATTACTTAATATCTTTTTATTTTAAATTATAAAATACTTTTGGAGGGAGATTTGGCATCTCAAAATATAAAAACATTTTGACAAAAAAGGTCTCATTAATATGTTTTTTTAATATTACCCTTCCTATTATATTCTCTCTTGAATATTCTATTATAAATGAAATATTTAAATGAAAGGAATTTTAAAAATTTATATTTTGTTTTAAAAAGGGTTATGGTGTAAAGATACCCACCAAGTAATCAGTCAAGAACATCCAATAGTCTAAAGTGAGAAAAATGAAAAAAATACCTATAACGTTGTCAAAGTTAGTGCAATAATGATCAAACTATTAACTTGTCTTAACATCGTTAGTTTTTGATGTAAAATACTAACTGTGCTTGTCATGTGTCAGTCTTTGTTAACATGACTAAATATAGGCAAAAAATACCTATAAAGTTATTAATTAATAACATCTAGTAGCCTAAAGTGAAAAAAATGACAAAAATACACATAACATTATCAAATTGGTGCAAAAATGATCAATTCATCAAATTCTTAAAATATTGATTGTTTAGTTTACACCTAAATATAAGTTCACCATTTTTCATTGACATTAACAAAAAAATATTCTCAATTAAAATTTTAAGAGGTTGATCAGTCTGTATGAGTAATTATAACGTTACTTTAGTAGGTGTAATAGTGATCAATCCCTCAAAATTCATGCCACGTGGTTTCTTTTCATCTTCACATATCCCACCCTCTCCCTCCCTTCCTCTCCACTCATTTTTCTTATCTGCAAAAACCTGAAATTCAACACAGTGAGATAGGTTGCATACAATCAAAAATTAAGAATAATGAGGCTGTGGCTCACTACAAAGAATGTAAGTATTTTATGAAGAAAGTTGTCTTTACTCGTAACACCTTCATTACTACACACACATCTCCTATGCCACCTACCAAAGGAACATTGGGGCATAACTTAAGTAATTTCGTTCATGATGAGGTTCAAAATCCTCAAATTGCTTTCACCACTACTACAAAAGAAAGAGTGATTTAACTTATTGTTTGGTCAAAATAAAATTTTTTCACACAATATTCATATAATGACCGATCAATTTCAATAGAATTTTACATCAGTAAAAAAAAAGTCAACTATTACGTATTTGTTGGCTAAATAATCAACATATAAGAGATTTAATCGATTGGTCATCTTTGCACTAATTTTGATAACATTATACGTATTTTTATTTTTTTTTTCACTTAAACTATTGAATGCTCCTGGTTAACGATTTTATAAGTATTTTTACTCTTTTATAGGTCTATATAAACAAAAACTAACACGTCACAACATAGTCAACATTTAATATTAAAAACTAATGACGTTAGAGCAAATTAATAGTTTGCTCACTTTTATACCAAATTTTGTAATATTGTAGATATTTTTATTTTTTTCTCATTTTAGGTTATTAGATATTTCTGATTAACCACTTGATAACTATTTTTATATCTTAACCCTTTTTAAAAAATAAAGTTATAAAATATATTTAAGGAGCTTCATTAATTTATGTGATTTTGTCAAAAAAAACCAAAAAATAATAATATTTTACTTTTACTTCATGAATGTCAGCAATCACTCCCAAGGCCCACTAACCAAACAAGTTATCATCCACAAAAAACTTAAAAAGGAATGTTTTTATGATTACAGGATTCAATTCAAAATAATATGAAAAGGCACGAATATGGAAAATATAAGACACTTTCGATTAAGCACCGTGCAATCAAAATAATTTGAAGGGAAAAAAATACGGAAGGAAATATTTGTGGGCCCTTTCGTCAGAACAAATAAAGGGAAATGACGTGGTGTAAAAGGGTGCAGAGAAATCAGCTGATCCGACGGCAG
This sequence comes from Prosopis cineraria, assembly GCF_029017545.1. Classification (NCBI taxonomy): domain Eukaryota; kingdom Viridiplantae; phylum Streptophyta; class Magnoliopsida; order Fabales; family Fabaceae; genus Prosopis; species Prosopis cineraria. Next base: position 10,326,007 of record NW_026555342.1, on the reverse strand, counting down.
AGAGTGATGCCATCACCAACGGGAAGCATGCAGATCTCGATCCTAGGGTCCACAGCCAAAGCCTTGTTGAGCTCCAACACGAAGTCTCTGTAATACCTCACGTACTTCCTCAGAGGCGCATCGGGTGGTGCCACCACGGACCCATTCCACAAGGTATTGTCGTACCCGATCAGTCCTCCTACCTTTACCAAGTCGATCAGCCTCTTGTGATATTTCAATAGTTGTCCTTGTCCGCATCCACGAATATGAAATCAAAGCTCCCATGATTCTTTTCCTGTAATTCACCCCCACAATCCCACCACTCTTATCAATGCTGTTCATTTTCTTTGTTGAAGCTATAAGACGGAGGTATAAAAGCTTACATCTTTAACGAGCTCGTCAAGAACAGGAAGAGCAGGGCCCTCTCTGAAATCGATTTTGTGGGCTACACCCGGCTTTCTGAATTACCGGAAGGCCCAGTTCGTAGTTTTCTCTGTTAATGTCCATGGCCAGTATCTGCGACAATTCCGACCAAAGAAGCCGAAAACATTTCAGACATGTTTCGATGATTTTGATAAAGTAACGTTGAATCATTCAGATCAGAAAAATTGCACCGTGTTGCTTGTTGGTGATTGGTCCGTACCTTTCCGTCCTCGGGAAGAGCCAGAGCAGTGGCAAGAAGGGAGTAGCCAGTGTAGACACCGATCTCCCATGGTGTTCTTAGCATTGACAAGCTTAAGGAGCATGTTCAAGAACTGCCCCTCGTCTGC
>NW_026555342.1:10279648-10325158 GCF_029017545.1 Prosopis cineraria | reverse complement strand
CAAATCTAAGTCTGTTGATGCTAATAGTTTAAGTGGTGCTGCAGAAGGGGAACAATCCACATTTCAATGCTAATTTGAGCAAGTCAATTCCGAGAATTATCAAGTTGATTGAAAGAATTGCTATCAAGTCACAAATCTATAGCAGTTATCCTGATGATATCTTGGAGAAGAATCAGCATTCTAAGAGATCTCAATCGCCATCATCCAAAGAATACTTTGTTCATGTTTTTAAATGGAAGATTGTGGACTTGAATCCTCTTCTGCATCAATTTGTTCAAACCTGTAAAGACTTGTTAACGGAAGAGCTGATTTTGAAAAATTTGCTGGAAGAAGTGGCGTTTGCTCTGGACTGGAGTATAAATATTGTAGCACTCCTACAGATGCTTCAGTTGCCAGAGAAAAGAAATCACAAAATGAAGAGTCTCTTTGCTCCCGTTCTGTTTCATATGCTTCTCCAGATGACCAAAGTAATAAGTCCGATCACATAGAAGAAAACAAAAAAATTGAATGATGAGCAGAAAACTAAAGAATCTGTAAAGAAAAACTTGGAAGCAATGTTGCTGTCAGTCGCGAAGGAAAATAGGGATTTGACTCAACAACTTCAGGATGCGAAAAGTAGCATTGAAGTTTTACAGTCAGAAACTGGAGGCAATGAAAAAATCCAGGGAATTGTTGAAGAACAGTTTGAAAAACAAAAGTTGATGAATGAAGATCTTGATAGACAGCTTACAATAGCCCGTACTAAGTTAAATGACATCTTTCAAAAGTTCTCATCCTTGGAAGTTGAATTGGAAGGTAAAAATATCTCATGCGAAGAATTGGAGGCAACTTGTTTGGAGCTTCAACTACAACTGGAAAGGTTATCTTCATCCTTTGTGTTATCTTTGATGTTTTATCTTATCTACTTTTCCTTTCTCTGCAAAATACCAATTCTGATTTTGCAAACATTCAAATGCAACAGTATTGTAAAGAAGGAATCTCCAACACCTGGCAGGGATGAAATGGAAAGATATATCGAACAGAAGTAGTTCACTTCCTGTTGAATAGAATGGATAAATCTCCATTATTTAGGTTATGCTTTCATACTTTGAATCAATGTCATAAACTTTGAAAAATAGAAATTCTTGTTCTGTATGTTCTGATGGGGCCTATAATTTGTTTGGCAATGACAACTTCAGATGAAATGACATTCATTTTTTCAAGCCCATACACATTGTAGGCTCCAAGAACTACACAAAAAGATAAATGCAATTTTCTTAAAAATTTCCACGGTTGCTTTTTCAAGATGAAGCAATAACTATTGGTACTTGACAAATCCCAAATTCAACTTGGGATGATATTTCAGGGATGGGAGATACAACGGCATCATCAAAGCTAGCAGATTGTCAAGGAACCATTGTAAACCTGGGAAAACAACTAAAGGCGCTTGCCTTATCCAGTGAAGCTTCACTTTTTGAAAGAATTATGGCCATTAATCCAACCCAACAGAAGAAATTGATCAGGCGATCATCTCTACGCAGTCAAATGCAAGCCGAGGATGAAACTAAAGCAGGGATCCTCATGGCCCCTCAGATGGAAGAAAACAAAACTAGCAAAGATGTTAAGAAGTCACCTATTTTTGATCACTCAGGCAATAGTAGTTTTCTGGGAGGTATTAATGTCAAGTTGGGGAACCCAAAAAAGACCTTACTTCAGAGCAAGATGACAGAAACGCTACTAAAGGTGCCAAGGCAATTGTAAAGTCTAAAAAGCAGGGTGCGTTTGATTTTCTGAGGAAACTGCTGCTAAGAAAGATGAAAGTTACGAAGGGAAAAGGAAATAGAACCTGACCCAAGAATTGTCTTGGTATTATTATGATGATTATTGCATGCTTTACTGTCCTTGGGTGGCCTTTTTTTATGATTGGAGATGGTTGAAGATTTTATTCTTGAAATTTTTCATTTTACGTTGTAAATATATTTTCTGGTGTACAAAAAATTTGCTGATTGTTTTGATACATTGAGCGAGTGTAAATGGTGAAAAGCTGCGGATATATGGAGGCGGAGTTTTGTTATCGTTGTGTACTCAAAAATATTTGATCAACGTACTCGTAAGAATCATAACCTGACTTGATGTTCAGGCAAGAAAAAAAAAACATTCTCTTCTATTTTGGGACATTGCTTAAAAAAATTAAAAGCAATTCAATAGTTTCAAGGAATGTTTAGTGCGCCGAATAAGCCCAACTTAATAATGCTTCGCTTCATGCATACATTAGAACCTGATGTTATTTACCCAAATCCCACCAACTCTTTTTCCAGGTCTCAAGTAATTTATAAGGCATTCACATCCAGCTCCTCTTACTTTTTCAGGTTAAATAAACAATAATAATACATTTGTTTTAATTTTTAAATGTTGACAAGACTTGTGTGAGTCTTGAAACATTTCAAAAAACAGTAATGTTTATAAAATTATGGATAACATATTCCTAACCACGAGGGGCAATTGAGGCAGGCTACAGTCTTTTAAAACCCTCAACTTTTGTTGGTTCCAGTAGCAGTATAAGCTACTCCTCTTTGGCAGCACGTTGCTCCTCTGAGGCAAGCTACCCCTCTTTGGCAGCACATTGCTCTTCTGAGGCAATCCTCTCGAAATTGGTGGTTCTGAGCGTGCTTGAGGGGATCGCAGACCTAAGCACTTGAAAAATGGCCCAACCGCAGCAGCAGCCAATTGAGCAAGTTCAGTGCTTCGGCCGCAAGAAGTCCGTCGTCGCCGTCACTAACTGCAAACGCGGGTCGTGGACTCATCAAGATCAATGTCTGCCCCATCGAACTCGTGCAGCCGGAGATCCTCCGATTCAAGGCTTTCGAACCTATCCTCCTCTTGGCAAACACAGTTTTGCCAGCATTAACATGCGGATCCGCATAAAAGGCAGTGGTCACACCTCTTAGATATATGCAATTCGCCAAAGCATAGCCAAGTTTCAGGTCCTATATCGAAGAGACTTGAAGAAGGTCCTAACTATATAAGTGGGTGCACTACACATCTTAATGAGTTAACCTTGTGGGAAGAAAGTAATGGCCCCATCGCAAAGTTATATCAGAGCCAGACTTAAGTTTGCTCAGTCAATAAGCCCCTCTAGCGGTCACCTGTGACAAGAACATCCTAGATTGATCGAGGAAGCTATCAGGTCTCACATCAAGAGAGTTATGGAGGATTTTGACTATATAAGTAGGTGCGCTACATGTCCTAACGGGTTATTCTTTAAGGAGAAAGTAATGGCCTAATGACATAAGGCTCTTGTCACTTTCTACCAAAAATACGTCGATGAACATAGCAAGAAGGAGATCAAGAACATTCTGGTCACTTATGATTGCACACTCCTCATCGTTGATCCTAGGTGTTGCGAGCCTAAGAAGTTCGATGGTTGTGGCGCTCATGCTAAGTTCTAGAAATCATACCGTTGATTTATTCATTTATTTTTCAAAAATCAAGGGCAAAATGTGTTCATGTTGATTTAATAATTTATTTTTGTTTTCGGTTCTTAGTTTTATGTTACGGACAACTTTTGGCTTTATAATTTTTGGCATTTCACTCGTGGCTTATTGAGATACTTTTTACAAGTCAAACTTGTCATTAATTTAGAAGATTTAAGGTTAGAGCCCTATTTGATTATGCTTATCCATGTGAAAATGGTCACATGACCTTATTGAGATGCTTTTCGTGAGTGAGTTTTAGGAAAATAACAATTAAGGACTCTGTAAAAATATTAATCTTAATTAAAGATAAAATTTTAAAATTTTAGTTAAGGATCATGGTCCCTAATTAAAATAAAAAAATATAGTTTTTCTTAATTGCCCTTGAAATTCACTAATATGAGGTGGGATTCACTCACGTCACTTGAGGATTCATTAACCTAACTTGAGAAAATTGTTAACGTATATTATAAAAACATGAAACCTCATTTGGGAATTGATTGTTTACAAAAAGCTCTACTTGAGAATTTACTAACCCAACTTGAAAAATTTTTTAACATATATTATGAAAAACATGAAACTTCAATTGAAAATCGATTGTTTAACAAAAAGTTCTACTTAAAAATTTACTAATCAGACTTAAAAAAATTTTTAACATATATTGTGAAAAAATAAAACGCCATTTAAAAATTCAATGTTTAACAAAAAGTGAATTGTCCAAATTGGGATTCACTAACGTGAGGTGGAATTTATTAATGCTACTTGGGAATTCACTAACCCAACGTGAAAAAATTACTAATGTACATTATGAAAACAACATAATTGACATTTCAACATAATTAGGGTTTTTTTCGTCAGAGGAATTTAAGAAAAACTACATTTTTATCCCATGGTCCTAATTGGAATTTCAAAATTTTATGATCTGTAATTGGGTTTAATGTCCTTAAAGGGTCCTTAATTATCATTTTCCCTGAGTTTTACCTATAAATTATTTGTTTTCTCCTTGATTAACTTGAAAATAGTACTCTTCTCTAATGAACTGATATGCAATCCGGCACATGATGTGCCACTGTGTCAGCATGTGGTAAAGCTCTCAATGACAATGACATATATAGCTTCATTAACTTTGTATGAATTATATCAAAGAGGGGAATTGGGTTGTCAACTGTGGTGTAATGGCTTGTGTTAGTAATTAGCATGAATAAGCTAATATTACTAAAAATATGCAAAAAAAGGTAAAATGCATGGTTCAGGTCTAAGTTAGGTTCAAGGGGCTGAAACCCAACCCCAACATCATGTTACTTCCTCTTCCTGATTAGATAAGAACATTGAAGGGGCCCTTCAAATTGAGGGATTTTGAAGGGGAGGGTGCATTACTACATTTTAACTATATCAACATTCCTTTACTCTCAACATGAAGTTTGTCCTTCAAAACAATCTTAAGATATTCAAGAAGAAAAAACAGAGCATTCTAATGCCTCAATTGAACAAATTTCTAAAAGTGCAAAACAAAGAGAGGTGATTCTAGACCAATAGACAGTGGTTCAAAAGTCAAGGCATTAAAGAAGAGAAAAGAACAAAGGACCTAAAACTTCTCATCGAGACCCTTAGGTTCATGATTTGGAGTCCTTGCTGATGATAGTAAGATTCAGGGAGAATATGATGATAGCATACTACTTCTCGTGCAAGAATTATGTACAGAAAAGGAGGGATCACTAACTAGGGCTAGATAGAAGAAGAATAAAAAAGGGGGCATTACCAATATTTAAGAGGATATCGACTAGGATAAAACTACAGACCATAAGCTAGATAGAAAAAGAATAAAAAAGGGGGCATTACCAATATTTAAGAGGATATTGACTAGGATAAAAACTATAACCATAATGCTGTTGTGCTAACAGAGGGGCAAAAACAACAGGAAAGTATGAAACAACAGGTGCATCAATTCATACAGATGAAAATGGCTCAACAAGTGCATAACGTGGGAAGATAGTAATCCTAACAATGGATCCCATGATGAGGTTATAGGGGCCCAAGACCATGCAATCCCATATTTCACCTCTAGCAACCCTTTTACCTAGAAACATAAATGATATAAGAATTGAAGAAGTGGACCCAAGAGAGAGTAGTAATTTTAGGCTACTTGATAGCCTAATGATTGATAGACTTATTATGAGAACTCAACTTGAGAAAAATGTGGTAACTAAAATATAGTTTTGGCTTAACAATGATGTTCTAGATCTATGTGTATCTAATATTCAATATCAATTATAATGATTAATATTATCTATTGGAATATTCATGGGGCCTATAGAAAGGGTCTCATTAAAAATCTAAAGGCTGTGATTATAAGCCTAAGCCCATTATTCTTGTGCTAGTAGAGACTAAATGCCAAGAAGAGTCTTAACTTTGCTGTCTTCATTCTCTTGGCTTTGATTTCACGAAAATGATTCCCAATATTAGTCAATTTGGTGGCATCATTGTAGCTTGGCAAAGCCAACTTGTTTCTATTAAAATTCTTCAAGAAGATAACTAATTTATACATATGAGATGTAGCTCGACTAGGCATCAGGATCTCTTCTGCATAATAGTTCATGCCCTTCCTCACTCTAATTTTAAAGGCGTATTGTAGGCAAAACTAAGCAATCTTGCCCTTATCATCACTGATATGTGGATGGTGTGTGGCTATTTTAATGATATTTTATCTACAAGTGAAAGTATTAGAGGTGCTGGAGGTAATTATAATTGATTTTATTAGTTTCAGTAGCGAACAGAGGATTGCAATTTGATTGATGTGGGTTCATTTAGCCCTAAATTTACTTGGAAGGATCTTTGTACCCCCAAATTCTCCTAATTATATGAAAGATTGGATCGAGCATTAGTGAATAGCTCATCTGTACTCCTTTCCCAATTTGACAATTCAGGTGCTAGTAAGAACTAATTACTCTGATCATAATCCTATTTTGACTAAGTTAAACGGTGATGGGTGCTTGCATTTGGGATTGAAACCTTTTAGATTTGAAGTGATGTGGCTTGGTCATGATAATTTTTAAACTTTTCTCAAGGATAATTAGAATGGAGAATCTGATTTGAATTTGAAACTTCTTGAATTTAAAGATTCAATACTGAATTGGAATAAAGAAGTTTTTAGTTATGTGGAATGCAAGAAGAATGAGTTGTTGGCTTGCTTAAAAGGAATCTAAAAATCTAAAGCATGTTCTCATTATACCTTCTAATAAACCTAGAAAGGAATTTATAGAAATTACTGGATGAATTGTTAAAACTTAAGGAGAACAAATGGTTTCAAAAGACAAGAACAGAGTGGATTAAGAATGGTGATAGAAACACACGCTATTATTATCTTAAGATGACAATAAGGAGAAGGAGGAACAAGGTTTTGACTATGAAGGATGATAGTGGTAGATGGATTTAGGATGAAGAAGCACTGAGGCTATAGGTTACTAATTATTTCAAGATGATATTTCAAGAAGAGGAACATGATGCTGAGATGTTACTTATGAACACATCCTTTCCTAGACTAGAATAAGGAGGACTTAAAGGACTTACGTATTGCCAATGGAGGAAGAGATTAAAAAATCAATTTTCTCTATGGGAGCCTACAAAGCCTTGAGATATGATGGATATACCCTTATATTCTATCAAGCCAATTGGAGTATAATGGGGCCAATTATATGCAAGATTGTGAAGGAGGTATTTAGTGAAACACAGTTACTAATAGAAGCTAATAGAACATTAATCTCGCTAATCCCAAAGCGAGAAAATCCTAAAATGGTTACTCATTTTAGACCTATTTCCTTGTGTTCAACTCATTATAAATGTGTCACTCATATCCTTATGAATTAATTGAGGAGTTTAATGGATGAATGGATCTCTCCATTTCAACCAAGTTTTATTCCTGGAAGACATATTCAAGACAACTTAGTCATTAGGCAAGAGTTCGTGCATATTATAAAGAAATCCAAGAAAAGAAAAAAAGGGTTTTATGGCAATGAAGATTGATTTAGAAAAAGTATATGATCGAATCAACTAGGATTTTCTACAACAAATCCTAATTGACATTAGATTAGAATTGACATTGATAAACCTAGTGATGCATTGTATTTCCTCTGTTTTTTATAATATCTTGTGGAATGGTGTTCAATTTAATTATTTTCTTCTGCAACGAGGTCTTCGACAAGGAGATCATTTCTCATCGTATATTTTTGTGCTATGTATAGATAGATTATCTCATGTAATCTTAGATGTGATAAATAGAAGAGAATCGAAGCCTATTCATATCACTAACTCTGGCCCATCAAATTTCCACCTCATGTTTATAGATGATATTTTATTATTTAGTGAAATTTGGAGAAGCAAGCAAGAATTATGATGTAGTATGTGAATAAATTTTATGCGACTCCAGGAGAATGATGAGCATCAACAAATTCTCAATTTTCTTATATCCAAATGTTAAGGCCAATATGAAGTCACGAATCAAGAATGTAACTAGAATAAAGATCACCGTTCTAGGGCTACCCTATCACTAGCACTCAAAGACCCATTGAGAAATTTCATTACATAGTGGATCGAGTTAAATAAAAATTATCTATATGGAAAGCCACTTGTCTTTTTATTACTGACTGAATTACTACCCAATGCAAGTTGCTAGATTGCCTATAAGTATTTGTAAAGAGGTATCATACTTACCATCCAATAAGTTGAGAGAAAATTATGTTGCCAAAGTAATATGGTGGGTTAGGTTTCAAGAAGCTAGAAGGTGTTAATTGTGCTTGTAGGGCTAAATTAGCTTGGCAACTAATCAATGGCAATAAGGCTTGTAGGCAAAGGTCCTTACTAAGAAATATATGATGAGAATGAGGATATTTTACTTAAGGCTAAAATTGGTGATTTTATACTGTGGCAGTTTATTTGTCAACAAAGGAGATAGTGGAGAAAGGAATGAAGTGGCAAGTCAGAAATGGCATTAACATCAATTTCTTTCAGGATGTCTGGTTGTAAACAGATGGTACTCTAAAGGATAAGTGCTTAAGACCACTTACAAGTGGAGATGAGGAAAGCACAGTAGCAAATTGGACGCCATATAATACTTAAGATTTTATTGTATTATCTCAACTCCTACCTAAGAAAATTATTCAGAAAGTAATCATTATGTTGCCACCTTAGGGTAATGTTACACGTGACATTATGGTGTGAAAAGTTAGTTCCCATGACATTATGATCAAAGAACCCCAGAACAACTCATTGACCTTATTTACCAATTGGTTTGGAAATGGAGAGGTGTAAAGAGAATACAAGCTTTTATGTGGCAAGCCTATCAGAATAGGCTATTAACCAACCAATGGAGAAGTCATTGGAGTTCAAGCTCACCTTTTTATGGCTAGTGCAACACTAATACAGAGGGTGAGCTCTATTTTCTTTGTGATTGCAGTTATGCCAAGAAACTTGGTATCAATTAATACAACCCAGGTACTACTCACATTTTTTTCTTACTACTTTGACTGATTGGTTTGCTTGTAATCTCAAGCAGACAATTAATTTTGATTTAAGTACTTATTGGAGAATGATTTAGGGAGTAACTATATAGAAGCTTTAGATTTCAAGGAATAATTTTTGTTTCAATCCAAATGTTCCTAAACCAAATGACCCTGTTTTAGTCATTAAGCATATTTGGAAGCATTTTTCCATGCCTGAAGAGACAAGTGAAGATGGTGAGAATCCTAATAGAAATAATGTGGAAACATGGAAAAGTCCTCCTCTACAATTGATTAAGGTAAACATGGATAGAGCCAAGTCAAATATTAATAATAGAACTACCTGTAATGAGTGTTAAGGGATCACTCAGGGTACTGGTGGTGGGATTCACACATTTGCTTGGAGATTGTTTGATGTTGAAGCTAAGGAGTAGGCAATTCTTAAAGGATTGAGATTAGCTTGGAACATGGTGTTCAAGAAAGTCATTATTGAGTCTGATGCGAAATTGATTGTGGATAACATTAATCTTGATAATCTAAAGGCAATGGTAGCTTACTTCATCTGCAAATTCTAATACTACTAAATTTAGATTGGGAAGTGCAACTATTATATGTACCAAGGGAGATGAACCATGTTGTTGATATTTTAGCTAAGGAAGGCCTTCGATCTACTTCCTTATTATATGTGGTTCCCCTTTATTGAAGGGATATTGTGAATTGTGAGATGTTGGAATTACAGTCCCTTTTTATTTAATTTCTTCTATTAGGCCTTGCCCTCTATTGTGTGTGTGTGTGTGTGTGTGTGTGTATAAACATTCCTTTGCTCTCCTCCATAGAACCAATTTAGGAGGTAAACTAAACCATATTGATTGGCTTTGCAAATATAAAGATGGAGCAAATTTCATTTTAGTTCCCCTTTGATCATTTCATCTTAGTTTGGTTTGATTTTGGATTTGGTATTAGCAGTTAGGTATCCTAGCTTGGAGTAACTTGATGGTTGATGGCAAGTGGGGCAAGCAGTATCCTTTGCTAGTAACCATATTGGTGAATTGAATGTGCTCGAGATCATTGAATGCAAGACCTTAAATGAAAACATTCTCGTCCCGTTTGGTGTTAGAAGTGAATGAAATGGAAGGAATGAAAAAAATAAAATAATTAAAACACGAAGGAAGATAAGTGAACTATATTTACAGGGAAAAAATAATTTAATTCATGAGATTAAAAGTTATGATTTATAAGATTTTTAAAAGATGTGATAATTATTATTTATGACATATAATATTAAGTTTTATTATACTTATCATAAAAGAAAAGAGTAATTTAATTAATTTTTACTTTATTTTTTTTAATCCAATACATTCCTATCTTTTCTTGAGCCCAAATGAAACTTTTAAAGTGATGAACTTGCTGTTGTGTGATGACATAGATAATATAGCAGTTTGCTGTTCTTTTCAGTTTGAGACGCCAGCTCCATCAAATCAGGGGTGGTGTCTGCCTCAAGCATGGGCCATGTAGACAACATCATTCGGTTCTTTCTATAATTCTTGCATTAGCTGTCTAGTTGATCATGCTTATATAGCGTCTTTTGCTTAAACTTTTCAATACATTTTTTTTTATTTTCTGTCCTAATTAGTTGATTTGCATGTGGCCCATCATATAAATGATCTCTTTCTCTCTCTCTGCATTATATATACATAGTTAGATTCATGTTTTAAAATTATAAAATATTGAATTTTATGTTCTTTTCTATTGAACATATAAGTGATAGGTAAAGACTTATAAACATGGCTTCATAAATTTAACGTGTTTGTTTTCAATTAAATAAAAATATATAAATTTTTATATATTATCTATCCTATAATAAATTATTATTATTAATTTAATTAATATATTAAGATCTACTTGTTATAATTTGATTGGACATAAATATATTAAATATACAAGACTAAATACATAAATTTTACCCTAAATAATATCCCCAAAATGTATGAACTTGGAAGTCACATGTTTCCTGCCATTATGGAAAAGATGCCTATATGCTGTATTTAGCTCTCAAATCAATTTGTATGTTTTTTTAATTTTTTTTAATATAAGATCACGGACAACCAAAACAAAAAACAAAAAAAAAACGTTCAAGTCATATAAAAAATATACAATTTGTGCCCTAAAATGGTGAGTCGTCAAAAATCTTAATATTAAGATTGTTATTTAAAACTTGGCAAGCAAATGAATCTCCACATTTGTCAGATTTGGACGTTGTTTGATTAGAAGCAGGAAAATGAGGTTAGGTACCTTCCAAATAATGCCAAAGGTTGCTTCCTCCAGCCAAGGAAACATGGGATGGTATGGGGTCGTCATCATGGTTTCTTAGATTGTGCATCCAATAATTAAGGGATTATGTGATATTAGCAAGTGCCACAAACCATGGAAGATGACTTGATGCTGAGAAATTTAAATAGAATAAAATAAAGGAGAAGAAGAAGAATGAAATGAATGGACTGGGGATGACTCGGAAGTCATAGTAGAGGCAAAAGATTAATAATTAGGTGTGAGTTTGGTGGTCACTTTGTTGCGTAGCGGTGACCGGAGATTCCCGCCACCCACTATTGACCGAAATTTGTTCCCCTGTATATTCATAAGAATTGCTAATATTCCCGCGACCCACTTTTTTCATATGCTATCATTATTATAACCTTTAGGTGACTGGTTGTTCAACTCTAGGGAGAAAAAATTACAGACAATCCATTTCTTTCTTTTTTGAAAAATATGAGTATAGCTTCTGCTAATAATAAAAAATATCTCTCTCAAAATATTGAGAATAATGAATAGATCTCTCTCAATTAAATTATTAGAGACAAATTATTTCTTCTATTTGCTTGTTTTTACTTTTTATTGATTAAAAACATTTATTACATTTTGTTATATCATGAAAACTAAAAAATCAAATTGACCAACTTTACTATATTTTCATCAATTTCGTTATTAAAGTGTACATTGTAAGAAACCACACACTCACCTAGAGAGGAGGGGCTTCAACAAGGTTTAAAACATGGTTCTACAATTTCATCATAATAAAGGTAGTGGTTGTGTATTGTAAATAGTTAAATTACTAGTTCATAAATAAAGAGACTCTTCATAAATATTTAGATAGTCTATTATTATGGAGTTTCAAATTTAAACTGCTTATTTTCTTCTATTACAATATAAGTTTGTTTGGGTTAAAATGTAATATTTTTTTCCAGCCCAATTATTTGGACTAAAAAAAGTAATTTTAGCCCAAACTCCTGTAAATTTCCTAAAAGAGTTGTGATTACTTGTTAAAAAGAAGAGCTAAGCACTACTTTAGATGTATCAAGGAGTACATGAAACTTATGAAAAAACTATAACCAATGGCCCTAAAAAAAGTATAAAAGCAAGAAAAAAACTATCATTTTGTACATATAAAAGAGAAGCCACCACACATATACACGATCTATATGATTTTTCCAAACACTTCAACAACTCAACTCTATTATATACTTGCTCAATGCAAAACTCAAACCTTCACCTTGCATCATCCCAAGCTTGCCCGACACAACTCTTTTTATCACTATATAAATACAAAACAATTCCTTTAGGGCTATGCATCTAATAATGAGCAATAAATTTTTCAACAACTAGTGAAGTGCTAGAGCCTCACAAAATCTTTTTTCCAATTTTCTTCATCTTATATTCACTAATATCTCCTTTTTATTATTATTATTATCATGTCTACTTTTACTATGCAAATCTTGCATGTTTCTCCATCTTTATTTTTTCATTATCTTTACTTTTAAGTACTTGCATTCGTGAAAATTGTGGTAAATGACCTCAAAAACTTACTGTTTCATTTAAAAGTCAAGTTTATCATACTTTTGGAGGACACACTCCTCTATCACACTTGTGCACTGAAAACAAAATTATTTTTTAAAAGTTTTATTTGGTCTAAAATATATAATATTGAGTAGATGTTAGACATATATATTTTTAATTATACCCTTACATTATTGAGTAATTAGTGATAGTGTTTTGAATAAGTTAAATCTCATATTTATTACACTTAAAAGTATGATTAAAAAGATATTAAAAAAATTAATAAATCATGATTTAACTATTTAAAAAAAATAAAAGATAAATTAATTAACAATAATATATACCGTGGTATATAATTTTCCATTAAATTACATAATTTAAACAATAAATTACTTAATATTCTTTTTATTTTAAATTATAAAATACTTTTGGAGGGAGATTTGGCATCTCAAAATATAAAACATTTTGACAAAAAAGGTCTCATTAATATGTTTTTTTAATATTACCCTTCCTATTATATTCTCTCTTGAATATTCTATTATAAATGAAATATTAAATGAAAGGAATTTTTAAAAATTTATATTTTGTTTTAAAAAGGGTTATGGTGTAAAGATACCCACCAAGTAATCAGTCAAGAACATCCAATAGTCTAAAGTGAGAAAAATGACAAAAATACCTATAACGTTGTCAAAGTTAGTGCAATAATGATCAAACTATTAACTTGTCTTAACATCGTTAGTTTTTGATGTAAAATACTAACTGTGCTTGTCATGTGTCAGTCTTTGTTAACATGGACTAAATATAGGGCAAAAATACCTATAAAGTTATTAATTAATAACATCTAGTAGCCTAAAGTGAAAAAAATGACAAAAATACACATAACATTATCAAATTTGGTGCAAAAATGATCAATTCATCAAATTCTTAAAATATTGATTGTTTAGTTTACACCTAAATATAAGTTCACCATTTTTCATTGACATTAACAAAAAATATTCTCAATTAAAATTTTATAGAGGTTGATCAGTCTGTATGAGTAATTATAACGTTACTTTAGTAGGTGTAATAGTGATCAATCCCTCAAAATTCATGCCACGTGGTTTCTTTTCATCTTCACATATCCCACCCTCTCCCTCCCTTCCTCTCCACTCATTTTTCTTATCTGCAAAACCTGAAATTCAACACAGTGAGATAGGTTGCATACAATCAAAAATTAAGAATAATGAGGCTGTGGCTCACTACAAAGAATGTAAGTATTTTATGAAGAAAGTTGTCTTTACTCGTAACACCTTCATTATTACACACATCTCCTATGCCACCTACCAAAGGAACATTGGGGCATAATCTTAAGTAATTTCGTTCATGATGAGGTTCAAAATCCTCAAATTGCTTTCACCACTGCTACAAAAGAAAGAGTGATTTAACTTATTGTTTGGTCAAAATAAAATTTTTTCACACAATATTCATATAATGACCGATCAATCTCAATAGAATTTTACATCAGTAAAAAAAAGTCAACTATTACGTATTTGTTGGCTAAATAATCAACATATAAGAGATTTAATCGATTGGTCATCTTTGCACTAATTTTGATAACATTATACGTATTTTTATTTTTTTTTCACTTTAAACTATTGAATGCTCCTGGTTAACGATTTTATAAGTATTTTTACTCTTTTATAGGTCTATATAAACAAAAACTAACACGTCACAACATAGTCAACATTTAATATTAAAAACTAATGACGTTAGAGCAAATTAATAGTTTGCTCACTTTTATACCAAATTTTGTAATATTGTAGATATTTTTATTTTTTTCTCATTTTAGGTTATTAGATATTTCTGATTAACCACTTGATAACTATTTTTATATCTTAACCCTTTTTAAAAAAATAAAGTTATAAAATATATTTAAGGAGCTTCATTAATTTATGTGATTTTGTCAAAAAAAACCAAAAAATAATAATATTTTACTTTTACTTCATGAATGTCAGCAATCAACTCCCAAGGCCCACTAACCAAACAAGTTATCATCCACAAAAAACTTAAAAAGGAATGTTTTTATGATTACAGGATTCAATTCAAAATAATATGAAAAGGCACGAATATGGAAAATATAAGACACTTTCGATTAAGCACCGTGCAATCAAAATAATTTGAAGGGAAAAAAATACGGAAGGAAATATTTGTGGGCCCTTTCGTCAGAACAAATAAAGGGAAATGACGTGGTGTAAAAGGGTGCAGAGAAATCAGCTGATCCGACGGCAGAGAGTGATGCCATCACCAACGGGAAGCATGCAGATCTCGATCCTAGGGTCCACAGCCAAAGCCTTGTTGAGCTCCAACACGAAGTCTCTGTAATACCTCACGTACTTCCTCAGAGGCGCATCGGGTGGTGCCACCACGGACCCATTCCACAAGGTATTGTCGTACCCGATCAGTCCTCCTACCTTTACCAAGTCGATCAGCCTCTTGTGATATTTCAAATAGTTGTCCTTGTCCGCATCCACGAATATGAAATCAAAGCTCCCATGATTCTTTTCCTGTAATTCACCCCCACAATCCCACCACTCTTATCAATGCTGTTCATTTTCTTTGTTGAAGCTATAAGACGGAGGTATAAAAGCTTACATCTTTAACGAGCTCGTCAAGAACAGGAAGAGCAGGGCCCTCTCTGAAATCGATTTTGTGGGCTACACCGGCTTTCTGAATTACCGGAAGGCCCAGTTCGTAGTTTTCTCTGTTAATGTCCATGGCCAGTATCTGCGACAATTCCGACCAAAGAAGCCGAAAACATTTCAGACATGTTTCGATGATTTTGATAAAGTAACGTTGAATCATTCAGATCAGAAAAATTGCACCGTGTTGCTTGTTGGTGATTGGTCCGTACCTTTCCGTCCTCGGGAAGAGCCAGAGCAGTGGCAAGAAGGGAGTAGCCAGTGTAGACACCGATCTCCATGGTGTTCTTAGCATTGACAAGCTTAAGGAGCATGTTCAAGAACTGCCCCTCGTCTGCCGAGGTTGTCATGATGTTCCTGTTGTTTTCTTCCATCAATCAGTAATGGATCATCTATTTTCTTAGAAGTTTCACAAGTTTTTCGCCATCAAGAAGGACAAATCCAAAGCAAACCAAAAAAAAAAAAGAGTACCAAAATCTTAAGCGCAACGGACACAGGACACGATAACATTATGTATGAGTGCGATTTGTCAAAAAAACTTAAAATTTCTGAGTCTTAAGAAGAACCTCACCAAGGGTGTTTGGCTGTGATCTCTCTGAGCTCCTTCATGGGTTCAGGTTCTCTGGGGTAGACACTGGTCTCTAGAATGTACTGCATACAAAAACCATATGATCCTTGATACCAGAACAAGAAAAAGAAGAAGAAACTGGTTGTGGGATGATGCGTGGGTTGATAAGTGGAAATGGTATGAACAAATAATAAGGAATTGAATTTGAGGTACCTGGTAGAGAGCATCACTCTGCAAAAGGCTCTTGTGGCCAACCTCCTGGTGCCTTCCAGCTTCGGTTTGATTTTGATCCGCCATTGGTTCCGATCCTATTTGCTTCCTCGACCCGATCTCTTCTTTTCTTCTGCGCTGCGCTCGTGTTTTTCTTCCGGAGGCTTGGGAAAGATGGCGAATGCGGCTGGTGTGATATATAGGAGGGGTAGAACGTAGATGTCTCGTTTGAACCGGCGTGGGAAAAGCAAAAGAAGTAGTGGTTGGTTGAACCGGCTGCCGACCGGGTGCGGTTGGTGAGGTACTAGCATGGCATGAGCGTGGTGGGCCCAGCGTATTGGACCACCACCACCACCAATCCGCTGATATACGCAATTCTTTATATAATGAATAAGCTAAGCCTTCAATTTTTAATCAAGGAGGCGGTAAGTATGTTAGGATATTAATTTCAAAAATTAACTCAGGGAAGGGACTAGAGGGGATAGATATTGATGATACTAATTGATATTAATTTCAAAAATTAACTCAGGGAAGGGACCAGAGGGAATAGATGT
Organism: Prosopis cineraria; assembly: GCF_029017545.1. Taxonomy (NCBI): domain Eukaryota; kingdom Viridiplantae; phylum Streptophyta; class Magnoliopsida; order Fabales; family Fabaceae; genus Prosopis; species Prosopis cineraria. The sequence continues at coordinate 10,308,373 of NW_026555342.1, read as the reverse complement.
TGATGTTCACGGTTTCTTTTGCGTACGTGAAAGTGGAGATGGTGGGAAATGAGAGAGAGGTGGAGATGGAAATAAAATCACAATGTGGTTTTGACGTGGCAAGTGAAGCTGGTGTGTGGTTGGTGAGGGCATTTTGGGTGTACAATTCTGACAAGAGTTGGCCATCTAATAATTCATCCATAACTTTTAAATCATTTTAGTTTATTAAAAAAATGAACAATACATTACATATATATATATATATATATATATTGCCAACAAAATGAATTAATATTTTAAAACTTGAACCAAATATTAAACTAAAAAAAGTTACGAGTCATAGTTTTTATAATTTAACTGATTAAATTGACGGTCAAATCAGTGACACAAAAATTAAATAAAAATTTTATATACACAAATATATAAATAAAATATTAATTTGTTAATAATATTTGATATCTCAATACTAAAGGCTAGACACCTGAACTGAAGTAGAGACATGTCGGCACAAGCTCGTGACCTTGAAGCAAAATGCTTGAGTTGGAGGCATACCATCATGTCACGATTCATGAGCTTTTGATCTCGATGCGAAAAACTAGATTGATAGAACTGGAGAAGAGGTTACAAATCTAGACCTAGTGGAGGAAAAAATAGAAATGAGATAAAAAAAAGAAGATAGAAGAGAACTAGAGATTAAAAAAGAGAAAAGGTGAATTTGAGCGAATTAGCCCTTTTTTTTTTGCTTTGCTTTAAACCAAGTTGACTTGTTCCAATTTTCAAGTTAAATCCAATTCTCTCAAAACCAGCTAAGTTAATCCAATTTAACCAAGTTCAAATGCTAGATTAGTCTAATTGGTTAAACCAAGTTATTTTGATCAACAGGTGGTAGTAAGACCGTTCGGTCTAGTTCTCAAAACACTTAATGAACAATATATTAAAAAAAAAAGGAACAACCTAGTTTAACATATCATTACAATCAACTTTGTTTAAAATCATTACAAGATGCCTTTTTTTTTTTAATGAACAAAAGAGGTAGAGCCCAAACTAAGCTAATGAAACAAAAACAACACAAGAGTATGTGTCACCCTTAACATTTGGATGAATTCATTGTAGAATGCTCATAGGCAGCTCTTGTAAGATAAAGCATCTAGACCGTTGCTAAACTCCCAACATGACGAGTCCATTCATACATGAGTTTCCTTCACGAAAAACATGCTTTACTCTTATATGCTAATCTGATGTGATCAAACTAAGGGTCTACCTAAGCTGTCAAAACGTGAAAGGTTGTTGATCTAACGCATTTCTCTATAAGTACACCATAGTCAATGAATCAATCTCCACCACAAGTTTTGTGTAAGTTTGGTTTCTTGGCCACATGAATTCCATAAAAAACATCCAAAAGTTCAGCTTCTTGAGCATTGCATCATCCTAAATTGGAGAAAAAATCACCAAGCCACACACGCCTATAATCTCTTAATAAGCCTCCACACCCTACTACACTTGGTTGCCACAAGCAGCACCATCAAGGTTCATTTTCACCCATCCTGCAGGCGGTGGTTCCTACTTACAAGGTAGTAATTTTTGTTCAATGATAGCCTTATCATCATCCATGCAACCCTGAATGACACAAGCAAATTGCAAGGTTTTAGCCATAAAGGCAAGAACCATGATAGCCCTCTTGTAGAAGATACATTCATTTTGATTCTTCTAGAAACTCCAACTCACTATTGCAAAAACAATGCCCCAAATAATGGATCTAGTCCGCATACGTTGAGACAAGTTTTGTTCAAGCCAATCTCTTTTATTCAATAGAAAAAACCTCATCTCACCCACTTCAAGGGCAATCCTTCACCATACTTACAAGATGCTTTTAAAATTAAAATTTCCATGTCAAAATAAATAAATATTCTTTCCAATCCTATGTCTCTATTATGTTTTATTATAATCATAAAAAAATTTAAAACGTATTAACTCTATTTTAAAATTTAATAAATTTTTTAATTTTATCATTATTAAATATATATTTTTAATAACATATTTTTCTCACAAATATTTAGTGAAGACTTGGGGTAGAGTTGCCCACAAAGGGAGTATTTTAATATTTAATTAAATCTTTTGGGGCATGTTGACTTTTTTTTTATTATTCATGAATATCCATCCATTGAAGGTGATTATTTAAGATATAATTAAGTATTAAATATAAATATTTTTATTAATAAAGATTTAAACATATCTTTGTTATGTTGTAAAGATTGGCGATTACACCCAACTCTATTGATATTGCTCGTAGATGACTTATCAAATAGGAACAAAATATTGAAGTCATAAAAAATTTCTTTTAAGGAGAAAAACAACAAAAAACCATGATTCCTTAACTTCGTGAACGGTATGAGGTGAGGGTATTCCGTTGAGCACACGCCATATCCCAAAATTAATGGGCAAGTCACCCATCAGATTCACAACTGCACACGAGGCAGTCAGGCACTGAGGCACCAGCTACGCATTTCAGTTTCACGTTTTTCGTTTCAATTCTAAACTGTTGATTTCTCATAAATATTTAATGCATCTTAAAATTGCGATTGCATGTGCTTATAAAAGGAAAATTATGCAATTTTTTATAAGTTAATGATTTAAAAAGTGGCCTTGGCAAACAAAAATAGAATATTCGTTACCAACAAGCCTCGCTGGGGTGTCAGGTGTGGCATGGGGCAACAGCAACAGTGGGTACAGGTGGAAGCTTCACTGACTGAGCATATGCAAACGATTGTGGAGTTTTTATATAATTAGATTTATTCCTCCTACATGGCACGGGAATATCTTACAAAAAAATAATAATCAATTTTTTTAAAAAATACATAAATAATAATTTAATATTTTAAAATATTATAATTTTTCTAAACTTTTTAAAAAATTTTCTATCATTAATATATTTATATAAATTATTAAATTATTTTTTTAAAAAATAAATAATTTATAAATTTTTTTATATTCACAATTTTTTTTTAAATTCACAACAATACAACAATAAATCACACTATTATATTGTTATGAATATAAAAAAAAGTTGTAAATTATTTATTTTTAATAAGGATAATTTAATAATTTATATAAATTTATTAATGACAGAAAAGTTCTTATAAACTTCAAGAAAATTATGGTATTTCAAGAGATAATTATCATTTATATATTTTAGAGGGATTATTGTCATTTTTCCTATCTTATATATATATATAATTTGATTGGTAAAAATAAATATAAATATAAAAATTTTAAAAATTATCTTCTTGTATTTAATTTTTTATTTTAAATAAAAATTAAAAAAATTATTATTCTTCATCTCACAGTGGAATTGGAGATGATGACAAACTTTATAACATATAAGGTTTTTTTTGGGCAATATATAAGATTATTGAGAGACTCCTGAATGGTTTTAATTAATTTATTATCCTTTTCCTTGACAAGAAATTTATTATCCATCTTGTTACCATAATATTATTGTAATAATAATGATAATAATAATAATTAAAAAAAAGCTCGCGGAAGAAGTGGATGAATATTGAAGGTTTAATTTTTTAAATATGATATATTAGTATTATATTATGCTGTTTTCCATTCTATCATAAGACTATTTGATATAATCTGTTTCCTTTTAAAAAAAGTGATGTTATTGTCAACTTAATATTACTAAAAAAATTAAACAATATATTTTGTTAATAAATGTTATCATGAGATTGATGGCAACGATGTTACCCAGGAACCAGAATATAGAAATACTCACGATTCGCAAATTCAATCTTCATTCCACATACATACATACATATATATATATATATATATATATGACCGTCTCTAATCGTCAAGCAAGTTGTTGTAATTTTGTAGCATGTTATATTTTTATTAAAGTTGATATTGGAAAAAAAAATGAGAGAATAAGCACGTGCGGGGATTGCATTCATTAATGATAATGGTAACGCACGTGAGATTGAAATTGAATTGACTATATTTACTCCCCACCTATATAATACAACGACTTGACTTGAGGTCCTTCAAAAAAAAAAAAAAGAAAAGAAAAGAAAATAGCACATCACCAGTAACCAAAGCAAAAAAAAAAAAAAAACACTCAAAAAAATGGAAAGGTACAAATCGACATACAAAATCACCAAAAGAAACAAACAAACACCCAATAACCAAAAAAAAAAAAAACGCAAACCAGTCCACAAAGGAAGAAGGCAACCAAAACAACACAGTAAATCAGCTTATGCTAGTCTTAGCAATAGGAGAAACACATCCACACATAATCAAAGAATCGACCTAAAGGATCAATGAAGATTATGTCTATTGAAACGGGTTAGTCTTCTATAACATGATGAGATAGGATTTGAATCTTGCTGTTCATGCTTAGTATCCAGCTGTGTTTTGAAAAAGATTATAATTCATAAGAGAATATTTGTGATCAATAAAAAAAAAAAAAAAAACCCAAGGAGACTCGCCGTGAAGATGGTGCTACCAAAAGCCACACATTTGGACCATCCTTGGTGGCAGCAACCAAGTAAAACCCAACAATCCCAAGTGAATCTTGGACTGACGGCAAGTCCCTTCTATGGACTCAATGAAAGCGGATTGTATGGAGATGGATCGGTCATGACACTTGATTCTTGCTCCCATTATCAACCGACCCCGAAGTCCAATATAACCACACCACGCACTCTTTAACGCTATCTTCTTCACTTTTCCTCGGCCCTTTTAATATATAAATTAATTATTAATAATGTGCGTGTCGATTTTATGTGCGATTCTTTAACCATTGTTCCGACCATTCAATGAGATGTATTAACTAAAACAGAGTTGAACAAAAGCAGATAATTAATTAACGATATTTTGTTAACAAATGGAAAAATTAATCATTCTTATAATGTTAATTCAGTGTAATTCAATCCATATAATTTTTGGTCAAAAAAATCCATATAATTTATAATTTTAGTCACTACTAGAAAAATATAAATTAAGGAAAAAATTTAGTAAGGGATCGTCTATTCCTCTCTAAAATATCGAATCAGTGAAAAAATTAATGAGGGATGTTGATTTTATATCTTGACTTAAAACTAACAAAAAAAATAGTAAGAAATTATCAATACTTCTTTAAAATAAGATAATTGATGAGAAAAATGGCAAACAACTATTAATCCCTTTTTAAAATTAGATAACTAACAAGAAAAATAATGAAGGGATATCAATTCCTCTCTAAAATAAGATAAATAAAAAGAGGCTGTCAATTTCTCTATAAAATAAGATAATTGACAAGGGATTTTATCCCTAACTAATTACTTTAACAAAATTTGACTTTTGGCAATCACTTTTAATTACATATTTAATTATTTTCATTTAAAAATAAAATTTAACTAAAATATTCATAATAAAATTATTTAATATTTAATATTTTATTTATTTTAAGTTCATTTTCATTAATAAAATAATATTTTATTAAAAATATAATATAAATAATAATTTAAATAAAATATAATTATTTTAAACATATTCATAATTGAAAATAAAATATAACATATATGTATATTTTTATAATATATTATTTGATATATTTGTGTAGTTAAATAATATATATTTAATTTTTTTATATAATGACTATAAGTGCCTTTCAATTCAATTGATAAAGAAAAAGAGTATGAGACTTAGAAGGTAAAAGTTCAAGATTTAAGCCTTGATCTTAACATAAATATAATGAACATGTGACATGATAAGAAGCAAGTAATATAATGCGAGGTGGATGATGACAAAAAATTATCCCAAAATATATAAATAATAATTAAATATTGTGAAATATGTTTATTATTTAATCCTTAGGGTTTTGTCTAACATTTTGATTTTTGACAAAATGACATATTTATCCACAATGATTATTATGATTGGAAAATAACTATTTTGGTTGGCCAATTGACTAAAGTGAAATTAAAAATTACTATTTTCTTTTTATAAATTATGTTTTCCAATCAAGAGCAAATGCTAAAAATTAGTTACTATTATATATTGGGAAATGACTACTCTAGTTGAGTTACTAACTAAAACGGGCAGAAAATGGTTACCTCATTATGGATATTAAAAAATGACCACACTACTAGAAAAATAAAATTTATGTCATTTTCCCTCATTAAATTGCATTTTAGTGAATGATTTTGTCCCTTGCTAAATTTATAGTTAAAAAAAGCTCACTAAATTTATCGAGGAATCATATTTTCCTCACTAATTGGTGAAAGATTTAGTCCCTCACTAATTTTTAGTAAGGGCCACATCTCTTATTAATCCCTCTCTAATACTATTTAAAATTTAATAATTTTAATAAGGGGCCTATATTTAAAAATGGTGATGCCACATCACCTGCTATATGTACGTTAATTTACGACATGTCATCAATAACCTCATGCCTTATTAACCGCCAGATCACTTACCATCTCATGTCCCATCACCTATCACATGCACGTGCGTCAACTCACGATATGTTATTATCCACCTTATATCATATCATTTGCTTCTTATCATATCATATATTCATTATATTTATGTCAAAACTAATACTTGAACTCTTGACTTCATATTTTTCAAACATTATGCTCTTCTTCTTTGCAAGTTAAATTGAAAGGCACCTGCAATCAATATATAAAAAATTAAATATATATTATTTAACTATATAAATATATTAAATAATATATTATAAAAATACACACATATATACATATTAAATTTTATTTTTAATTATTATGTTAAAATTATTTATATTTTTATTTATATTTTATTTAAATTATTCTTTATATTAAATTTTTAATAAATATTATTTTATTAATGAAACTCAATTTAAAATAAAGAAAATATTAAATAATTTCATTATGAATATTTTAGTTTGTTTAAATTTAATTTTTATTTTAAATAAAAATAATTAAATATATAATTAAAAGTCATTGTCAAAAGTTTTTTTAATAATTAGCTAGGGATAGAATTCTTCACTAAATCATTAGCTAATTATCTTTTTTTAGAGAGGGATTGGCAATTTCTCACTATTTTTCTCACTAATTGTCTTATTTTAGAGAGGGATTGACAATCCCTCATTATTTTTTTCACCAGTTTTAAGTCGAGCTGCCAAATTAATATCCCTCACTAATATGTATTATTTTAGAAAGGAATAGATAATCTCTCACTAAATTTTCTCATTAATTTGTATTTTTCTAATAGTGCTACTTTCTTTCTAAAAATAACTACTTATTTTCTAAAAATGACCATTTTTATTGCATTTGATTGATAAACAATTTTACAGATCAAATATATAATGTATAAACAGTCATTTCATATATAATGTATAATAGTCATTGGAGAAAAATATGCCATTTCCTCAAAAATCAAAATGACAAACAAGCTTTTCAAGGATTAAATAGTACGTAATTATGACATTTTGTGTCATTTAATTATTATTTGCTTATTTCTAGGTATTTTTTGTCATTTAACCTAATTATTACTCTATCGAAACCTTGATATCAGATAGTTTTAGTTAGCCCTTAACATAAAATCTATCTTGTATTACATGATATAACATTTATATGATTTATGATACTTTACTGGAAAAAATATCTTTGTTTAATTTGCCCCAAAGTGTTGGCTTTTTTTTCAAAAAAGTAATAATAATAGAGCACACCCACACCCACTCTTCAGAAATGGCAATTTTGAGAAGACATTGTAGTCTTTTTTTTTTCCCCCTTCTTAAAAAAAGTTCCAAATTGTAAAGGTTAAGTCCTCATCCGAGTGGGCGTTATTTAAATAAAGGTTCTTCTACATTCATTCATTGATTGATTCATTGTTTGATCCGATTAAGTAATGATGAGTTTCAACATTCATGAAGGTTTCCTTCCAACAACATACTCCGTTTGTTCTCTTCCAGTGTGATAGGTTAGCCCTTATCTGTCATGCATGCCCCGCCATCTTAGCTCCGTTTCTGCTTCTTCTGTAATCATTACCCTCTCACCATTCCTTTGCTGCTTCCTATCCCCTTCTCCTCTTTCCATTCATTAATTTAATTACTCTAATTAATTAATATCATTCTTTAATTTTAAATTAAATCATAAAGAGATGAGAGCATATGGGATGCAGAGTCCGACAAACAAACAAACAAAGGTGAGGTTTTCTTCAAGTTTCAGCTTCTTATTGCGTCACCGTCACCGCCGGCCGGTGTCGGTGTTCCTGTTCCCACTCTCATCTTTTCTTATCGGCTTACGCTTTTGATGCACCGCCACCTTTTCCTTTTCTTACTCCCTTCAAATTCCATTCACTTCGTCATCTTCTTGTTTCTCTTCCTTTAATTGATAAATCACTCCCTCAAATCACACTCATTCACTTTTTTTCGTCATCTCTAACTTCATTCCACAACACTTACACAGCCACACTTAATTATATGCCCGCGGGGGCATATATTTACACTTATTGAAAAGCTTTTTAATTTTAACAACGCACCATAGTGATTAAACGATCCATCCGGCTACGAAGACCAACTGGACACAAGATACAAGCCACATGATAATTAAACTCTGATCTGGTTATAGCTTTTGTGCTTGAATTCTTGAAAAAAGTTGTTTCCTTTTTAGAATAAAACAACCGTTACACGCTCTTTTGCTAACGTAACAACAAACCCAGTTTGTTATAATTCGTTCTTCCGGGTTCTAAGAACCGACCAACCTGTCTATGGAGGATAACTGCACTTGTTCCTCCCTCTTCATTTGCACATCAAACTCTATATATATATAAGCCCTCTTATTCTTATAGCGAACCAACCAATTAATAAGGAAAAAGGATTAGTGTGGAAAAAGTTATACTTCCTATTACTGAAATGCGTCAATATAATACATCAATCTACTGCATGCATTATTTTTTTCGTCTTCTACTAGTCAATTAACAGTCTTTGAACTTTTATTAGCTTATGTAAAGATTTGATGAAACTACTCTTACTCTAATTTCTCTCTCTAGCTCGTTCTCTCAAGCCAAGAAGCTCTTGTTTGTTCAAAAATCTGGAGAAATGAAGGATATAACTTAGAGGTGGAGCTAGAAAATTTTATTAGAGAGCTGAGATGACAAAACATATATGATAATCGAAGAAAAGTTAAATTTATATACATCATCAACATAACATAAATATTTCAATATAAATATTTATATTCAATTTTACAAGTATATAACAAAAATCAATACATACTTTCATTTTTGTTTTGTTTATTGATTTTTCATGACATAAGAATAATTAATTATCATGTTTACAATAAAATTTTTAGCAATTTCCTTTTTAATATAAGCTATCTTTAAATTGGTGAAAATTTTAACTTCCTTATAAACATTGAATGATTTAAATACATTCTTAGGATCTAAAGTTCTATTCAATCTAAGAAGCTCATACTAAATTTATTATTTAATTTTTTTAATTAATAATTGTAGTGAATAAATATATCAATACTATAATTATGCTCAATTATCATAAATTCGTTATGTTGATGAGATCTAATTATACCATAGTGAAAACTATTCATATAATAAATTTTAATAGCTTGGTTATTGCATAAAAAAATATTTTTTTCTAGAAGAACTTGATTTTTGTTGAAATGCTTGGCAAAGTTTGTTAATAGTAATTTTTATAATTTCTTTCATCAAATATAAAATGAAAACAAAATTAAATGATATCAATATTTTAAGAGCAAGTATAGTATTATCTTATTGATAATTATATCTTCAAGCTATTAAAATAATTGAACTATACATGCGTCAAAGATTATATATAGAATTAAAGTATTATTCTATTTAACATCTCAAATCTTTTATAATGTGTTAAGAAGTTGAAAATATATAAATCTTATTTTGACTAAGAAAAATTAAAAAGTTAGAGGAATCGTGGCCCTTGCTAGTTTCTCCTATATTTCTACCCCTATATATACGACTAAAATTACAAATATACATTTATACATCATGCAGGACCGAATCTACGGCATTGTGTCTCCACGAAAGACTTTCATGTCGATATGGCATGCCACCATATTTCATAATTACAAGTTCAATTAGCAAAACCAAAATGTGGTTGAGGTAATGTGATAAATTAATAATTAATCTAAATCATAAATAGATTAAAAGAATGGTGCATTTAATTCTTTTGACTGATTAAATATGTATTATTGAAAGATATGTGTAAGTGAATTGATTGATTCAGATACCGTTTGACTGTAATTAAAAAGACTACACAAATTTTAAAAAACATAACATATATACATGTTGCAGTTCAAATAAAATTAATTTTTGAAAATTCTCTAAAAATCTCATCCATTTGGCAGTTTTACATAGAAGGGGGATTAAAGGTATATAAAAATAAAAAGGAAGAGTGAGAGAGTGAACAATCACGTGGGACCCAGACAGAGATGAGAGAAGAAGCATAGGGTGCAACACGGCGAAGAAGCTTAACAAAACCCAAGCGTTCTTTGCTTTTGATGCAGAGTAACCGCATTTGCTTATCATTGTATGTTGGTGTCTTCTTTGCCATCTTCATCATTTCTGTTCTTGCTTTTATCTTCTTTAACTCCTCTCTCTCTCTCTCTATCTCACCGGTTTATGATAATCTAAATACGCATACACACACATATATAAACGGCTCATTCTTTCCTTCTCCCCCCAGAGCGAAGATCGAGCCATGGCTGCAGAGAAAGAAGCTCATAAGCAGAAGCAGGTCATGGGGTCTTGGGAGACTCAACCATGGGTTCTCTCGAATCCTGACGAGAAACTATTAGCCATGGATCCACCGCCAATCATAGGAGGCTGTTCGAACAATAATAACGGCCCTCTCATTGCTGATCAGAACAAAAACGTCGTCGACGGAGGAGTTAATGCAGGAGGTGATGATAAGACGACGGCGCCGAGGACGAGCCGAGGAGGAAGAAAGAAGAGTACCGGAAAAGCCGGTGGTCACGACATGCACATATGGACTGAGAGAGAGAGAAGGAAGAAGATGAGAGACATGTTCGCCAGCCTTCATGCGCTGCTTCCCCAGCTTCCTCCTAAGGTAAATCGATTGATTTGATATTATAAATGGGATCCATGTTCATCAGTCTTGATTCGCCTTCGTGGTTTGGATCGATGGTTCATGACTGATGAATTAATAATGTGGTTCTAAATCGTTGATTTGCATGACCTTACTTGATCGCCTTCTTTTGAGTAATCTTGTTCAGGGGTAGAGAGAGATCACCTATGCTTAGTTCTATATCAAATTATTTTTGCCGAAATGTCAATAACGCAGCCTGGCCCGTTCCTAATCGCATCGCTCTCAGACTTGCTCCATTATTAGAGAATTTATTCACAGAATTCGTTCTCCCCGATGAACCTTAGCTTCTCGTTACTCAATGAGGAGAACTTACTATCTCTCTCCTCTTATCGTCCAACCCTAGCCCCGTTGAATGAAGATGCTTGATACTTTTCGTACGCAAAATGTAAGCAACTTTCAACAATTAATAATAAGCATATTAATAAAATTTATATTTTCATAAAAATATATATATTTTTCTTTTTACCATTAGTCCCAATTTATGATAATCTAAGTTAATAAATACAATAAGTAAAATGAAAAAACATTTTCCACAAATATTAAGTTGTTTATATTTTGGATTAAGATTAGTTAGGAAAAAAACGACTTATATTTTGGATGTGAGGGAGTATATGTTTAATCAGTAACTAGCATTTTATTACTTCTCTTAGCGTGAGCAACCACCCAAAAGCATATTGATGCTTGCCATCAACCCAGCAACCCCTCCCTCCCTCCCTCTCTGTTTTTATATATATATATATATATATATATATATATTACTATGTGACAGTATACATATATTGAATTTCCTTTGCCTGCTTGGATGGAGTCTAAGAGAGATTCTTCTTATAATGTTGCTTTCGAGCTTCTTTCTTCTATGGGGATTCCAAAAAACTGAGCAATATGCATGCATAGGCAAATGAATGTTAAGGCTTTCGAACCCCATCGAGTCCCTGATTTCCATTATAATAGAAATGTGTTCGTGATATTTAATTACCTCTATAGATAATGCCCCCACACGCTACGCGAAGGCACACATTAACCGAAATTTTTAATAAAGATATATAAAATAGGCAAGTCTAGAGAAAAGGAAAAAAAAAAATAAATTACACGAGAATATATACAAGTCTTATGATTATTTTTAGCATATAAGTCATTATGTACAGTAATCCACTGATCTGTTAATTGCCTAATAACAGCGATTTGAATGTATTTTCATTTGGAGAACATATATAACAAAGATAGTAATCATGTGGATATATAGACTTGCCCAATTGTGTTTTCAAATTTTTAATGGGTTCTAGTCGCTAGCTAGTCCTGCTCTCTCAAGATAATGAGTAAGTGCAAAGTATTAATATTTTGCAAGATACATAATTACTTTATTACTTTATTGTGGAGAGACGCAAAATACTTTTGCCCAAACTTCACAAACTTGAATTTAGGGCTCAAACTTTAAAAGCATGGGCGATCTAGATTGTGTCACAGAAGAGGATAGAATTAAAGGACAATAGGTGAAGCCAAATTCACTGGGGAAAAAAATTAAAATATGTTTGTGGAGTTGGAATATATTTTTAAGGATGAATCCAGGATTAGATAACTAAGGGCAAGAATTGAAAAATAAGAGAGGGTGGGGGTTAAAAATTTTAAATGTTTTTAGCAACCAAAAAAATAAATAAATTATAGCAAATTATGAAAAGGCAGGGTGGGAATGACCCCCCTCGCCCCTACAGATTCGTCAATATATGTAGTCGACTTGTTTTGAGTAGAAAATAGAATAGAAAAAGAATACAAGATGAAAATAATTCTCATGTCAAATCTAATTTCTTAAACTTTTAAATCAAGACGTAATATATCATTGCCATTTACATGCATACTTTTAGTAGGAGATAAAAAACTGTTACCCAAGATGAGCGAAAGTCTTTTAAGCCCTAACAAAGCCTAACAAGTATTAATGTTAAATTCTTTTGTGTCACTCTATGGCATATTTCCCTAACAACTATATTGTTTTTCTCTAATTAAGAAGTTTCTTTCATATTGATTCTTTGCAGGCTTGCAAAACAACCATTGTTGATGAAGCAGCGAGGTACATTAAAAGCCTGGAGAAAACTCTGGAGAGTCTTGAAAAGAAAAAACAGGAAAGGCTGAAGCAAGCCCAGCAATCTGCAGCTTCAACCACCATTTTGTATGACCCTTCTGTGAATATCAATCCGCAGTGGCGTCCCTCTGACTCAAGGGAAGCATTCATGGCTGATCAAGGATCTTCCATTAATAATTCAAGCACCGATAACAACTTGGCGGCCGCCACCAACGTCATGACAATGGGAACTTCATCTTCACTGTCACTTCCCAATACTGTGAGCAACCCAGTAGGGTTTCAGACTTGGACCTCTTCAAATGTTGCCGTCAACGTCTGTGGTGCCGTGGCTCAGTTCAATGTGTGCTCCCTCAAGAAGCCGGGCCTCTTCACCAGCATCTGTGCTGTGCTTGAGAAGTACAAGATCGAGGTTTTGTCTGCTCATGTTTCATCTGATAAATATCGATGCTTCTACATGATTCAGGCACAGGTAAGTTCATTATTCCCAATTCAATTTATCACCCCTAGATACACTCGTTTAATTTTTATAGTAATTTTACAATTCTTGGGGGGGAGGGGCTGTATATTATTGTATTTGATTCAGTGGCCGTGGCTCCTGCTTAATTCTTGATAAGACAAAATTTATGCGCCAACCAATTGAGATATATCACAAACACACACACACACACACACACTTCTAGATAGCACCAAGCATGTGATGAGGTTGTTTGCCGGATCATTTGACTTAGAAATACCAGCCATTTGAGGCTATATATAATTATTTATGTAGTTTGAACACCTTGAGAGGAAGAGGATTTGCCCACAAGTTCATAGTCTTGATGAAAATGAAAGCAAGGATCACATTTAAATACTATTCAAGAAAATTATTTACAAATAAAGACTAATGATAAGTCTCATTTGAAAAAAAAAATAAATTGCATTTTTATTTTAACAACAAACTATTTTGTATTGATTCTTATTTGTAAATAATTTTTTTGAGTGATTTTTGAATGTGATTGTCTCAAAATAAAACGTATAGTTTGAAACGGTTTAAAAAAAGCCAATAGTTTTCAACACCATGGCTGCGTATTTGAAATATTCATTTGTAGTTTAAACTTATATTCTAGTGGCCTTGTTTTGAACTGTTAATATATATGTTATTATTTCATAATTTTAATCCATTATCTTAATTTACAAATATTGCTCATTCAATCGTTGCCTTTAATTTTCTTTCAATATTAATGTTAGGAGAATCGAAATCCTTTCCTTGACGATACCTCTTCCCATTTTGTTTGGTCAATTAATAAAATTTCTTTACTAATAAACACACTCTTTACGTGTAGACACATTATTATTAGAATTAGGAGTGCTAAAAAAAGGAGATGGGGATCCAACCACTGATAATGGCATAATGCACACATCCCCGGCCAGCTAGCTTTGGGTATCCAATTATATATATTAATATAATGTTACATATAGTAGTCTTGTATATTGCATGGAACTTGAGGAATAAATTATGTAGTTCATGAACTTTGCAATTTTGTAACTAAATGTAAATTGTATTATTATATTGACATATTGATGTTTTAAGTTGTGAATATAGATGTGATATATTGCGACTGCTAGTCCTGTGCGTAAACATTGCAGTGCACATTATATGGTGACTTTTTTACAAAATCACACGTCGAAGGGACCTGTTGGGGCTACATTAGATATGAGTTGCAATGTAGTTTGGAGGATGGTGCAGTTTCAGCTAGTGCATGCCACAAGCCCATCCAAATATATATATGTATATGTATATGTATGGGGAGAGATAGAGTATCTATACTAGCTATGCGTATATATGTGTGTGGTTTAACTGGGCGTTCATTTGTGAATTATATGGTGAAGGTAAATGGAGGTTCAAATCAGTTTGAAGAGGCGTTTGCAGCGGAGGAAGCTTTCAGGAACGCAGCTGAAGAAATGACGCTGTGGCTATCTTAAAATGTTGGACAGAATATCAAAACCCATACATCTCGTGATTTATGTTTCTTCTTCAACTCTAGCTTCAAGAACCATGATATGTGACTTGTCTTTTGATGCTTCTGAGAAACAGAACCATTATTAGTTTCCGTCTCATCAGTTTTATGTATTTTCAATTTCAGTGTTTTTCTATTCCCTGGCTCACTTGGGCCCTATTGTGGTGGCACATAATGTTATGAATGGTGCTTTTCATGTTGGTGCTCTGTCTCATATCATCTTGTTTTCTTCATTTTTCTTAACTTTTTTCCTCTGATTGTTCCTTTGTTCTTGTTGGCCGTAAAAATTTAAGATTTGCAAATTTTATGTCAATTTCTTCAGTGTATAAAATGTGAATGCTTATAAGTCTTTGAATGAAAGGCATTGATAACACCGCTAATTTTTAAGAAATTTTAGAGAAGGAAAAATCCAAAAATATGAGATTATTTGAGTTTTTCCCATGATGCAGTGCATGTTTGGATGATATTTTTGAACCGAATAATTTTTGCAAATCCAGTTTTGATTCAATGCTTATTTAACTTCGCTAAAATACTACCCCTCTTTGATTAATTGGAGGGCATTTTAGTTATTTCCCAATAAAACATAATTTCAATTTAATCCTCTAATTCTATAGTATAATTTTATATTTGCTTGGTACGGTCGTACCGATTTGAACAGATAGTTCCCTGTTCAACGCAGTATTATATTTTTGCTGTCCGCAAACTCAAGTCCCTATTCTCTCCTAGGATTTCCCTAGTGTGAGTGGGTCGCCGCAAACGGCCCTGCAGAGACAAGCTTTGTCAGGGTCTCCCCCTTCCCTCATCACCGGAGGGATCTCCGTGCGATAGTGACTCGATCGGCTGATCTCTTTCTTGGCCAATGTCGAGCGAGAGCGAGTGGCAAAGTGGCAGTTTTGTTGCTTTGGGTTGTTGTGTGTGTGGGTCTAGGTATGTGCATGGATGAATTCGGGGCGCGATGATGGCAAACGCAAAGCATCGAGGATCTTTAAACCGGTAGTCGTAGCCGACTGTCGTATTTGGAACGGATAATTCACTATGATTGGGTCATTGAAGGCTATCTTGCTTTAATGGAGGAGGGTTTTGGTATGCTCGGGGTGGTTTCTTTTCTTAGGCTAGAGGTGCAATGAGCTGGACAAGTTTTTTGTGTTTGCAAGTAATCGGTATGACCCTTTGATTATTACTCATATTGTATCTGATGCTTTAGGTTCATTTTGGATGGCTAATAGTCATTTAAGTGCAGGAATTTGACGGAGTGAGTTCAGATAGCGGATTGTTGGAAGCTTCAAATGAGAGGCTAAGTGAAGATAGTGATGTGGTGAAAACTGAGTTGTTTGCTTTATACTCTGGCAGTAGTCTGGCTTGAGTTGGTGGTTTGGGGATGGTTTTGTAGAGTTTTTTCAATCTATTTGTCTTCCACTAGGTCATACTGTTAAAGGAGAAATTTCTTGCCCAGGTTGGGGTTGTCTAATGCTAGTAGAGGAATTTATCAATCTTGGCAAAGCTCTTGGCTCTCATTGCTTCGAGTGGATTCCGATACGTTATGCTGCAGCTGCTGTTTAGTGCGCTCAAGCTGCACTCGAGGAGAAGTGCTCGAAAGATTGGGTGTTAAAACCCTCCTTCTTCCATGGCAAAAATACTAGCTGATGACTTGTTTTTGGTTGGGAATTCCTACCTGTGTTTCCTTTGTTTCTTTGGTCTTGCTGTTACGGTTTTTTTGTTTTTTTGTTTTTTGCTATCCTTTTCTGTTTTGCTGATTTCTATTTTTGACTATGAATTGGGTTTGCTGTTTTTAGTTTTGGATATATGGATTTACATGCTTCTTTGGCCAAAAAGAATAGTTCTCTGTTGCTCCCCCCCCCCCAATTTTTTGGGAGGATTTCGTGGTTTGTTGTCTACCTTTTCCCTTTCCCTGCTTTTTTTTCATCACTTTCTTTTTTTATAAATTAATTGAGACTATTTGTCAAAATTTTCTCATAGGTCACGTGCAATTTTTATTTCCCCACTTATTAAATTAACTGATAAAAGAGCAAAAATATTCATAAAGTTATCAGCCAAAAGCATAGTAACTTAAAGCGAGAAAAATGGCAAAATATGTATAATGTTACCTAAATTGGTGCAAGAGTAATTGATATGTTAAATTTCTCAAACGCTGACTATTTAGCTGACACCTAAGCAAATGTTAATTATTTTTTTCATTTATATGGACTAAAAAAACGATAAAAATACCCGTAAAGTCATCAATCAAGGGCATCTAGGAGCCTAAATTAAAAAAATTATAAGAATACTCATAATGTTATTTTAGTAGATGCAATATTGACAAATTCATCAAAATTCATGCCAAGTGATTTCTTTCCATTTGGAGATACCTTTAACAAAGATTTTAAATGTTTTTCGAGGATCTTCTAAAACCTTCTTAAATAGGCATTGAACCTAGGAATGAGATGCAACATTGCGAATGAAGTTGGAAAAGAAATTGAGCTATAGGAAACTTCCTTTATCGATTTGGATAATCAAGAAGATGCTTCCATGGTATAAAAATTTTAAAAAAACAAACGATTTAACTTGTTGTTTGGTCAGAATGACATTTTTCTGCTATTAAAACTAGAGCCTCAAGTGGAGACTCATCATCATGTGATAATCGATTAGTCTTCATAAAATTTTGCCTGGGAATATTTTTTAGTCCTCATCAACAAAAAGATAATCAACTTTTACTTAGGTGTCAATAAAATGATTAACGTTTGAGAGATTTGATGAATTAGTCATTATTGCAATTACTAAAATAATGTTACCATTTTTTCACTTCATGCTGCTAGATGCCTTGGCTAATGTCTGTATGATATTTTTGCCCCTTTTTTAGTCTACATCAATGAAGAAAATGGTTAACATCTTCTTAGATATCAACTAAATAGTCAACGTTTAAAGGATTTAATGGATTGATCACTCTTGTACCAACTTAGATGGTGTTATAGATATTTTTGCCCTTTTTTTTGCTTTAGGCTACTAGATACTTCTAACCAATGACTTTATAGGTATTTTTTTCCCTTTGTCCTAAATTAACTCTTAGACTATTTTTATTTAATTTTTTACACACTTGATATTTTTCCAAATACATTTTAATTACAATATTTTCACCATTATATGAAAATAGTCATGTCAACCTTATTAAAAACAAGGTAATGGCAAACTAAGATTTGAATTTTAGTTGACAAAAGCACTCACATTTAGTGCCCATCGTATCTCAAATAAGATTGCTTCTAATAGAAAAATATATATAAGCAACAAAAAAAAACATAGTGTAAAATGTATTATAGTTTATTAGTTCTTAGAAAATAAAATTTGTTACTTGAATGAATATGAACTACAATAAAATTTAAATAGAAAAATAATTTCAGAACATTTAATTAAGCAAATAAAGGTTGCAAACTAAGAAATAGTTGGTCAAACTAGGAAAATCAAAGCTTGAAAACTTCACATCAATAGGAAAAAGATGAGATTAATCCTCATTGATATTAGATGACTGGTTTTAAGGAGCCCTATCTGCACAAGATAAAATGTAGGATCAAATATACACCTTGCTCTCGGTATTAAAAACTCATCTGGGTCAAAACATAAGTCATCGTTAATTAATTTATGTTTCTTAACCAAATGTTGTTAAAATCTTGCTTTTTTTTTAATTTTAATATATCTCCAAACGTGCCTTTCTTGGA
Organism: Prosopis cineraria; assembly: GCF_029017545.1. Lineage (NCBI taxonomy): Eukaryota > Viridiplantae > Streptophyta > Magnoliopsida > Fabales > Fabaceae > Prosopis > Prosopis cineraria. Next base: position 10,289,491 of record NW_026555342.1, on the reverse strand, counting down.
ATCAACATATTGACAGAAATTGTCATCTTTTGAACCCCACAGATACTTTTGATTATTTTATTCAAACAAATGGGGAATGGAATTTGGCTCCCAGGGTTGTGGAAAAATCTAAAAATGGTTAAACATGGGATCAACAGCCTTAATGACTATTTCATTTGGAGAGCTTCCTATGATGGAAATTTCTGCGTTAAGTCTACTTACTCCTTCATACAAAATCCTTGGGATCATCATGTGGAACCTTCATGGAGGAAATTATGGAAGTGGCCTGTCCATGAAAAGATTAAGCATTTCTTCTGGCAAGTGTTCCATGAGAGAATTCCTACTAGTTTGCTTAGAGCCAAGACAGGAATTTCCTAAGTGAAAACTGTCTTTTTGAGCGTGATAATGAATAGACAATATTTCATATCTTGAGAGATTGTGGGCTTGCAAAAAATGTGTGGTGTTATGCAGCTAACCCATATTATGCCCAATCTTTCTTTTCTTTTGATATGCACGGATGGTTACGTGTTAACGTGCAGAACAATTTTTGAGTGAATACAATACGCATAATAAGTCATGGTTAAAGATTTTTTGCATTGTTTGTTGGTCATTATGGAAGAATCTATACAAAGGGGCTATGGAGGGGACGAGATACACAGCTGCAGAATTATATTATAGCATTCTTAATCAGCTTTCCAAAGTGGTAGAGAATGGAAACTCAAGAGAAAGATGTTTAGGAGCGTTGCGGGGCTTGAAGAAAGATGGAAACCTCCAGATCCAGGAAACTTCAGATTAGATGTGGATGGGTCAGTCAATCAATAAGGACACGCTATATGCGGAGTCGTTATTGGAAATGGAAATGGTGACTGGAAGCTGGGTTTTCAAAAGAGATTGGGCTTTTTTCCTGAGCTTCTTGCTCTCATTTCTAGGTTGAAATTATGTAAACAAGTTCAGCTGGACAAGATTCAATGTCATATTGATTCGTTAGAGGTCATGAGTTTACTTCAGACTAGCGGTGGTTTAGCTCACCCGCTGAGGCCATAATTACTAGAAGCCCAGAAATTGTTACATTGCAATTGGGAGGTGGAGGTTGTTTATTCAAGACGGGTAGCTGATTTTTGGCCAAAGATGCTTATCACAGAATGGACGATTTTTATCTTTTGAAAGTGCCCCCTTTTAGTTGCTTAGCTCGCTACTGGGCAGACAAATCTGGTGTAAACCATTAGTTTATTTCTATTTTCAGGCCTAGTCTGTCATTTTGCATGTTAATATGTATATGTAAGTATGTATGTATGTATGAATGCATATGTATGTATAACATTTAACTTGTTCAAAATGTTTTCATGTTCAAAATGTTTTCATTAATTACTCAATAAAACAAGAGTGTAGTTAGAAAATACTCCCATGAATTGTTCAATAGAAAAAACGTCTTACATTGGTGCAATTGAATTTTTATTATATATAAATACATAATAAAGAATGTAAAAGCATTAGTAATTGGACTAGACAAATTACAGTAGTGCAGTGTGCAGAGGATCCAGGTCAATATTCTCGTTAATGGGCCGAACTTATGTAGGGGTCGACTGCGTCTAATCATTATTAAAAGGGACAACGAATCCGTTGGCAATTAAAAAAAAAAACAGGAGGAACAAAAATCCAAGAAATGGGCATTGTAATGCCCGTCATCATACTCGAATGACGTACGTCGTTGTTAAACTTCCTCGAACCAGCGAACTTGATGATTCTAGATTTTGTGGCATTTCTTTCGTTAAATTTTTCTGTAGATTGTATTGTTTTCATTAAAAAAAGAAGAAGGGAAGAAATATTGAAGGAAAACTAAAAAGTACAGTACTGTTTGAAATTATTTTTATTTTATTATTTTGAGAATTGATATTTTATAAAATATATTCTAAGAATAAAAAAATAATAAAAATAGATATTTTTTCACTCTTTCTTACTTTACAGAATAATAATCTCATAATATTTAAAAGTTGTTTTTATTTTTTATTCTCCAAAATAATATTTTATTTTATTTTTATTCTTTAAAATACTTTTTAAAATACATTGTTAAATAGATTTTTTTTTCTTGTTTTAGAATACAAAAAAACTGTTTTAGAATAAGTTTTTAAATAAGCCCTAGATCTTTACACAGGTTTCATGATTGTCACGAGTAATATTTTTTTCTAAATGAAAAAAATATAAAATTTAGTAAGCACCAACGACCGATATTCACAAACCAGGATAAGGCAGCTTGTTTAAACTTTTTATACCGTACACAGGTAAAACAGATGTTGTAGTTATAAAAATACTGTAAAGGGAGGGTCAAATAACACTGATGGTCCGGTACCGTAAAGTATACAGGTATGATAACATGGCCGCTAAATCACCGAATATGGATTCTGGGTGCCAAGCATTAACCCTTCGTCCTGGACAGGGGAAAAATGAAGAACAGAAAATTTGGAAATTTTTTAAAAATGATAATAACAAATATTATCTTTACAAATTTATCCCTTCATTTTATCTATTCTCTATTTGTCTACTCATCACTTTTCCTACATCCAAAAGCAAGAATAAGAGATGAGAGTGAGGCAGCAACAATAATGCGGAAGCTCAGTTGGAGCATCTTGCATATATAGTAATACCATTACCATTCGTCCCAAGGAGGACAATGCCACAATGGTGGCGTCGACATTAAATGAAGAGGGTCCGGAGTGCTATTAGATATGTTGAACTTGAACCATCTCTTGGCCTCACACACATGTGAATATGCGAGCTTGTGCACACCCATCACCCAAACCAACAAAATAGAAAGAAAGCAACAAGCTTTGGTGTGTCCCCATGTGAATACCATTCCATGGTTTTATTCCCACCCAACATGTGACCTCCTCCTCCTCCTATTTCTAAGCCACATACCCTCTTTTCCTATCCCTTTGCACCGTGGGTCCCTTGCTCCCCTCACACATGTGCCCTTTTAATTCTTGTCCCTTCTCAGTCTCCTCCTCCTTTTCAAATTAAACCTCGTCGCTCCCATTAACCTCCCCATTTACTTCCCAGGTTAATATGCTGTCCTTCCTCCGGATAAAAGTTAAAAGCTCTCTCTCTCTCTTTTCTTCTTTAGCCTGTTACCTGTATGTAATATGGGGTATATAGCCATAGCCCTCCCCGGCACAATCATTATTCAAAATCAGATTTCCTTCCCGGTCAACAACACTTCCTCCTATGCATCTATCACCGACTTGTACTTCTCCGCTTGTCAGTGAATGTTTTTTCCCCCTCCCCACTCTCCATTTCATGCCCTCTTTTTCTCATTTTCGTAATCTTATTCTCCATACCAGCAACACGCGTTCATGTTCGCATCCATCACTGGTGCTAATAATTACCACAAACTATATATCACTTACTTTAACCGAACAACGCATGGGATAGATCGATATAATTAGCTACGAGACCGGAATTAGTACTTGGTGCAACCTGAAAATATTTTTTCAATTATTTTTCAGCGATAACTTTTTACGTACAGAAAGGAACAAAATTTACAGGCACAATTACAGTTGCTATTTACCGATCTAGAAGACTAAAACTCAAAATTTCATTTTCTGTGGACGGGAACAAAATGATGGGGAGTGATCAGAAGGGTACAACGACGACTTCGCTGCATGCAAAATCGTCCGAGTTTCCGAGGGAATCTTGCTGCGGCCACGAATCCCGAAGAAGCTTCAGCAGCAGTTGCGCCTTCCTCTTCGCTCTCTCCGTGCAATCGCTCTGCACCAGCAGCAGCAGCTGCGTCAGCACCCCCGCCGCCACCGCCTCCCTCCGGCTCTGCTCCGACTCCGAGCACAGCGACAGCAGCGCTCCCGCCGAGTGCTCCGTCGCCCGGTCCGATACCTTCAGGATTATCTTCACCAGCAGCGGTACAGTCAGCGCGTGCCCCGCGAACGCCTCGCACCCCGTCGGGATTCGACACAGCAGCTCGATCGTCGCCAGGGCCCTCTCCACGTCGCATTTCTCAAAATCTGCCAGCCGGTCGATGAGGATCTCCGGTGCTCCGGCTTTCACCGCTTTTTCCCGCGTCTCTTTCACCAGGCACAGGGCGAACAGCGCCTTGATTCCGATCTTGAGAGCTCGAGGATACGCGATTGGATTCTTCAGAATGTCGATGACTCCGTCGTAGATTTCGTCGATGCAGCTGATGTGAGATCGGAACTCCGACGAGCGAGTTCCGCCCACAACGATTTCGATGAGCGCGGCCGAGTTGACTCGGACGTCCATTGAAGTGTGAATCAGGAGACGCGACAGATACCTGATTTTATCCGGATCGGATGCGACTGACGTGCATTCCGACTCGACCAGTGGAAACATCACGAGCAGAGCGAGTGACTCGTGGTTCAGCTCGGATGAATCGGAATTGAGGTCGGAGAAAACAATAGGGAGGAGGATTTCGCGGACGTTGTGAGAGCCAATGAGAGAACGATTCTTGTCCGAGTCACGTGCGAGTCCCTTGAGTCGACGCAAGGCAGAGAGGCGCGATGGACTCGGAGCTGACTGGGAAGAGACTTGATTTAACAGGGAACGAACTAAGGTCGGGTCGGCGGGTTGTTTGGGAGTGGGAATACGCTCAATTCCGAAAGCCCGGTTAGCGACGCACCAGTCCTGGATGAGACGGCGAAGAGTGTGGTTGGGAATAAGGGTGAAATCGGAGAGCGGAGCCCGAGTGACGGGGCAGGTGGTGTTGCCAGTGGCGACCCATGACTCGATGCTGGCTCGGTCGTAGGTCTGACCGGTGCAGACGGTGACGGGGTCACGCATCAGCTCAAGCGAGATCGGACACCTGAAGTGGTAAGGAATCTGAATCCCCAAATCCAACGGCTCTAAACTCCCAGGCATGTCTGTCTCCCTCTCGATAAGATTTCAAGTTTGTCTCTCTGGGTGAGGGGGGGAAGTGTACTGCAAATAATACTAAAACTGAACGCTCTCTGCAAAATTCTCTATGTTAGTATGTTACTCTGCTTTCTCTTTATATGAGATGCAACAGAGGGACATACCCTACAGCGAGAGGGTGACTGCCCTCTTATCTGACTCCCCCTCCCCCACACGTGTGTGTGGTGCCATTTTAACTTGGGGCACCTAACCCTGGTCGCGGGCAGCGTGGAGGGGATTGGTCAAATCAAATGCATGGCCACTTTCTGGGCCCCACATTTGCTGTCTTTAAAAATCTTACTCCTGTTTCCATCAACATAACGTGACCTCTATAACTTTTTCTTGCTCATCGCCCCCTCTTCTCTCTTTTATTTTCTTTCGTTCCATGCGTTGCGTCCCTTTCCCCTTTGGATACAATACATAGCCTTTTCCTCGTTTATTTCTCTTGGTCTTTTCCTTTGACCCTACCTCGTTTGCTTTGCTTGCATTGCAAGGGGGTAATCAAAACTTTACACTGTTCTCTTGCCAATTGAACGTCATGAAAACACGTGTGTGCAGAAAACCAGTGTGTTCCAGCGCACCAAAAAGGAACTGATCGATATAATAAAATCGTTATTAATTAGTTGCATGAACAGATTAAAGTTATGATCTTGTCAAACTCATCATTTTAAGTGTGTGGAGATGAGAAAGTAGTAAGGCATTTTCCAAAAGTTACCATCGATTGCAAATGAAAGCCACGCTTTTCAAATATATTAATAATGAAAAGGCTGAATAATTAATTAACATGTCTCTCTTTGATTATTTAGATTCAGGCAGTTTGAAGCTTTCAATATCGTAAATTCAAGAAATTCCAATAAAAAATTAAATTATCTAAGCCTACACCTATTATTCCATTATATTCACATCAAAGTAAATCAAACAAAACTTTTTAGAAAAAAAATACATGCCTTTTCATAAGACATTACGATAGAAAAAATTTATTTTTGTGAGATAAGATATGGAATATTTAGTACACTCTTCCATATTACCCTTATTCAATGTTTTTTATTATGTTTCACGGTCATCTTTTTAAGAATATACTCTACTTAATAGGAATAAAGTTTGAAATTTTATCAATTTTAAGACATAGTTGATAAATTTAAAACTTTTCCTTAATTTTATTATAAATATTAGAAGCAAGTTATATAAAAAATAGAAGAAGACAGGAAAGCAATAGTATATGTGAAGTATAATATGAAAATGGATGTATAGAGTTGATAAGGGGGGAATATGAAAAGGGAGAAAAGAGGTTGGGGCGAAGGAGGGAAAATAAAAGGGAAATGATTAGGTTGGGAACTGTTTGGTAATAGTGAGGGGTAGTGGAGGGAGTCACAGGTCAAAGATGAACAGATTGCGAAGGAATGTGCGGGTCCAGGTTGTCCTCCACCTCTTTATTGGCGCCAAAGACAACTTTCGCGTGGATAACAATCACAGGGTGGTTGCTTCCTCTGTGGTCCCTCCGATGTGGACTTCCTCTCATTTATTCCTTCGCCTTTAATTCAATATCTCTTCTCTTCCTTCAACCCAATTTCATTTTATCCTTCCCCACTTCTATTTCTGCCGCAATTCTCTCTCAACAGCTCTCCAAAAACCTTACTTATATTAATTCTAATTGCTTCACGTTCTCCTACTTTCACGTGATGAGAAACTTAGTTGGATATTATATGGAGCTTCTTTTTGGATTCGTTAGACCCTACACATAAGTGGGTATTTTGCTCAAGTAGTCTGGCATTATTTAGGAGATGGATAATTAACTGTTAATAAAATTGATATATTTATGGATGGATCGAATCTGAAACGGTTCATGATTTGTTCAGAGTTGGATAATTCTCAAAGCCGGGGTTTCATCGAGTATAATCCACTGTGCTTGCATCGAAATTTATGTTGATGGTCCATGACCCTCAACCAACCATCCGTAAAGTAAAAAGGAGACGTAAGGTGTTAGCGTAAGAACAAAAAGAGAGAGCGTGCCAAAAGCAATTGAAACCGGAAAAGAAAAAAAAAGAAAGAAACTTATTCTTGCTTGTTAATAATTATTTATTTGTGGTTTTATTTTTCTTATGACTATCATGTCTTTAGATTAACACAGTTTGATCTAATCAAGGGTGAGTTTTCTTTCAAAACTGTAATCTTATCTAAGAAGAATGAAATACTTGTTCCAATCTCATTTGCAAATTATTTTAAAATGTTTATTTGATAAGTTATAATATAATTTTTAAATAATATTTAAAATATATTTTTAAAATTATCATTCATAAAATAAATAAAAGTAACATGACATATTTTGTTAATTTATTATGTAGAACATATTTAAAATTCTGCACACTTTTTTTTTTTATTTTTTTATATTAGTATTAATAAAGTTAGTAGAAATTATTTATGAAGAGAATTGGATGAGTATTTTTTACTCAATACTCTAATTAATTTAAAAAGCTATCTAGTCACGATAATATAATAATAAAGAATTGATTATAAAATACAAAAACCTGAAAATTATAAACAAAAAATACAAATATTAAAAGAACGGAGAGAAAGAAAAGGTCGAAGGAGTTTAAAAGCTTTGAAAGTGGACGCTGTAAAGGATATCTTGGAATAGCACTGTAGTATTTTATTTTATTTTTTGGGCGGATTGTGAAGGAAAAGAGAGAAGAATATGCTGGTACCAAAAAAAAGGAAAAATCAGAGAGAGAGGAAGACGGTGGGAGAAGGGAGGCGGTGTCGTTTTGGACAGGTGGGTGGAGGCGAGTGAGAGAAGGGGAGAGAGAAAGAGGCCCTGTTGTTCCCAGTCAACCGGGCAACGTTTTCTGCCCACTGCTGGCAACTTCTCTGTCCACTCACAAATAATAATAATAATAATAATAAAGTTCGCCGATGCACGTGCACATTGACACCCTCGCACGTGTTTCCAGCTGTCTTCCTTTCACATTTTCTATTTTTGACGCCTTTTCAGCCTCCCCCTTCCGTCCTTATTTATTAGAATCGCACAAAAAGATTGAATAAAAATGAATTTCAGTTTAATTTAAAATTTTAATTTTTTATAAAAAAAAAATTAAATTAAATAACTTATAGTTTGATCTGGTTCGTAATAATTTAAATATTAATAATAGGATTGAAAGACTGATTTTATTAGCCCAGTATTAAACTTATTTTTTATCTTTTTTTACGAGAGACAATAATCCATTTCAACTTAAAAATTTAATTAAAATAATAAAAATATTTTATAATTATAATAAATTCATAATAATTTCTAACAACAAGAGAAAAAAATTTCAATTAAAGTCCAAGTGGTCTCAATTATTAAATTTTAATATTAGTACGAACGTGTGAGGAACCAGATTTATTAAATTATTAATAATCTAATTTATTATATAAATAATAATAAATTAATTATAATCTTATTAAATAAATGATTAAAGTAAACATTTAGTTTTTTTAACTTTGTACAACATTTCATTTTTCTTATAACTTTATAAAGTATTTTGTTAATCATGTAACCTTAATATTGTTAGTTTCATCCCAACAAATTTTTACTTTGAACTTTCAAATATTTATAAAACATTCTTAAATGTTCACATATTGAGTTTAATTTTTTTAAAATAAAAATAATTGATGCAAAAACATAATAATTTGAAACTAATGATATCAAGGTTAAATGATTAAAAAATACTTTACAAAATTAAAGAATTAAATTGAAACCTTATATAAAGTTAGAACTAAAAGTATACTTTGACTTAAATAAATTTGATAGGACTAGATTGAATCAAGTGATCAAGATGCTTAGTCTTCTATTCAGTCCAACTCAAAAAAAATTTAATCTTTTTAATTTTTAATTCTAAATAACTATTTGTTAACAAGATCGAATATTGTCGAATCAAATTAGATAGAACAAAATTAGAAGATTTTCATAACTGTATTGTTGACTATAGATTCCCAAGCTCACCGTCCACCCTTACTAATCCCCCCCCCCTTCTCTCCTTTACAAGTTTACGAGTTTATTTATTGATTTCATACTTCTCCTAATTCATGCTTAGCGTCAATATCCTCATATAAGAGTAAAGATAAAAACAATTACTACTTCCTTAATGATTTCCCTACCAGATGCTCCATTTAGGGGTGGAGCTAGAATCTTTAATTAGAAGGTTTTTGGTGAGAGAGAGAGAGAGAGAGAGAGAGAGAGAGAGAGAGAAATTTTCATTGTTTACAAATGTGTGCGTGAGAGAGAGAGATTTTCATGTTTACAAATGTGTGCGTGTGAGAGAGAAAAAGAGAGAAATTTTCATTGTTTACAACACAGAACCAAGATAAATATATATATATATATAATATATTTTTTTAATTCGCTCATCAATTTTTCATAGTATAAATGTAATTCATTATCATGTTTTGCAGTAAACTTTTTAGTATTTTTTTTAATATAACCTATTATTAAATTGATGAAAAATTCATATTCCATAGCCATGAGTCAATATTTTTTTTTTTTTCCAGACATCAGTCTTTCACTGCTAAAAAATGTTGACTATGAAAATATATTATGTAAAACAAAAGTGAGGAGTAAAAAACTAGAAAAAATCATAACACAAATTGTACAATAAAATAATAAACAATGAAAGAACAAAGCACATGGAGATTGGAGTGATTTACTTTAATTTAACTTATCCTATCTATTTTGCTTAGTTGATATATTGTCAAGGTCATGAGATCGAGATTGTAGCTAAGGTCATTGATTCAGCGAGGAGGTAAAAACAAAAATGAAGGGAAGACCAAAGGCTGAAGTATAGAGGGATTGCTTTATTGATTCATCAATTTAGCGAAGTTTATTGCTTAATTGATAGTAGGGTAATGAAATAGTTTGAATATTTAACCATGGGCCGGCGCCAGTTCCAAAATTTTATTAGCATAGTATGTGAC
>NW_026555342.1:9953478-10279548 GCF_029017545.1 Prosopis cineraria | reverse complement strand
GGCTGCCTTACCGGATTAGATTCAAGTATTGTTATATCCAACTAGAGAATGGAGATAGCTGTTTTAGAAATATTTTCTGCATTTACATGGATTCCCAACTTGAGAATTTCCTACCTAAGCAGCTGTAATTCATTTTTATCAGGGCCAACGCCTATTGTTCAACCCTGCATTTTTTTTTGACTTCTCACCCAATATCCTGGAGCGTCTGGAATATTCTATATTTTATTACCCGCCCAGCCCAATCCATACTAATCCAACTCCTTCATAGGTGGAGCCCCCTTGTCATGGGTTTTTGCAAGTACTATTCACAAGACACACTTTATATATTTAATTGTGTGACCGTATATCTTGAGACTTAAACATGAGACCTAAGTTAAACTGTTTTAAACCTTTAATTATTTTAGACAAGCGTGTTCAACCCTGCATTGCTGTTCCGTAACGTGAAAATTTTGGTTTACTTTTTAATGGCCCAATGCTATGAACACTAGGCTTAACAATACTCTCGGGCAATTCTTGTATTTGGGCAGCGATCAAACCTCCGCAACTGTTTTTCCTTACTTCCAGGGCTGATACTGATATTTCAGACACATGATGCCAAGTATGAGGAATCAACTCTATTGTTTAATGTTTATAACATGTAAATAGTACGCAGTGGTAGAAGTAGACCCAGAATGAGACGGATTTTTTTTTTTTGGGTTTAATGATAAAAATTAGGCATCAAAATATTATTTCAATAATAAATTATTTTATATAGTAATGGAAGAAAAAATTCAAAAAATACAAAAAAAAAAAAAAAAGATAGTACATGTTCACGTATCCAAAATTATGGACCACCATTGGGAATAAAAGGGATCCTAATAGTTTTGGGGGAAAAAAGGAATCCTAATCAATGAGAGAAAGAGAAATAATATGGACAAGGTAGCTGGACAATATAAGGAATAACGCATTAATTTTTTTTTAAGAAAACCCTTCTATATATCCAACGTATTAATTTTAAAGGGTCTATTAATGAAGGGAAACCCACATTACTTTTTCTTGGTAAATAAAGATTAGGCAGGACTTGAATAAAATCAAGTTACAGCCCTAGCCTTCCTATATGACCAGGAACTTCACTATTAAACAACATGTATCCACCGTTGGCAAGCCATTAGGCGATGTTATCATGTAACCTACTCAAGGCATAACTAACCATATCTCCAACAAACATTGTGGACTTTGGGGTTGAAGCATTTAAGAAGCACGGATCAAAGGATCAGGGGGAGTGTGGGTTTGGGTTTTGTGACTGTGTCGTGACTCTTGTGACTGATAGAAAGGTTTGTCATTTGCTTTATTTTATCTATTGATACATGATATTACCCATGGAGCGATGACTTTAATTTTGAGGTCATTAACGATAATTAATTTCTCAGTATGATTTCTCTGCAGAAAATGATCATATACTCGTTTAATAAAAATCAGGGAAGCTAACAATTTTATGATAACTAATATACCAAGTTGCGAATCAATATTAGTAGATTATGTGTCATGAACAAGTAAACAACAATCCATATATCAGTAGGGTGTGGTTGTGTTCCAAAACATAATCTGTCTAATTGCACGAAAATAACTAACTCAATCCCATATTGTTGCGGGTCTCGGTTATATGCATAAACTAGAGCCTTTTGGAGGACAAATACCTCCATAATAACATAGCATTACTTCAATGACTCTGAATTTTCATAAATGCCATACATCAGCCAGTTTATCAAGTGATTGAACTTTGTCATATAGGGGACAAAAAATGATCTTTTTAAAAACATTAATTAATTTATTAATCTAGCTAAACACACACACATACACATATATATATATATATAAGAAAATATCTGAGTAACTTCATTCGACTAAAATCCAGCACTCGCATTTGCAGCTTGCAAGCGTATATGACACATTCAAATAATTAGTCTCCTGAATCTGTAATTTTTCTATTGTTGATGCGAGTCCTATAATTTTAAACTGTTAAGGGTGAGCAAGCCCACAAAATAATCACATGCTGAACAATCTAAAACCTTCCCTATCCTAAGCTAAACTGTGAATGAAGAATTCACATCATATTCACAGCCCCTTTTGAGCATTGGTCTTCACTATCACTCACTTCTCACGTCTTTTCTGCTCTAGTGTTTGTTTCTGCTCACAACGACAGAAGCAAGGCCACAAAAAGAATGGCGAAAACACACCACAATTGAACTGGTCTCATACCTGGATGCCCAAAGCTCGAAAGATTTACTGCTGCAACAGGGGACACATCAACCTTAGGTGAATCACATGCTCCGAATGTTGTGTTTTCCTGCCAAAATCATCCAATTATCACAAACTTTTAGGTGACACGGATAGAAGACAAACAACTTTTTGAATAGAAAGAACAATTTTTTGTCCTTGGAATTTTGGTCAGTTCAAGTCAATATCCTTATAGTGTTTTGATCAAAGAATCGGTCCTTAGAATTATGGTCTGGTCAAGGTCCCTGGAGATGGCGTGTCGTTGATGTGGTAATGACATACTACTGACAAGGAAATGATATTTAGTCATAATACGAGAGACTTTGACCAAAATTGACCACAACTTCAGAGATTGATTCTCTAATAAAAAACTACAGAGATATTGACCCAAGCTAACTTCAAGTATATGGACCAAAAGTCATGTTCTCCTTTTACATAATATTCAGTTGTGACATATGTAATTGAGTTGTGTATCTGAGAATCTCTTCATGTATAAAGCGTCTTGACACATCCTTAATTTCATAATGGGGAAAAACGAGAGAAAAGAAAAAGCGAATTTTGCAGGTACATATGAGTTGAAGTAGAAATGCAGGCAAAACCTTGCAGGAGGAGATGTTTCCACATCCACATACTAGATGACCGTTAGCTACATCGACTGCTTCTGGAGCTCCACCTCCATCACTTCTCTGAAACAGGGGAATGAACAGAATTTCATTGTGTTTCACTTAATGATGCACACCCCCATTTTCTATAGCTTCAATGTTTGATAAATTCTTACACAGATTTGGTCCAAAACAAATAAACAGATAAAGCTAATCACGAGGAGACATGGTTATGTGTCGGAACCGAGTCTCATGGGAAATTATGCTTCAAGTGTTCACGTCATTTCTTGATTAATTTGGTTATATTTTCTAGGCAGCCTATTTACCGGGTTAGATGATAAAAGCAATACCTTGTAGAAGTCAACAGCGATGAAATTAGGCCACCGATTGCCTGAGGCTTCATAGCAGGTGTTGATCATGCTAAGCAAAGGAGAAGAATTGTCCTTGCATGATCGAGTTACATCTGGGAGATCTCGAAAGAAGTTCACTAGCACTAGTGATCTTGATTTTGTGTTCATTGGTTGTGATTCTCCTCGATTAGGACACGAACCAGCCTTCATGCCTCCATTCCCATCTGCAATCTCAAACCCCACATTGGAAATTTTGTTAACCTTCAGAAAATAGAGTGCCTTCAAAGAGATACAAGCAATTTTCTAGAGAATTAATTTATAGTGATTTTAGTATGAGACTCACACTGGTTTTCTACAAGGTAGCGCCACTCATAGGCAATCCCTTCAGAAGCTTCCTTGGATGCTTTAGAAGTGAAGACCACTAAACGTTGGTTCTTTTTAATCATATCATCCACTGTTGGCCAATCTCCTCCATTTTTGGGCATTCTGGATACTGGAAACCAGTATTTTCTCAGTCCAGCAGCGTCAAACACCTTTGTTAGGCCTTTTGGCGACGTTACATAATCTTCAATCATAATTGTCACAATCTCTGAAGGGTTAGCTTCCAAGAATGCTCCAATCTCTTTTAGAACATTAACGGCGGGTTGCTATGTAATAATTGTCCCATTCATCATGAATACCAACACATAAGTATATCAGAATCGAACTTAAACACATGCTATTGTTTGTGCTAGGAGTGGTGTTCCTATTATTTCTAGATCAATAAAAATTTATATCGAAGTATCAAGTGTTGCATTATCCAATAAAGACATCAAACGTGTAGCAGTTTTTTTTTCGGAGAACACAAGTTTTGTGTTCAGGTGATTCTTTGATACAGAAAAAAATAATAATCCAATGTTCATACTCACAAAAGCTGTGTAGTTATAGCACTGACCACCAAATGAGTGACATAGCCAAATATCATTTTGGAAGTCATACATGTCAAGCATTAAACCTCTTACTCCATTCTGCAACATAGAAATTTAAGTATTAGCTCCCAACCCAACTATAGCATTAAAATCAGAAGCATTTCAACTTTATTTTGCTTGGTTTTGCCCTGATCATTAGCTTCTTTCATTCCCTGAATTCAATTGCTATAGTGTTGTCTGAAACATATAATGTTACACTCAAGAAATATTGTTCTTAGCAACTGAGTAATCTAACTTACTTTTGCCGTGTAAAGCATTATTTCTAATTTCTTACCTAATTTGATTAAACTAATCTAATTTGAACTTATAACATATGCAAAGGAATGCAGGTCAAAATACACACACACGTGTAAAGAAATCTCAGTTGTGCCCAAAAGATATACACCCAGATGTAACGCATTCTTCAGTTAATTTTTCATAAATTGAATAATTACCTGGGGCCCCGCCAACCTCACAACCACCTTGAGAATGAACTTATTACAACCTCCAGTCTCAAATACAATGCACTTGCTTAAATGTTTTAGTGATCCAAAATATAAGTCACCTTTTGATTCATTAAATGCTTTTTCCTTGAAATGCTTCCCATTAAACATAGTGAGAGAGAGATTCAGAATTAACAAGAGAAAGGTTAACCATTAATTAAAGGTAAATATGGCAAAAAAATATTCCCTCTGTAAAATATTTTTAAACGTTTTATATATATAAAAAAGTTAATTTTTTTCTTGATATCATAAAAAAGTGAGGTGTACTTTTATTTTTACTATTGCTTTTAAATAATAATATAACTATATTAAATATTGTTATGCTAATCAAGAAAGGATAAAATTAAAAAAAATAATCTAATTATTATAAGTTGTCTTATATTTTAAATTAAAAATTACTTTTAAAATGTATTTTATAAATAAAATCTGAAAGAAGTATGTTTTACTATAAATTTAATGAATTTAACTAACTTTAATAAATTTTGTTTGGATGTGTAAAGGTAAGTATTGATATCTTATATTTGAGATGGGAGGTGAAAAAGATAATGTTTTGGAGTTACAGAGTAAGAAAAGTTTAATCTGAGATTCACAACGTGGGGACCCTCTGAATTCTGATGCTGTGACCAGAAGGCAGAAGCTTGACTTTCCCGCCAAGCAGAGACACAATAAATAAGACGCGACAACCGAAAACCGACTGAGAATCATTCATTGTTTTCACATTGCCATGAGATTTATTTGTATTTTGAGTAAAAGTGGGTTTCATTACTTAGAGGGGGAAAAAAAAACAGCTATAGTGATAAAAAACAGACCAGGCTATGAGATCAGCTGTACAAAAGAATAACGTAAAAAATAAAATAGAAAATCAAATGGGTCTATTTGTATTAATTACGAGTAGTGTGGAGTATTCGATAAGAAGAGACGAAGATAACCTACGTTAAGCTGAGAAGTGATTGAATCCTGCTGGTTCATCGGAGCAAGAATCAGAGAGCCCGTCTGCGATTTCTGGCCCAACATGGCAAATGCATTGTGCGTCGTCAGCCACGAGTACCGATTAAAGGGCAAACCTTTTGCCTATTCAAAACACGAGCAACACGTCCCAACACAGCAATGAAATGTTAATAACTCAGTTCACTTACGTATTCGGACGAAATCAAGGAGCGAAAAATCTTGCCTTTGAAGTGGGACTGAAGGGTTGGATGCGAGTACATCTGGGACGGACATTCCCATTTGCCATGCACGTCTCGCAGTGCAAACCGGAATCGCAGTTGGTGTTTGTAAAGCATAATTGTCCCTCCTGAGAAAAAAGAAGCATGATCATTAATCAACGAAAGAGGACGAAGGGGGTTCTAAAGAGAATCTGCACCTTGAGAGCGATGGAGGATCCCAGAAGAAGAAAAAGAAAAGCAAGAAAGGATGTAGCGAGGATGGGTCTCTGCAAAAGAGAAGTCACTTTAAAAGGGAGAATTAAAAACAGAGCTTGAAGAAGAAAGAAAGAAAGAAAGAAAGAAAGGAGCTAGGAGTAGCTTGCCTCCATTGATCGGCAGTTTGTTCAATGAGGGTTATGATGTGGAGAGAATGAATGCGAGAGGAAGGTGAGGATGAGTTATATCTGATATCTCTTTCCGTTAAAGATAGAATAAGAAAGTTGAATTAGAAGAGGGCAACATGTGAATTCTCGAATGAGACGTGCGCGCAGCAGAGTCGGAGCATGCACGAATACCAGCTTTATCTGCCTTCGCGATGTTAAATTAAAATTAGTGCTTCTAAGTTTTAACTGCCACATTTTTCAATTTTCTTTATTTCATTTTAATCAGTTAAAAAACAACTTCTTTTTCGGCCAAGATAAAACAAACCACCTTGAGAAGACTAGTTTGGTGAAGACTGCTCTTTTTTTTTCCCAAAAAAAAAAAAAAAGAAAAGAAAAAGAGCACAAAATACGGCCAAATATGGTACGCTCTTCGTTTCCTTCTAATGGGATGCAATGGCTGAGTTGATTTTAAGTCTTACAAATCAATTATCTATCTATCCATCCATTAATATCTAAAAGCAGATCACCTTTGGAGATCTAAAGAAAGATTCGTGTAGTTCTATTTCTATACTCCAAATCTATATGAATTGAATTGAATATGACATTATTATTTTATTAATCCTTCATTTTAAAAATATTTATATATATGTGTGTGTGTGTATATATATAATTTGTATAGATGTGGATCTTATGAGAAATAAAATTCTATCCAGTACATCAGTGAAACATTCATAGTATTTAATAAATATGATCCTTTATCATCATCTCATATCAGAATCATTTTTATTTGGTTTCAAATTTCGCAGCCACATCTATTTGACTCCTATTTATCTTGCTTGAAGCCTATCGTATCGATCTTCTGTTAATCCATGTTAATAATTAATGTGTATAAAATAGCGCAAGACGAAATTTAGAATAAAATCATTTTCTATTATTTGTAGGACGTATAATTTGGTGTTTTACTGTTCCGGTATCAAATCATGATTATGATTATTTAAATATGGATTAATTTTATTTTTATTTCTTATTTTCAGATGTTGTTAAATTGTAAAAAAAAACCTAAATACTTTAGAAATAAAAAGAATCTCTTCCTTGGATATTGTATATATATGTTTTGCTGGATAAGAAAATTAAAATGAATCACATGAATACATGATTAATAATTTATACATATTGTGGTTTACTTTACATTTTACACTCTAAAATAACACATTATTAAAATATTTTATAATCTTATTTTTTAAAAAATATAAATTTTTAAAAATATCCTTCATTTGATACTCCATATATATATATATATATATATAATATTAAAAAGATAGAGAATATATAACAAAGGTAATATTAAAAATATAATTAATAAAATATTATTTTTGTCAAAGAGTTGAATACCGAAGGCAAATATTAACATATCACTTTTAGGTGTTTTTACTTAATTTTCCTATTCATTAATTGTTCTGCGAATTCATGCGCTTTGCTTGGACATGCCGCAGAGTGGATGTTGGAGTTGCACATTGTGCTGAGATAAAGCAGCTTTCTGGGAAAGCAAAGAAGCACAACAAAATTGCTTTCCCGTGAGGATTTTACAGAATTGCTTCACGCCATCCCTTTCTATTAGAAAGACTTGCAAATCTAAAACAATAAAATATATCATAATCTCCTTCACTGTATTTATTTTCAGTGCTTGCTATGCCCATCTAATATCAACTGCACATGTAATCAGACATGGGAAGCTTAGGGAAATGTTTCTGGCTTTGGGTGCCTTTGAAGTTTTGGTCGGTCAGCCCACCCATACGAACTCATGATTTAAATTCCTAAAACATTTGAGACTTGAATGCCTAATTTATAAATGAGACTCCAAAATTTACAACAATTTAAATTGAGAAAATTTCAAATAAGGATCAAGGATGAAACATAATTACTAGTGGGTTTCAAAATATTTTAAACTTTCATTGTAGTCTAGAGGGATAAAAGTAAAAATAATTTTGATTGTAAAAAAATAAAGATATTCTTCATTTGTTATGTAGAATCATTAGTTGTTAATTTTTTACTTTATTTGTTAATTTATAATATCACTTGTAAATTATATTCATTTGTCAGACAAGCAGTAACATTAGTTGTTAATTTATCAACTTTACTAATTAATTTACTAACATCAATTGTTAATTATAAGAATTTATAAGTAATTTACAATTGATGTTAATAAATTAATAAATAAAATTAATAATTTAATAATTGATATTATTATTGATGATTGAATAAATGATGTAAAGTTTTATATAATTATTGATACGTTAACTTATATAATTTATAATTATATTAGTATATTAATAAATGAAGTAAGAAAATTAACAATAATTTTACATGACAAGTAAAAAGTACTTTAATATTTTTATAATTAAAATTATTTTTATTTTTATCCCTAAATTAAATTAAAATTTTAAAATTTTTTTAGACTTATGTTACATTCCTACTCGTTTAAAATTCTCCCATTTAAATTCCTCCACACGCAGACAAACTAGCGCTATGATTCTTAGAGAGCCCATGGACCAGGCAAACAAGAAGCTGTTACTGCGCTGAGGCTACCTTAACCTTAAGCAGCACACCTCGTTGGATCACAGCTCACAGGTCCCCACAATACAATGTCACATTCTAACGCTGCCATGTCTCATGGTAGGAGCTATTTGCCTATTTCAGACCTTAGCGTCAGCTCTGTTGAGCCTGTGACAATCCTCTTCCTTCTCACTATGAAACGGAAATCCCACGGAAAGGATTGGCCTTTTTTGCAACGATTAAGAAAAGAATCTCCATTTCTATAACTAAACTAGCAATAATTCTCTCTTAAATCGAGTTAGAGCATTGTTGGTGTGTATATGAATAACTAAATGCCAAAATAAAGCTTCAATTTTTATTGTTCTGTCTATCTATCTATCTATCTATGTGAAGAGGCAAGGTATCGATCATATTTACGAACAAATGCGTGTCCTTTATCGAATACCCCCATTTGTGTTTTCTACGCATTTTCAGAGTCACTCTGGGAGTTACTTGAACGGAACTAAAGCTTAAATGTGTAATGTTTACGTAGTTTGGGGAGCGAGTGGCATTCGCATCAGAAGAAGAGCGTCGCTTCTTTTCTCATGCTCTGCCATCTGGAATCTGAACGTGAACCCCACTAAGAGCAACCACGAAATGAAGTTCTGGGTCCCCCTCCCTCCTTCTTCCTCGATGCGCATATATTTAGTAATTACTCTGTTTAGTGTGAGTCAGTGCCTATCAAAACCCTCCCTCCCTCCCTCCCTTTCTTATCCTTTGTACAGCCCCATGCTTAACAGAAGGTAATGGAGTCCCGAATGAGATTATAATATTGACACACTCGTCTTGAACCTTCGTGCCCATTCTTAACTTTCATTGCTTTACTTTCTTCTCTTTCAACTCGACCATGTTCGGCAAGCTCGCGTTTTATTTTGAATTGCTAGCATTTCTGGGAATGCAGCTTCCCCTAACAATGGCAGGTTAGTGGTTCACTCAAAAGTCCTTTCCTTTCCTTTCTTTTCTTAGTTCAGCTTCGATACCTATCCTTTAGGCTCTCCCTTTTTCTGTGTGTGAGTGCAGATAGCGGTGCTTGTAATTGTGGCTTCCTTGCTATAATCGTTACAAAATTCTATTTAGTGACAGCTATCGGAGTCTCATCTCAGGTGAGGCTTGGGGAAGTTGGGAATGGATTCCATTGGATTGTGTGAACCTTTTAAATCTCCTATGTTGGGATTTGAATTTGCATGATTTCTGCCTATAACGAGTCATCAGTGAGACTTGCAATAATTCCATCCACAGTGAGTTAACCAGAATATGAAATTAATTCGATTGATTTCTGATTAACAACTTGAAAAGGAAACAACCCTCAGTCACAATAATGATTATTCTAATCAGCATATTCCCTTCATAATGAGATGAAATAATGTTGATTGAATCCTTCTTTTATACAGAGATCTCCTTTTACTATAAATAGTGACTAGGTTTTGGAAGTAAAAACACCCCAGAATGAACAGTTCTTTAGTTCGTTCTTTCTTTCCTTCTCTCTCTTCTTGGTGCATTTGTTGTGCACCATTGTCTAGTAGTTTACACTTGTGTCGGTTTTTGGGTAGATTCAGTAATGCTTAGATCTGGCAATGCTCTAACTCGACTCCATATTATAATGTTTAATATTTTATAGCTGTGCACTATAAAATAACGTTTAATATTCGTTCATCCTATACGTCCTCCATTTGCATATTTGTCATAAATTTATGAATGTGGTCCACCCTTCTGTGTTAGTCCATTTATAGTCTGAACTCTGAGTCATTACTCATTCCCAAATCCTAATGGCTTGCTTTTAAGGCAGGGAGAACTATCTTGATGGATTAATAACTACATTTACAAAAGCCTTTTCCACAATAACTGTAATAGCGCTTCCTTGAATGTCCGTACAAAAAAATTATTACTAACTTTAGAGCTTGTTGGCCTGAAGCATAACAACTCTTGCATTTGCACCACATGTCATTCAAACTAGGAACAGTTAAAACTCTACACATCTTACCCTGTTTTGCTACTTTTTACTGGTAAGCACTGTAGACTTTAAATGAAAATGTTCTGATGAATTAGGGTATGTCCTATCCTCTTAATTTGTTTTTCTGAAAGATAATATGCAAATTAAAGGATTTGCTACATCTTTGTAATAAATAATACGGCTCCGAAGTGGCCAAAAAATTTCTAAAATCATGTGGTCTTTCCAATCTTGGATATGCCTTTTCTCATTTATTCTTTGTCATGCCTTCACATGTTTGCTTTTTAAGTAATATTTCTACTCTAAATGTCAAATTTAGAGAGTGATAAAAAACTTAATCAGTAATCAATCATTTCATCAAGCTAGCCTCTCGCTGACAAAAAAAATTAAGCTGTCACTGAACGGCAGAATGATTATAAAATATAGTCCACATCATTGTCAATCTTTTAAATGTACTGTTAGTGTATGGTTGGAATTACAGGTGATGAATTACAGAAGATCAAATTATTACCCCAAAAGAAAGACTTTGTGATCTGATTTTGTTGCTGATTTTGCAGATTGTCCTTTGGATTTTACTGGTTCAAACTTTACACTCGCATCCTCTATGTGCTCTAACCAGTTTGAAAGAGGGAAATGTTGCCGCTACATTAATGCTAACATTGCAGTTTCTGTTGCTCGTTTTGCAAATGTAACAAGAAGCCTTGGAGTCACCCTAAATGCTTCTGACCCCTGTCTCCAGACCATATCTCAGACCTTGCAACATTATGGCGTTCCACATAATGCAACAATTTTCTGTGGTTTTGGCACAAAAATCTCAGTTAATTATGAGTGTGAGGGTCGAACTACTGTCATGCAAATGCTGCAGTCTCCCCGATTTGTGCAGGTTGTGGAAAATTGTAAAGTGCCACTGGCTGAGGAAAGTAAATGCAAGAAATGCTTAAATGCTGGCATTAATTTCATACATCATCTGATAGGCATTAAAGATAATATAACACTGAGTACATGCCGTGATGCCACCTTTGCAGCATTGGCAAGCCAAGTTGATGAAATGTCTACCATTGACATTGCAAGCTGTTTCTTTAGGGTTCAAGGGCTTCTCAAACCTCGTGGTAAAAAATTTTAACAAGTGAAACACTATTATATGCATGAAAATTTTCATTTGTGTTATCTTTGTGAAGTAAATGTGAAGCCAATAGAAGTTTGGTGAGTTATCTACATCAGTGATCATAAATTGCCTTCTCAACCACTTAGAGTATCAGGTTCCTTGTCAAGGAGTCAACAAAATAGTTTCATCTATTAAGTGATGGTTCGGAATGGTTTGTTTTAATATCTAAATCATCTTGATAATATGACCATCATGGTTGTTTAAAACTCTTGCACAAAAGTCTTGCTTGTATTTGCATGAATAGGAAATTATATTCAAAGTTCCCTCAGGAACTGAACTTGGCTTGTAAAAACTGGATGAAGTCTAGTTCCATCCAATAATGTGTGCTAAATGGCTGCTCATCTTGATTTTCTTTTCTCCCTATTAAATATTATGATAACATATGAGTTGAATTGTTGTGAATGGAGTAAAACTTGACTGATAAAGTTATTGCAACTGTGATGCTAGTTATAGTGCCATCCCCATCTTTGCCAACTCCTGAGGCTTCTCCTAGTCCAGTGGTTGCTGATAGCCCTAGTCAGTCACTGTTAGGTGCACCTCTTCAAGGAAAGCACCGTTCATACCACTTGGCAATAATTCCTGCTATTGGTATTGCCATCACAGCTATTGCTGCTATCATGCTCTTGGTCTTGGTTGTTCTAATTCGTCAGAAAAGAAAAGAACTAGTGGGGACTGATAATTTTAATAAAACACCTTCTAGTGCAATGTGGAAATTTCAGGAAGGTAAGGCTCTTGATTCTAGCTGCTATTTTATTCTCTCTCTTAGCAGAAACACTCAGAAAACAACTGTACTCTTTTCTGTTTTTTTCCTTCCTTTTTGGGTACCCTTAAGTGGGGTTTTGCAGGTCCTTCATCTATGTTTCGGAAATTCAACTACAGGGAGATAAAGAAGGCAACGGAGGATTTCAACACCATCATTGGGCAAGGGGGGTTTGGAACAGTATATAAAGCTCATTTCCGTGATGATCTAGTGTTAGCAGTAAAGAGAATGAACAAAGTTTCAGAGCAAGGGGAGGATGAATTTTGTAAAGAAATAGAGCTTCTTGCTCGGTTACATCATAGGCATCTTGTTGCATTACGAGGTTTTTGCGTTAAAAATCATGAGAGGTATCTGTTTGAATACCCATATATGTTCTTTGACATCATATACTAGCAAACTAAAACCTTCAGCATGTCTCATGACAGGTTTTTGATGTATGAGTACATGGAAAATGGAAGCTTGAAAGATCATCTTCATTGTATGCCGCTCATTATCTATGTATTTAAAATACTATTTTGTTGGTTGAGAAATAAAATATATATCTCCCTTTGTCGTGCGCATGCACGCCTGTGATCAATGAAAAAACTATGAGTCTATTATGTTTTTTGTTTTATTAATTTTAATCTCACATTTGTACAGCCCCTAGTAAAGCACCTCTAAGTTGGCGAACGAGAATCCAAGTTGCCATTGATGTGGCTAATGCACTGGTAATCTCTCCAGAATAAATGATTAATCTAAGTCGGAACTTTTATCTGATGGCCAAAAAAAAGATAATCGAACTTCATTAGAATTGTCTTCTTTCTATCTTTTATTTAGCTACTTCAAATATATTTCTCATTCTGATTTACGTGCAGGAGTATCTCCATTTCTATTGTGATCCTCCTTTATGGCACAGAGACATAAAATCTAGCAACATTTTATTGGATGAGAATTTTGTTGCTAAGGTTGAGTAACTGTCAGGTGGCATGCCACCATTTCTGTTGTTACTTGTTCATTATCTTATTATATTCACATGGTTCAAAATAGTGTGAATATGGAGAGAATCAATACATTCCCAATCCATGCTGTTAAGATATTTCCTTTCTCATGGATAACTTTATTTCACAGTTAGCTGATTTCGGTCTTGCACATGCTTCAAAAAATGGCTCCATAAGCTTCGAAGCTGTAAACACCAATATCATGGGAACTCCAGGTATATCTTATTCATCTTACTCTTCTATTTTAATTCTCCTTTCTTCTCTATGAAGGAATCGGGATTGAACAAGAACATTCATCAATACTATTAACACCAGGTAAATGTGTTAAATGCGTTACAGGTTATATGGATCCTGAATATGTGGTTACTCATGAGCTGACTGAGAAAAGTGATATTTACAACTATGGAGTATTACTGCTAGAAATTGTGACCGGAAGACGAGCAATTCAAGATAATAAAAATTTGGTTGAATGGGCACAACCATACATGGGACCAGATTCTGTAACTCGATTGATGGAGCTAGTGGATCCTAATGTGAGGGAGTCATTTGACTTGGATCAGCTCCAGACAGCAGTGTCTATAGTAGAATGGTGCACACAGAGAGAGGGCAGGATCAGGCCTTCAATAAAACAAGTTCTTAGGCTTCTGTATGATACTTCAGAACCTATGCACAGTGGGTTTCTTCAAGATATTGAAGGTGAGGAGTGTGAAGGGAATCAGCAGAGTGGCAGAAGCAGCAGAGGTAAAATGCACAGAAATGAAGCATTATTTCAGAGCAAGGATGGAAGATATCTTGCTTCTTCTTCAAGTACATCCAGGTCTTACTGCAGCAAAAGCTTTTTACTTGAGACAAGTTCCCCACAGTCTCCTCTGAATATATTATCTGTCGAAGACAAATATCATTAGGTTCAGCAGCAACTCAAGTCTTACTGGAATTTCACGTTCTCCGACTTATTAAGGATGTGGACTTGTAAAGCATTTATATGTTGAATTTTGGGTAATGAGAAGATAATAGCTATGTCTTGCTTCAATAATCAGCATTGGCATAAAGTTGCAAAATGTCAATCACAAGAAAGAACAATACGCAATACTTGTAGCTATCCCACGCCTAAGAAATATATCTTGCATTTTGAAGCAGACAGTTATTTGCAAAATGCATGTTGAATGGCTGGGAAATCATGTTTTAGCATATGCAAGATCTGCTATGTTCTATTATACTTCAGGAGCACTGCCCTGTATTAATTGTAAATAAATGTTAGTTAATGGATTAAAATGATCAGAACTCTAACCGTACACATAGTATGATGAAACATAAGACACGGATTGAATATACAATGGAAATAAACAACAATATCTAATGATTGAACATATTGGTAAGTAAAAAATTGCTTTAAAGAGTGCGAGTTTAAGTACAAAGGACGAGAAGTTGCTTCACATACATGTACTTGAGTGGTGACTTCTACAAATAGTTTATCAATAGCAAAGGCACTAAAAGAGTGATATTGCTCTATAAGTGCACAGGTCATATCAAATAATATAATAAAAGTAAAGTATTATTTTTTTGAGAATTTATTTAAAAACAATGATCAAATAAAAAACTAAGTGAATTCAACCAAGTTGAGCCAAAACATAATTAAGTGAAGATGATGTTGCAAACTAAATTAACACTAAAAAAAAAAAACAATTGATTCACAAACTTCAAGCATAAATTGAAACCTAAAATTATTTATTCCCCTTACATTTTATAATACTAAAATTATCTCCTCTCATAAATGCTTTTAATGAAAATAAGTGCTAATTTAGGGTTCAAAAAATGCTTGGACAAGCTTTCTCAAATCATGCACAAGTGTTTGGTTAAATTAATTGCCCAATCTCTTATTACAATTAATAAAACTTAATTTGAAACACCAATCCTAATGTGGCTATGCAAGGTTAGCAAATATATCTCTATTTTACTAAAAAAATCATCCATTCACCATGCAAATATTAAATTCTTGCATTATTTTATTCAAGTTCTACACTCAATATAACCCTCTCAAGCATTAATTAAATGAACCCAACATCTAAATGGTGGCAAAACGCTTAAAAGTATTAAGAAAAGAGTAAAATAAATAAATAAATAAATAAATAAATATATATATATATATATATAACATTAATCACAAAAAGATAGGAGAAACTTAGTCTTAATCCATACAAGGGTTTAAAATAATTCTAGAGCAAAGAGTTTAGGTACTTATAAATATAAAAAAGCTACAAATACACAAAATTTTTAACTAATGCTACAAACATTCCTGACTATCTTTTATTGATTTACTAAGCGGTAGCAAAAAAATACAAGTAATTGGCTTGTGATTTACAACTAATTCTAGTAAATTTTTAATTAATGTTACAAATAATTCAAATTGTATTTAGTATATTTTTCAAGTGATTTATCTATATATTAATAGTAAAAAAATCATAAGTAATTAGTTTGCGATTCAAAATTGACTATCATAAATTCTCAATTAATATTACAAATAATCTCAAGTATATTTATTTAATTTTTTAAGTAGTTTATTTGTATATTGATAACAAAAAATTAATATTTACAACTGACTATTGTAAATTCTCAATTAATATTATAAATAATTTTAAGTGTACTTAATAGATTTTCCAACTGATTATTCACTTTTTTTTGTAAATACTATTCACATTTTTTTAATTGCAAGTAAAGATCATGACTTGTTATTAGAATTTTAATAATTCAAAATCTGTAATTGCTATTAATATTCTTATTAGTTCTTAATTGTCATTTTCCTTTTTTAATAATGCCCGCCCCCTTTTTTTTAACCAGCATAATGCTGTTTGCCTCTCCGCGCGCTAGGCTTGTACATAACACAGGCAATTAAGCATCAATCATGATCGAAGTCTACACGTGAACAAGATTTCAAACATGCCATCCATGACCTGATTGCTTGTGCTAAAGTAACTTATGTCCTATCTTTTTCATAAACAAATTCACTTAGTTTGCATGATTAAGGGGGAAAATATATATATATATATATATTTAAGAGTAATTTATCTAATTTAAGCAAACAGTTATTTTATAAGCAAAGTAAGCATAATTATCAAATTATTTTTTTATTATTTTCAAATTCAGAAAAGAAACTGAGTTTAAAAATGATGAACGGATAAACATTTCCCCCTTTGATTCCCTTTCTTTGTTTGAATTATAAAATGATGTGACTTGCAAGGTAACTTCCTTAAATTCACCATTTCATAGCTTTTAATATATGGATCAGCCATGTGAGATGAATTCAATAACCATTGAATATATCCTAAAATGCAATGGATAACTATGTGCTTTGTTTTTTTTTTTTTTTTGGGTTAAAAAGCCATTAAAAGCAACATGGTTTTGAATTTTGGTGGAAACAGGACTGTTTTGGTGGTTTCTGATGTAAAACCAAATAAGCATACACAACTTATCTCAAGGAAGCTTGTGATGCAATTTATGTACCATCTAAACACATATTTCCCATCAGATGGAGGCCAAATTGATGCAGCAAAAGATGAGATTAAGCTCCCACCAACTATTGTACCAACTGTTGAAATAAAAAATGCAGTTCAAAAGTCAGATTACAAGTGAAAACTCAAGAACAACGATAAAGCTAAGCTGTGAAATCATTATTACTAGAACAAAAGGTGCTCCAAAGAAGTGCATTATAGCAGTGATAAAAGGGTAGTCACTTCTTCTATCTTCATACTTATTAGGGACGCATGTACAAGAACTTAGTAATATTAAGAAAGATACTGATAAACTAGCTGTTAGATTCAACTAGAACCTCTCATGACATGAAAGAGCACATATTGGTCCACTTTGCTGGGAAGCTGCCTGCAGTAAGCTTTGTGTTAGGACTTCAGAACCCTCTCAATGGCAGCCACATAAAACTTCTTTGGCATGGTCCCAATCACGGAATCACATTTCTGACCATTTTTGAACAACAAAACCATAGGCACTGCCTTAACTTCATAGTCCTGAGCAATTTGCAAATCAGAGTCTGTGTTGAGCGAAAAGCATTTGAGTCTCCCAGCATACTCCGATGCAATCTCATCAATCACCTGGAGCAGCATCTTACATGGGCTACACCAACTGGCATAGAACTCCACAAGGACAGGGGTTTCACTGTTCAGGATCAAATTTTCCCATAACTCTGTGGTGACAGGTACAGCTGCAACAATTGTAGCTCTCATGGTTAAGATGCCATCTAAAAATTTAATCCAAAAGACACAAACCTTTAAAAGGGAAAAGACACTGAAACCAAGAGTAGGCAAATAAACCATGCCAAAGAATGAAAGTTATATAACTTGACTGTCCTTGACCTTC
The DNA here is from genome assembly GCF_029017545.1 of Prosopis cineraria. Lineage (NCBI taxonomy): Eukaryota > Viridiplantae > Streptophyta > Magnoliopsida > Fabales > Fabaceae > Prosopis > Prosopis cineraria. The sequence goes on along the minus strand of NW_026555342.1, from coordinate 10,261,555 downwards.
AGTCAAGTTAGAGAGAGTCAATTCAGATTTACAAATTGTTTCAGTCACCAAGTTAACTGCTTGAGATTTTTTGTCCCTTTGGTTATACTCTACTCTTCTAACAACCAAATAACAGTCAAAAGATGAAGCAATTTGAGGCAATCATGCACAACATAAAATGATGAATAAACAATCAAATGAGATACAGGCATCCAGCTATAATCAGAACATTGTTTGGGCTTATATTACTCCAACTTTGAAACAAGCACTAGAGTTGAGTGTTATCTAATGACTAACGTCTCCACACATCTGTCACTTAGCCAAGGGGGGGTATTGCGGGCTTCATTTGACATTCAGGATTCACCAAAACCGCTCTCTCTTTGGCTCTGGACCAAGAGAGAAATCTCTCTTTCTATATCATCACTTTGCTAAACTTATGCAAATATAGAGCAAGTTGTAAATCTCCAAATACTAATCTCATTAAAAACCATTACTCAAGGTAATCCAGGGTTTAATTGAAGAAAGATTACTAAGTTTGTAATTTAAGAAAATAGAATCCCAAGTTTTCATAGTTTAAAAATACTTTGAAAACTATCTATTAACTTCTGATCAGAGTAAAATAATGTTATGAAAACATAGGATATTTCAAAGGAGTGAAAGGAGTTGAAAAATCTTAAGGTTTTGAAAACAGAGCAGTGCACTGCAGCTCGTGCTCAATGCGTCATGGCTTGCCACTCTCTGTGCCACGTGCCACGGCACAAGTATATATCACATGAACAAAGCAAAGCTTGAAGAATAAGGATTTGGTTAATATGTAGCTTGCCAAAAACCATGAGGAGCCCAAAAAGAGGCACATGAGCAAGTGCAGTTGCCTCTGGTATACAACATCTAATCCATAAAGCTCATCATCTTAAGTTTCAAAGATCGCTAGCAGCTCAAAATTCTATTTAGTTTTGGTGCCAAACAAGAAATTCCATATTCACAGAGAGAACAAAAAACCAGCCACTGAAATTGGAAGAAGAAAAATGCTTTCAACTTAAATAACAACCGACTTCTTTACTTTTTCCACACCAGCTCTGGCTAGTTTTATGCATCAAAGAAACAAGCAACAGACAATGCAACCAATGAATCTCTTTCCCTATTTGACGACGATTCAGTCTAAAACAGTTTCCATAAGTGCATGTGATTGCAAAAAGGGACGCACCTATTGTCTGCTGCATGCACCAAGTAAGATGAGAGTGTTGACCCTTTGTTGTCCTCAGCAATGGAAATGAAGCACGTCCTGTCGGTTTAAGATGGTGCCGAGGGTAGAAGGACGAGAAAATTGGTTTGCCACGGCTAGGAAAGCGAATCACAGGAGGATCAAAGGTTGTAAAATGGGACGTTGTTGTAGCCATGGAAAGACTAAAAGTTAAGCTTGTGCAGTGCTGGGGAAGGTGATCAAGATATGTATAATCAAACACTACTTCCCTTCGTGAACAAGACTGCTAGTCAGTTTGTGCAATTGTCAGTATACTTTAACAGCGTGCAAATGGAATGGAAAATTGTGATTTTGAGTACGATAACAAATATATAATATATAATAAAGCTCATAGGATGCCAGTGGTATACTGTTATTTACAGAATTCAAGGAATTATTAATAATTATAGTTCTTAAATACTAGGAAAATATATGACATAGGGGGAAAGGGAAAAGTATACCGAAAAAGAATTCTAGGATTAAAAATGAGTGAAAACCATTGTTCTTCAAATAAAGGAATAGAATTTTGGCCAAAAAAAAAAAAGAAATAAAGGAATAGAATTTTCTCTTGAGCAAACAAAATACTACCTCCAGTCTCATTTATAAAGCACGTTCTAAAAGATATATTCAATTCTATTTATAAGTCACAGTGTGATTTTTTAAACAATATTTAAAAGATTTTTTAAAATTACTTTTTATGAGAGAAAAAAAATAATTTGATATCACTCTTTAGATTTGTTACATGGGAGCATATTTAAAATTTCACATATTTTTATTTCTTTTATTTTTTTATATTGATATTAATAAAATTAGTATAAATAACTTAAAAAGAAAATCGGAAGAGTGCAAAGCAACAAGAGTTTCAACTAACTATTCTAAAAAAAAAAAAAAAGGTGTGATAGGAACGTGCCGTATTTACCTACCAATTTTATGGTATTCAAAGGTCATTGCTCAGATACTGGATTCTGTGGGGGATTGAAACAAGATTTGGTAGTGATGACTCATGAGACATGACTCATAAATGATGATGGGCATGCAAACAGATAAGCCAACAATAGAAAATAAATATAAATAATAAAGAACAACAAAACACCAACAATTTGTTCATGACTCCTCCTTCTCGCTTACGTTGAGTAAAGGATCGACCTTTCAGGAATTTTTTAAACTTTGAATGAAAGGAAACTCCTGTGGTTAAAAAGCCGCTTTCATTCTGAGATTTCCATATATTTGAAAATTGAAAAATTGTGTTGATATTTTTGCAATTTTTTTGGGTTTTTCATTTAGGGGCCTTCATATGTGTGTTGAATCTCAACCTGAGGAGGGTTAGATTATAAGATTAGACGGGCATGCGATTAGTTGAAAGCTAGATCGGCTGGTCAACATGGAAGTAGATGCGATCCTATCATATCACAAGCAGGCCATTCTAACGATTTTCAGACAACGAAAATTCAAATCTGTGTCTAAATCTATTTCAGGACCAGTTGGACCACTCATGAGGTGGAAAAAGAATTGAAGGTCAGTTTTAACCAGCACAAAAATTAAATTAAATAATGCAGTAAAATTACAATGATACAGTCACACAATTTTTACAAGAACACAAAAAATAATTTCCTTTGAGAATTTGACTTCTGACCACGCTAAAGGGTCACAAGTCACAGCCATTCCATGGGATGAAAGAATGTATTATCCTGGCTTTTCAATTTATATCACTCTAAAACCCGTCTTTCAAAGCATAAGAGAGAGCTTCTTGATAAATACTTTTAACTTGTTGACAACTCTGCATAAGTCTTATATCGGCGAGGGAAAAAAAAAAAACTGTTATAAGTCTTATCACCATCTAACACTCCAGCTTATCAACGTGTTAGCCTCTTTTTTGTTCTTTATTAAATCACAAAGAATGATTTAGAAACAGAAGTTTTCTGATTTATGTACAAAATAAGATGAATAAGATTACAATACATCACATTCTAAACACACCAAATTTGGTGTTTTCTGGGGCACGGTTCATGGAAGCAGAGATGCAGAGACCAATTACTTTTCTAGTGTCCGCTGGATCAATGATTCCATCATCCCATAGCCTTGCTGTGGAGTAATACGGACTCCCTTCTCTCTCATACGCCTCCACTACTTTTGCCCTGAACTCTTCTTCTTCTTCCTTGTTCCACTGCATTACAAAAAATAATAGAACAACCCATGAGATCTTTAGGTGTTTGCCATTAGATTCTTAAGATAATGACATGGTTGACATTAAAGGCTCTTTTGAAAATGACAATAATGCGATGCTGAACAGTTAAAAATATACACATCTTAGTTTTACTATGATAACTAACATCCAAACAAACACAAGCCAGGGAAAATGGGGTAAACAGGAGTTTATCGCTGATAAGTAATATAATTGAGTTTTCTCTTTCATATTATTTTACCTGAATGCCTTGCTTCTTCTTGTTGGCTTTCTCAATTTGGACAAGCACTCCAGCAGCCTGATTATCATTATTCAGAGGACAGTAAGTAAGTCCACACGAGGGAAGTGAAAGTTGCCAATGAATTTTCAAACTTTAATAGTGGGTTTAATCATAAAAAAAGGGTGCATTAGAAAAATGCCAAAATGATGCATCTAACATTGTACGGAATACAGACAACAAAATATTATACATATAAAAAAAGAAATAAAGAAAGGAAAAAATGAAGAGCAATTCTTAGGCGTTCACTATCAGATTCTTCTGTCTACACATGTAGAGTTGGGGTTTTTAAGGACTAAATCGTGCAATGTTGAATTGCTAAAAATGTCCACAAGTGGCATTTTTATTTGTTAATATCATAGTGAATGCCTAAACAACTTAAGTTTCTTTAATCCAAGATATGCTGGTCCAATAAAGCTAATAATTTGTAAAGGATCATCCATGTTTTTGAAGAACGTAAAACAGAACTTAAGCAAAAGCAATAGTAGATAATCCAGCAAATTAAAAAAGAAAAAATCAGTAACAACCAGATATTAGTGACATCAGAACTCCAAAAGAAATACAACATATTCTAGTTCTCTTCCATGACCTCAAGTGAGATGCACTACCTGAGCACCACCCATCACAGATATTCTGGCATTTGGCCAAAAGAACATGAAATTGGGACTATATGCACGACCACACATTGCATAGTTTCCAGCACCGAAGCTTCCACCAACAACTATAGTGATTTTAGGTACCTGAAAATGTTGATGGAAGGCAAAATTTATTATTTCCCCCCAAAGAGTCTGTCATGCCTGAGGTTTACACTTACAAACACACTAGGAGTGATTTATGAAAGCCATCCTGCTTAATTACATAAACTTAAAAAGCCCTAAATTAAAAAAAAAAAAAAAACAACTACAGAGAACGTGTGTGAGACAACAGTAGCATAACTGTCAAGATAAGCAAACATCAGTTACCTAATTAAATTTCTAAACAAGAGTCTCTTAGAATATCAGTATGTGTCACCTTAATAGTTTCTAGATCTTCATAGAAGAGAAGTCAAGCTGATTCACATCATCGACGCATATTTTAAGACACTAACAATTACAAATAGATAAAATTATTCTCAGATTAGAAACTGCAAACTAAGAAAAAAAAAATTATAGATTTATGTTATAACAAGTAGGTAGCTCTTGGGACAATTAACGGTTCTCTTTCACAAGCTATCAAGTATTTAAAGGGTTTTCAGGCATGGGCTATTACTAACCAATTTAATCTGCAATCTATTCAGGCAAGATGAAAGAGCTTAATGTGAAAAATATGACAGGACATAACGACATATCACATTACCAAGAATAGTTTAATTTGACTCAAAAACAAGAGAGAAATCAACTGTTCCTACTCGTTTTAACTAAGATACAAAGCTGATACATACAAACAAGAATTAAGGTTAAGTCATAAAGAAGAGGGTATTAAAAAAAATAATCACGAGGTTGGAAGAAACTAACCTTTGCACAAGAAACAGCCATTACCATTTTTGCTCCAGATTTTGCTATGCCATTTGCCTCAGATTTCGAGCCAACCTATCAAATAAGCAGGTTTGTGACAATTGCTTAGGAAAATTTTAGGTGTAATAAATCTTAAATTGAAAGAGAGAGAGCGAGGGAGGGAGGGAGGGAGAGAGATACAAGTTAAAAGCACGAGAAATGATATAGGATATCTTGGATGATACACAAAATTTTATGTATTGGGAGGATAGACGAAAAATGTTGAGATTCAGTATACCCATGCAGAATGAAGCTTAAGGTAAAAGTAAGATGAATTACTACCTCTGTTTTGAAGTATAAGATGCATTTGTTACTTTTACAGTGAGACTTAGACCATCTTTATTTACTTTATCTATCACTTTTGTAGTCAACTTTAATTGTTGAATCTTAAATTTACAAAATCTTTATTATCTGCCAATTATTTAGCTCATTTGAAATAGTAAACAGTAGGTTTGTATGAAAGGGAAATCATCCACCAAGAACATAAAAGGCAAAAAGCATCCAAGTCAGAATAACAGAGGAGGTAGCAAAAAATCATACCATGAATCCAGTAATGTTCTGAAGGAAGACCAAAGGAATGTTTCGTTGAGTACATATTTCAATGAAATGAGCCCCTTTTAGGGCAGATTCATTGAATAAAATTCCGTTGTTTCCAAGAATTCCAACAGGCTGTCCAAATATTCTAGCAAAGCCTGTTACAAGAGTCTGCATGGATATTGTCTGAGAACATACACATACAAATAAAGCTAATGGTTAAACATCTTGAAAATGAAGAGGCTATGCTCTTACGGTGCCATATAATTTTTTGAATTCATCAAATTCGCTTCCATCTACAATCCGAGCAATAACTGATCGGATGTCAAATTGCTGCTTGAGATCAGTTGGAGCAATAGAACGAAGTTCGTTGGCATCATGTAGTGGCTCTCTATATTCATATTTTACATTTTGCAATTCATTTCCCAAGATGTCTTTCCCAGCCATATGCAAGTTCTTAATGATGTTCCTCCCAAGAACCAGTGCATGTGGTTCATCTACAATAATATTTAAGAATAAAATTCCATATGATCACTGATAGGATTTAAATATGTTTCATTTGCCACCAATCAAAGCCCTTTTCTTTAAATTTGGCTGTGGATGTGTTGGGGGGAAGAGGGAGAGAAAGTACACATACTAAATACCTTGAGCAAAATAATCTGAAACACCTGATGTCTTGCAATGAACACTTGCACCCCCCAAATTCTCTGCGGAGACCTCTTCCCCAGTAGCAGCCTATAAAATCATCTAATTACAGTAAACGCTTGTCATAGAGGCATAGAGGCCACACATGAAAATACATTAACATAAACATGGTGTGGACTATTTTAAAAGTCAACAGAAGATACTACTAAGAAAAAGCAGCCACACACAAAGGATTTAGGGTCACCAGAGTGCCTGAAACTCACCTTCACAAGAGGAGGCCCTGCCAAAAAAATGGTTCCATTTCCCTTGACCATCACACTTTCATCAGCCATAGCAGGTATATAGGCACCCCCTGCAGTGCAAGAACCTAATACCAATGCAATTTGTGGAATGCCTTCAGCTGACATTATAGCCTGGTTATAGAATATTCTTCCAAAGTTCTCTTTGTCCGGGAAGACATCAGCCTGCTTTGGAAGGAAAGCACCTCCACTATCAACAAGATAAATGCAGGGCAACTTGCATTGAGCAGCAATCTCCTGTGCCCTGAGATGTTTCTTAACAGTAATGGGATAGTAAGTCCCTCCCTTAACTGTAGGATCATTCGCCACGAACATGCAAAGTTGCCCATGCACAGGACCTATTCCAGTAACAATCCCAGCAGAAGGCAAAGGTTCTCCATATAATTCATGTCCTGCAAGCTTTATCATTAAAAAAACTCTTAAGATTCCCAGGACCAAGCATCGCCTAACTAAACAATACATGCCTTATGAGCCTGAGTCAGATGCAGAATGGACTTCATATCTGTTTTCCAATTTCCATTGCCAAGCCTTAATCACTCATACAATTTACGGATATGTTTTCTCTTTTCTGTCTCCAACAAAATTTCAAACTCTCACACTCACTAGAGCTTTGCACAAACCCAATGAAAATAATGAGTAAATGAAATATCTTATTTTTGTAAGGAAACCTGTGAAAGCTCGAGGAATGAAGCACCCGGATCAATTAGGCGATCAATTCTTTCTCTGGGTAGAAGCTTATTCCTACTCCTGTTCCTCCTCACTGCCTCAGCTCCACCACCCGCAAGTACCTTTAACATAGCAGACCTTTATACCAAAACGCACGTAAATGATAACACACGGATGCAAAGAGAGAATGAAATCAAGAAGCAACCTTGGCTACGTGAGATTGGAGCTCTGAAATCATGTCCGCCATGGAATTAGAGTTTCTGGCAAAGGCCTCGGAATTGCGGTCAATGCCATCAGGAAGGACCCCAAAGCAGAAGCCCCTTCTGGCAATAATCTCAAGGGTGCTTCCTCTTCGAGAACTTCCATAAAAACTGGACGAGATTGAAGTTGCTCTTCTCCCCAAACCCAATAAGCGCAGCATCTCTACAATATTTTAACTGTCTAGTTCGACAACTACACTAATCGAATGCGGACTCTTTTTGGAACTATGATTTCTCCCTCGGCTGTGTCATTACTGATTCACGGATAAGATCTTGGGGAAAGGATCAACAAATAATGTCAACATTTCATTAGTTTCTTCATCCTCAGAAGATTGACACAACTGAAAAAGGGTTAAAAAAACGAATAAAAAAATAGAAGATAATGTCATCGTTGTACTTTCTGCTTCATTTTACTTAATTTTCGAAGTATGTTAAAGAAAAATGACAACAACATGCTTCTAAAATATATGAACAATAATTCAATCGCTTAAAATATTATAATTTTTTAAAAATTTTTAAAGTTTTTTCTATTATTAATAAATTTATATTAATTATTAAATTATTTTTATTAAAAATAAAAAAATTATATAAGTTTTATCTAAATATTTACAACTTTTCTTCTTATATTCATAACAATATGATAGTAAATAAAACATTTAACATGTGAAGTTATGATATGCTATTGCATAATTGTAAATATAAAAAAAAATTGTGAATATTTAAACAAAATTTGTGAATTATTTATTTTCAACAAGAGTAATTTAATAATTTAAATAAATTTATTAATTATAGAAAAATATTTAAAAATTTTAGGAAAGTTATGATGTTTTAAGGGATCAAATTATCATTTATATATTTTAAAGAGATTTTATTATTATTTTCTCTATATTAAATGTAGCATTTAAAAACTTTGCAATATCAAACCATCAAAAATTTAAATTTCACATTTCTTTTTAAATTTGACAGAATCAATCCTTTGGTAATACAGATAACTATTCTTTTTTTTTTCTTTTTTACCATTAATACAGGTAACCTTTCTACTCATATAAAACTTTATAAGAATAATATCCCAGAAACAAGTTTCAGAAATGGAAGGGTCCCATTTTTTTATAAGTCAAGAGCCCCATTTACACAGGGACCACATTAGAAACTTGAATCGGGCTCATATTTGTAAAAATTCATTCATTCTAATCTCGAAAATTAGCTCATTGATTGATTGATGCAATGCTAAAGATAACAAAAGCTAATCACAAGATGAATGGAATTTTTCTTAGGAAAAATCAAGTAAACTTAAAGATTAGTAATTGTTTGTAGAGAGTGGTTTATAATGATTCATTTATTTAGTATTTGCTAATTTTTTTTTCATTTGATCAAAATGGAAGCCTGAAATTGCAACTATAAATTAAGAGGCAACCATAAGCTGGTTGAATACTCAATGGACTAATTTCAAAAACTTGCTTAGATTGAAAAATTTTAACTAAGCAATCACCTAGACATAGAATTTAGGTACACAAAAGAAGAGATCAACATAGGGTAAAAGAAAACACAAGCAAGTTATCAACGAACTAGGTTTCTACCGATTAATCTGTTGCTTGTTTCTGTCTGATCTTTTGCATTTTGGTAAATGTTGGACATTTTTTATCTATTTATACATTCTTAATAACGAAGAGTAACATCAGCTTTTTTTATCAATATACTGCAAACAATAAAAAAAATCACCTAAATGCTACAACATGAAAGGTATTTGCCAAAATGTTATACCAAAAATTATTTAGATGGGAAACGAGTTTGAGGTCATGAATAAATCATTTAAGCCAAAAACAATTCTAAAGTTGGAAATGATTTTTTTAACAATGAAAAGTGAAATTATTCACTAGGTGAACGATCTCACCTTTTTTCATCAATGTGATATTTTATTCACTTTTAAAAATCTCTGTGATGGTATTGAAGATCTATTCAAAGATAGATCCAACATATCAATAATAATACTAGATATGTGAAAAAAATTTCACCTTCTTCAACTATTGGACAAATCATTTATTTAAGTATTTCTAAATCATTTGAATGAAAATGATGAGTAAATAATTGTTAATAATATGATAAATGATTATTATAAGGTGTATTAAATTGAAAATTATTAATAATAAATAAATAAATATTAGATTTTATGAAAATTAATAATGAATGATTAAGTTATATGAATAAAAAGTAAAAATTAATTTATCTTACAAATAGTGACTTCCAGTATTATATCTTGTTCTCCTTCTCATACGTTGCAGCCATTGTTGTTGTTATATATTCTTCTCTTCTTAAGATTTAAGTGTTTTATTTATCTGTGTAATAAATTAAACCAAGATAATTCAATTAAAGAAATTGATTGTTAAGGAGTAGTATATGCTTCATTTGATGGTTGTAATGCCCTTCTCCTTGCCATTACTAACTCATACACATACCATACTAAGGTAATTAGAGCACCTCATGTGTTTGATCTATTAGTTAACTATAGGTTATTAAATTTTAGAAACTTATTTAGAAAATAGGGATCCTGAAGTTCAATAACAAATTCTCAAAAGTATATATATTATACACAACAAAAATGTTTAGGAATGCATAAATACTATTCAATAATCTTCACCTATATAGAATTATGCGCCGCAGCATGTGATTCATAACCACAAACCCTTACGCTGTATCATGCGTTGTGGTGCATGTATTAGATTTTGCTGTCAAAACAACTTTGCTGATATGAACTTTCACTGCAAACCATTTTCATATTTAATATTTCATTGAGGTAATTTAAGCGCCTACACATCACTTATTTTAAAATTTAACTAATGACACTTTATCTTAATATGATTTTTCGTTTGGAAATTGAACACCCATATGCAACATGACTACTTTATGTCATTTTCCCTTACCCAAGCATCTTAGAATCAAACTTTATGTCATTAGCCATTTTTAAGAGTTTGACCACATCTAATGGGGTATTTCACACCTAACTGACCCCACATATCATCAATAATGACAACACATATAATTTTGGCTAATTAACTGCCCTTTCACACAATAAAGTCTTTTTGCACATTTGTGCATATAAACTTACTCATTTGGCCAACAAATCATATAAACATTCAAAACATACAATTATGCACTTATACAAGTATCTTAATCCTGCTAGCCTCAATTTTCATGTAATTACATATATATTCGAATTTGGCCACAAATATGCCCTTTACACACACAAGACTATCTTTCACACTTTTCCACATATTTCACACGCATAACCAAATTCAACATCACATTATACATTTTCACACTTCAAGGCTAAGACACACATACCCAAGTGCATCTAATATCCCATGCACATATGCATTGCTATAGTAACTTATAAACATATTAATTTACCACATTATAATTCATTACACAAACTCAGGGCTTCTAATAGTATCACTATTCTTTGCCCAGTTCTTTTCCCCTGCTGCAATCAATCTCAAGACCTGTAAAATATAAACTATGGGGTGAAATAAATATCTTAATAACTAAGATAATTCAAAGCTATCTATTAAATAAAATAACTATAAATAAGTAATAATAACTTTATCTTTATCAATTTTTAAAGTTTTCAAATAGCATATACATAACCAGTTTTACCAAATCATTGTTCACACACATATAACCATCCTAAGTCCATCTATCCTTCGTATATTCCTAACTAAATTCATAGATGACTCTGACTATTTTCTAAAGAATTAGTCCTCACCCAACCTTTCGTAGGTGAATCATCAGGCTAAGGTGTTCAATCCTATTTTAGAACTACAAATTCCCCCTTTACACATGCTAGAGGTATCGTTGACTCCTAACTGTAACCTTACAGGTACCAAGGAGTTGCCAGACTACCTAAATTTTTCATGGAACAGTCCCCTAAATTGGCTATAATGTGGGTCCCCTAGTGGTAGCTAATCCATATAGATTTTTTACGCTCATCTCTTTAACACAGGTGAACTCCCACCCCTCTAATGCAAGTGAATGAAAATATATGTATATTTAAATTTCTACATATATAAATCAATAGTTTATTTTTTAAATCAACTTTTACAATGATTTACTTTCTAAATAAAACCCTTTTTTAAAAAACAAAATATGCAAGTTTACAATCATGCTATTATTTACAAATTTCACTCATCATATCATATACAGTTGCTTATAAACAGTTAATCTAACTAATAGACAAAATGAGTTATTCAATTATCTCAATCTTTCTATTACTAAAAAGGGTTACTCGTGGTACTCTTTACTCTATTAGCTTCCTTTTGATCAAGTTACACACACACAAGCCACTCAATCTATACAATTTATTACTATATGTCAATTACTAATTTGACCATAAACGCTAATTATTATAGTTAATCGTTATTAACTACTCAATCACTTCCACTTATTCCTCTTAAGTCCTGATCAATTATTTAAATCTTCTGTTACTTTAATAGCTCCTCGCCCATCCACACAAACATTCTCACTCTTTTAACACCTCATAATTCAGGTTAAATCAAACTTATAACCTCGTAGCTCAACTGAAAATCACTAGACTAGTCGCAAAACCGTAGTTTAACCTTTGAGAACCTTTTTAATACTTATATGTTAAAAAACAAACTCTTAAAACTCCTGAATTCAATTTCTCTATCTCTCAAATTAAAAGAAATTAGTGTAGAATAGAAGCTCATGGAGGTATGAAACTTACTCGAAAAGCAACTAGTTAAAACTAACTCCCGATGCTCTGAGATCTCTTGCCCTACTAGAAGACCCCTCTTCATCTTCTCCTTCATGCTCCTTTTCCCTTTTCTCCTCTGCCCTCATGTCTGATTTACGACCTTATTAATGAGATTTTTGTGTAATGTATTGCAGTGCATGGCACAGCAAGAAACTTCTCATTATAGCTCACCTGCTTCATGCTGGCCTGCCATTCTCCCACTCAATCCTAGTCATTTAACATCCCAACAAGTCAAAATATCAACTCACCATTCAAAATTCTAATTATTCAATCAATTTAATAATTAACAATTTATCCCTCAATTAACATCTATTGTCAAAATTAAGAATTCGGGATGTTACAATGGTCCACCATGTTCCAAAGTAAAAGTATTGTATTCAACCGAAAATAATACAAGATCATCAAGCAAAATATGAATGATCTAAATTGAGTAAAAGTGGGTGAGTTGAAAATGAATTATGATAAGAGTGGCATGTAATGTGACTCAAATTGAATACGATTGGAAAAGGTGAAAGGGAATAATGATAATGAAGAAGCTAGCATATAATGAAATTGACTAAAATTTTGACGACCTTGTTCCCCTGCATTTTTACTTTCAATTGGTGGTTGGATAGACAAGTACCCACCACATCGCTTGCTCAGTTTATCTTGAGGAATCTGTGAACAAGGCAACTCAACTTTTGATGGAGTAGGCTAAGAATCCTTGTTAAATCATTGTTCTCTAATTACAAGTAAGATGTTGCGTTAGTTTTGAGCAATCCTATCTTGATAATCAATGCAATGACAACATTCTAAATGATAATTAATTGCTAGCTTGTATAACCCATCTACTATGTCAATCTAAAATAAATAATAATATATTAGATTATAACACTTTTTTTAAAGGAAAAAAGATGGTATAAATGGAAGAAGGTGAAAAACTTATCATATACCCAATATCATTACCAATATGTTGAATCCATCATCAGGTATATCTCCAATATCAAAGATTCTCGAAAGTAAATAAAATGTCATATCAATTAAAAAAGCTAAAGTCATTCACCTAAAATCGCTCCTAACTTGAATGATTTCACTTTTCATTAAATAAAAAAATAATTTTTGACTCTAAAATCATTCTTTACTTAAATGACTTGTTCACAACTTCAAACTCATTTTTCATCTAAACAATTTTTGGTGTAACATTTTAATAAATACTTTTCACATTGCAGTATTTAAGTAATTTTTTTTAGTGTTTGTAGTATATTGATAAAAAAGCCGACTAGATAAAAACTCCTCTCTTGAAACAGTTGATGGGGCAGTGCCAATGATAATACAGGTATACAACCAAGAAGTTCAACACATCTCTGTTTGATGTGACAAGCCTTCCGTTGCGCTATCCTGTAATGAGTCTTTATATCATATACTGGTTCTCTTAATTACCAATAACTCATGTTTCTGAAGAGATTGAAGTAACGATTGCTGCAAATATTCTAAAGCGATCAAAAGCAAATGTCCTAGTTGCATCTGCAGAAAAAATATTGACACTGTTAATTTTACAACAGACATTCTACTGTAACAGATTATCCTAGTGAGGGACTTGCCACATTAACAGATTTTGCATTGGCTATAGCCAAATTTAGCTTTAATGGAAGGGCAAGAAGTCATACAGAAGTTCTAGTTTTTTAGTATCCTATGAGAATCAGTGGAATATTGTTCGATCTTGAAGTACTTCCGGTCTTCTATGGATGTTTTCGTGTATTATTGATGAATTAACTTGGCCTTTTTGGCAAATAGATTATAGAAATACTTGTAAACATAACTAAGATTCAGTGGAAGACGGTTAGATATTACTTAAGCAGTTCAACAGGCTAATCCTGCAGTCCTATGTGAACAGATTAGAAAATCAACAACACGAAGCAAATACATGGGTTCTAATCTCCATATGCAACCATTAATATACATAAAGCTACCAACCTAATCTAGTATCTAGCATCCCAATCCTTATAACATGACAGTGGCTTCCTCTATTTAACTGTCACTTAAAAACAGAAGACCAACCGGGAGTCTACCATGGTCCTGTAAGTGTCCTTCTCAAGCACTGTCTTTTACCTCCCCATGCCCCTTTCAGTGTCACCAAAGCCTGCCAAAATAAACACAGGAGGGGGGAAAAACAATTATTTGGCCATATATTAGGTGTTTTTCATTATTGTGTAAATCTGTGTGTGTGTGGGGGGGGGGGGGAATGTCTCCTTTATTGAGCGACAGTACAGCATTCAAAATGATGTGAGTCAAAAGAGAATGAAAATCATACCTGATTATTGTTCTGCATTTCCACAAATTTAGCCTACATCAACAGAAATAAAGTCAAAATCTGGCTAAAGATTGTCACATAATTACTACTGATGAGGATGTGGCTCAAAACGATATGTATACCTGCTTTCTTTTTAGTTCTTGGTTCAATTCCTTCAGTTTAGTAACTTCAGCTTCCAGTTCTATAGTGTAGGCCTGCCATTTCCAAGAGATAAAAAATACAATTACTGCGCGTTTATGGAGGGTCAAAGTTTAAATAGAAATAAGAAACTAGTGTGTCCTTCATTGTTAGATATGCTCTAATGATGAAGCCGTAGGCAGAGTAAGAGATTAAATTTAAACCCCCATTCTCATGTTTTTTTTTTTTTTTTGACCAAACCTCCATTCTCATGTTTAAAAAAATACTTTCCTTCATAACTATGACATTAGGCCCTTTACTTTTTTTTTTTTGGGCATAACATTAGGCCTTTACCACGATATCTGCTATGCAATAATCACTGCTTCAATCTGTTGAGAAACTATTGCGGTACTGAGTTAAGACTTTGACAGTTTTGTTTCTGTCGGTATATTGTAAAATTATCAGTGAACGATGCTATCTTTTTGCCCTATAAAGCTGAATGAGTAACGAGAACACTGACACTGACCAGCTTACGAGCGCGAGACCTGGCAGCCGATTCTCTGTTCTTTATCATCCTCCTCTGTCTCCTCTCCACCACTTTCTCTAACGGATTGCTCTTCCTGGGCCTGTTAATCACATACGATACTGGCGAATGCAACGACGCATCCCCCTTACTCCTCGTCACAACCTCCGGTGGCGACGATATCTGACTCGTCGGAGACTTCACCACCGTCAAACCACCTCCCTGAACTCCAATCATTCCTCCCCTCCCGTCAAGCTGAGAATTATTCAACAAATGCATCGGACCAACCGCGGCGGCGGCGGCAAAAGCCACATTTGGCGGTTTGGGGAAAAGCGGTGGCTGCTGGTGCTGGGTAGGGTTAGCAGTGTTTACCTGTAATGACAGTGTGGAAGGTTGTTTGGGAACTGGATTATGGCTATTCACCATCGTATTAGTGTTACCCAAATTCCCGTTTGCCTGTTGAAACCCAAGCATCAAACCAGTATTTTCACCATTGAACCATTGGTTGCCATGAGGTCTTCCAACTTGAAGAGGCACATTATTGTCTTCTCTGACAACGCCTGCTCTTACTAAAAATTCCTCTAATGTCATTTCACCTAAAGTTTGTTGCCTCTGAGGCAAAGCAGAAGCAGAAGGAACAACCCCACCACTATTATCTTTCGTACTGTTAGCCCCACCACTGTCTTTCATCAAGTCCCTCCAAACCTCATCAACAGTTTTTTGACTAAGAGTTCTTGGCAAAGTAAGTGACCCTTGTCTCTGCAAATTACCATTAGGGTTATTATAATAATAGTCGTTGTTGATGATGGTGTTGTTTTTACCACCTTGTCCTCCGTTAGCTGAAGATGACACAGCCAGTGATTGAGTCTCTTCAGCTGTCCATATGTTCTTCAAGAGTTCATCCATGTTCATTGAGCCGAAGTCCTTTCCAAGCCCACCTATTGTGCTCTGAAACTCTTCAAAAGTGAGGGAGTATATTGAAGGTTGCCTCAGGAGTGTGAGATTTGTAGGTGGCTTGATTCCATTCCCGATGGAATTGCGGTTGTCACTTTCGTCGTAGCCCTTGAAGTTCATGCTCGATCTCATCTTTTTTTGAATTTTGAATGAAGACTTCTTCAAGCTGACGAAAGAGGCTTTACTTAAGGAAACTCTTTTCTTGCACAGCAATCGTACTGAACTAATACTAGTAGCAAGTAGATCATGAGTTGTTTTCAGCAAAAAGGAAGAGACAGCTTCTTAGAGGGAAACTCTGTAACAGAAAAAAGGAAGAAACTTTCTAATGTCTTCTCTCATGATAAACCTCTGCTCAAAATAGATTGCCAGGGACCGTTCCGAGGTTAAATGAAACTGCACGCTTGTCAAAAGCGAGAGAACAATAAACAATTGAATCAAAGAATCTTTTCATGTACAATCTTGCAGAGGTACGAATTACAGCCAGCCACAAGTTCCAGAAAAAAAGCCCAAGAAAGGAACTGAAAGAATTTCACACAAACTAAATAATGGAGCTTGACCTTCCAAATACATTTAGAATGCTTTATGTACAATTGCAACAGTATGAAGCCAAAGAAGCACAATGATGAAGCCGAAAACCCCATCATACAGGCAATGACTGACTTCCCAATAATCGCGACTCAGATAGATTATCTACATTGTAATTTGTTCACCTTCAAGTCCCAAACTCAGTAATTCATAACTTCTGTAATCTCCCGATTTCAGCCACCCAAAATATATATATATATATATATATATATATATTGCCAACCAGGAAGGGATTCGTCCAAGTTTACACTCTGTTCTGTTTTACTAGGAACTAAGTTTACGCTACTCACGACTTCCAAACACTAAACCGTTTTTAGACCTTTATCCCTACAACCAACCAACATAGATTATGCTCTTTTGGGATTACTTTAACTAAAATTTCCCTTTTCTAATACATCAATAACCCGTCTCAATTTTTTTCTTTTTCCACACTAAACAACCAATTATGGGAGCTCCCTTGTTCCCTCCACCTATACATCTAAAAGTAAACCCGCCGAGACCAAGCAGAGCTCAAAACTTTTTTTGTTTTACCTCCAGCGACCAGGAAGCCCCTTAACGAAGAAGAAATTAGGAAGCATAAAAAAAAACGGAATGTCCCGTCCAATTTAATCCCCAGAAAAGACATCATGAAAATTAATATATGGGAATAATTAGCGTAAAACGAGAGAGAGAGAGGAGCAAAATAAAGTTTTTTTTTTAGCCTGTGGTAAAATAATTACCTTTTTTTCCCTAAAATTGTTCCCTGTTCTTCCGTGGAGTGAGTGTAGCCGTGTAGGAGTGTCGTGTGGAAGCGATCTCGAGGGAGGGAGATGGTGGAGGCGACAAGTGTCTTGAGCCGCTCTGACTCCAGTCGGCCATTTAAGCAGAGAGCTGGGGACCGAAGTGGGAATTTTGTATTTTTGTGAGACTTTATGGATTAATTAAAATATTGGGGAAATTGGAGAGGATAGCCAGAGAGATCTCGAAACGTGGGCCAATCAGAGAGGAGTAGAGGCTGATTGACAGGCCTCCAATAAGAGTAAGAAAGGTGGAACGATCTGCACCGCTGGATTGTACTTTCCGACAAAGTTTTCTATGGTGATCCTTTTATAATTTTTCATCGATGAAAGTGAAGCCAATCACTTATCATGTAATAATTTATACTATCGTTTTGAAATGGTGAATAATTAATTAATAGCATTGTTGTGTTAGTTATTGTCGATTTTTTTTTTGTTCTACAACTCTGTCTAAATGTAAGCAAATTTTAGTCTGGTTTGATAATTTTAAAAAGTTAATTAAATATAATAATTATGTTTAAATTTTAAAAAATTAAACTAAAAATATACTTGCAATTGACCTTTGTTTTTTTTAGCGTTGTACTCAATCTATTTCAAATTTTTAAATATTTTTAAATAAAATTATACATATCAATAAAATTTATTGAATATAATTTACAAAATTATTATTTTAAAACATAAATATAATTTTTTAAAAATATCTTTTATTTATTATAATTTTATTTGTGAAACATTAAATATCAAAAAAATATAATAACAAGAGAAGGGTAATATACAAGTAAGCATAATTCATAAAACTTTATTTTTATTAAACTATCTTGTATTTTAGAATATCAAATAACTTTCAAATGTCTCTTATAATTTTAAACAGTACTATCCATTTATAATAAGTAACTTGAGAAAAATGTAATTACTCTAAATTTTGCAGTTTTGTCCAACACTTGCTCCTTGTTTTATTTAGTACTCCTTAATTTTTATTATGAGGCACTTTTTTTTATAAAAAAATTATCTTTAATATAACATGTTTGATGGATATTGCTTTTTCTCAATATTGTTAAATTCATTAATTATAAGAGAAGAACGTAATGAAAATTTGAAATCTTTTATTTAAATAAGGGTAAAATTAAAAGTCTATTATATTTTAAAACAAAGTTAGTTAGAGGTATCTTATAATAAGGACCAATAGAGAGTATGTTAATAGGGAATCAATAAAATGTCAAACAATATACTAATAGCCTAATAATAAATTATATGTGTGAAAAATGTAAGGAAACAACTTACATACTTAACTTTATATATTTAAGGGTGCTTGTTTTCAATTAAACTAATACATGTGAATGTTTATAAATTATTTATTCCATAACAAATTTTTTTATTAATATTATTAACACATTAAAATCTAGAAAAAAAATTGCCATGAAACCCCTCATCAAGAGTGAAATTGTTTAGAGAAATCAAGACCAATTTAAAAATCAAATGCACACCAAACATATCACCTTGCACAAAGTATCCCAAACTTATCACCTTGTATCCCAAAATCAATTACCTTGCACCCCCAGCCTATTATTTTGTGGATTTGGATTCAGTAACTGTACTAAATACAGCCACCGAAATCTAGATCAATCATTTAAATAAAGTCATTTATTTATTAATCTTAAGTAGGGTGTGAATTTAGAATTGTTGATTTGGATTTCCATAATTTAGATGCTAAATGCGTTTAATATTTGTATCAAGTACAATCACTGGATTCAAATCTATAGCTTTATTCATTACACACAAAGCCTATTGTAACATCACAATTCTTAAGTATAAATTAATTAAGGGATTATATACATTTAAGGATGTAATTAAGATTCAGGATTTAATTGAGGAAATATGTATGTTAAGGAGTCAATTTTGATTTTATTGTGATTTTGAGGTTTCAATTGGAAATTATGTATGGTTAAGGTTCATGGATGGTAATTAATTACTGAGATATTTAATTATGGATTAAATAAGGCTAAAATCATATTAGAGTGTTAATTAGAGTCTAAAATTGTGGGCTTAAGTGAGAATTGTCTATTCTATCGTTGATCGCTCATGGATGAGCATTACATAGGACTAGATAACTCAATGACATTGACAAGGGTGAAGGCTATTTTAATTTGAGTTCTCCACATGCAGAGAATTTTAACACTATCACAACCGCACAAGGACAAACGTTTTTAAAACAGTCCTTATTTCACTTTTCAGATTAGAACGCAAGAAAGGAAAAAGGGAAAAAATAGGGATCTTCACCTTGGCTCTACTAGGACTCAATTTTTTGGTGTCTTGGAGCTAGATTTAAGCCTTGCAATCCCTTGAGGTAAGTTTTTAACATTCCCCCCATTATTGTAAATAGTTTTTCTTAGATTTGAGGATAATTTTCTGATTACAATTTTCCTATCGAAAAGTTAATCCAAATTTATGATAAATAAATATGATTGTTGAAAGTATAATGAATATTATAGAATATTGTTTTAAGGTTGGTTTTTGGATTTAAAGGTTATAGGTTAAACCCTAAGCCTGTGTTGATGAGTTTGGAAATAGATTCAAATTTTTGAGATTATTTTCTAATAATTAAATTATTTATTTGGGTATAGATAAATGTTTGCAGGGCTTTGAAATGTTGATTTAAGGCTTGAGATGAAACTTTTGATCTTTTGAGCATTTTTTGATGAATTTAAGCATAAAGAAGAATAAAATTTTGACATTAGAAGTAATTTGAGAGTTAATTGTAGTTTATTGGTGTATGAGGATTGTAAGAAGAAGTGTTGGAAGGTTGGTTAATGTACTAACCTTAAATTAGTATCAATAATGGGTTTAGGAACTTAGTGTCACGGGCTGAGAGTCTGGCGCAGCACACGGCGCCCGTGCGGCGTCCTGGAGGACCCCATAATCCTCAGGACAAGCCTTACCACGTACGGATCACACTGGTTTCGCCCTGCCATGGGCTCATCAGGGAGGCGGCACTAGCCCCCGACCAGTTGTGCACACAGTCGAAGACTGAGGCAGAACACCCCCAATGCTAATGTCGCCCCCTTTACCCGTATTGTGCGAGGCTAACCAGCGGACCGTTCATTATCTTGGTCTTTACACGGTCACGGAAATATCATCCATGACATTAGGCTCTCTAACTCTATAATTATAGTTGTTTGTTTCAAGCTTGAAATCGATGCTATGTAATGTGGAAAATTTATGTAGATTATGTTGGCAAAAGGTGTGGTGGAAGAAATGTTGTAAAAGGAAATTTATTATTCAAGCCACAAGGCAACCATGATTAATATATGGTGGTATGTATTTTGCAATTGATTATGCATGGTTTTATTGTGTTTGAAAAATTATATTGTGCTTGTTTTATTATTTGAAAAATTTATTTCCAAGTAAGATAATATACATGTGTAATTATGTTTGGTATAAAATATTCTGCTCAAAAGTATGCCAAGTTTTTTAGATATAAATTACAATTTACATGAGTTGTCAAGTTTTTGAAATGTGTTGTTAGGAATTTTGTTCGAAAACTACTTACCACTAGTAAGTCATTATTTGACTCAATGAGTCGCTAATAGCTTAAACTAACTCAGCTTTAATTGAGTGATTTGGTTTCAAGCACGATGTATGGAGGGATATAAAGTGTCATTATGCTTTTTTCATAATTCAGTTATTTGGATAACATGTGTTTGAAAATATCTTATATGCTTTACTTAGCAATCATATGGCTAATTGCATCACATGTATCATTGTATAGTAATTTTTATTACTAGAACATTTGTTTCTCATTTCACGTGGTTAACATTTTTATAGGAGCAAGTTTAGCAAGAGAAGCATCGAAGGCCTAGACTTGGTATATGAGACATAAGTTCTTTTGTTTTGCCTCTTTGGATTAGTAATTTATACTCATCAACCTAGGGAAATATAGACTTTATATTTTGATTGACTTTTCATATGCTGGTCATGAGAATTATGTTTGTCCTTCATGGCCATAATTGATTACCTAGAATATTTATATTATAATTTAACATTGAGATGTTATTTAAATATTGTTATGCAATTATGTTGAGTGGTTGTAACGCAACTATAACTTTACTTTATCAAGTCTAGAATGTGTTTGGCTAAATGATGTTAGAAGTGAATATGTTATGGTCAAGTTGTTCACCATTAAGTAGACTTTGGTTGAGTCATGTTAACAGTTTGAGAAAAGTAATGTCTAGGTCTACATTGGGCTTTAATTATTAAGTTTACATTTGAGAAGTGGTATTTATCTGACCAAAGTCCCTTATTAAATGATTTGTACTCTTTATTACCATGGTAGTCCCTTATTTACCATGATAGGGCTTTAAAATATTATCTAGAATCTTTTCTACCATAATCAACCTTTATTTACTATAATAGTATTTTGAGAAATAGGTTTTACTTTTTATTACCATGATAGACACTTTTATATTATAGTATGTGTTTAATGGATAAAGTTTGTAGTGAATTATATAATTTTTGAAAAATCAATATAAAATTTTAAATTTTACATTTATCACCTTATACACCAAGCCTATGACGTTGCACCCTAAGCCTATCCTTGCACCCTAAAAAGAGAAGTGCTATTCTAGGAAGTGGGAGCGCACATGAATTTGAAAAGCTTTAAGTCATGTTAAGCTTCTCAAAAAAACTAAGGTGCAATTATGTGAGCACCTTAGGTCATCCTATCCTTGAGGAGCAAGCATTTTGCAGTCAAATCAATCCAATGACCATAACAAATTAAAATTTCAAAATTGAATTGAAGAATTTAAAAGAGAATTTAGATGTTTATGTTTGATTTTAATGTGAAACAAATAAAGAGAAAGCATGTATAAATCAACCAAGTATCAAAGTAGCTTTTCAAGGTTAGATTCCACTACTTTCATCCTTGTTCTTCATCGCCTAGTTTTAAATTCAATTATCTTCTTCAATATGTGAAGGTGTTTTAATGATCATTAAGACTAGGTGATAGTGATTAGAACCTAATAACCACTTAAAATCTAATGTACAAATCATCCAAGTTAGATACACCAATATGTGATTTAATCCTTGAAACTAGTTCTAACTCTTGCCTTAATCATATTTAATACCTTAAACCAATTAGAATTATATTAACTAGAGTTTAAGACCTAAACAATAGCTAATACAAGTCCAAACAGCAAGAGATTGAAATGAAAATATGCATTCATTCATCAAAATCTTTAAACATAAACACAAACCTTTAGAGTACACAATTAGTTCAAGAATCAAATATGCATCTTCTCATATTTGAAATATGAATTTCAGCCATAATGATTAATCTAAAACCTATAATCAATCATTAATAGCATGAATTACATAATTAAAGAAGGAGAAAAGAATAATTCAAAGAAATTAAAAAAAGAGAAAAAGTTTAGGAGAACTCAAGATGTGGCTTTATCTTTCTTGAAAAGCTTTGAGAATCTAGCCTCTCATAGTGAATTCTCCTTGAATTTAAGTTTGAACCCTCTTTAAGATGACTTCCACGACTCCAATACTTGCTTGAAATGAAGGAATGTGGCTAGAAAAGTGTGGGAAAATGAGAGAAAATTTGGATGAAGTGGTGATGGAAATTTCAAAAAATAGAGGGAGAATATGTGTGAATTGTGATGTGAAAAATGATTGAATAAGTGTGTGCACAACCCAAAACCCTTATATTCAACTTGTGATATTATAAAATAAGTAGAATTGGATGGGTTTTAAGTGATTAAAGCCATAAAATATATGAAACTACTTAACAAATTTGGTTAGGAGGTTCAAGAATGAATATGGCCATTATTCAAGCTATGTTAACTTAGATGCATATATAGCTCTTGTAGGATGCTCCACACTTAAATAGAACTCAGTAAACACTTTTAAAAATATTATCAAAGGGTGATTAAGGGTTGCTTGGTTGGAATCTTCAATGCTTAGAGTTATTAGAAGCTCTTTGAATCAACTCTTACACATGTATCACTCTAGGGTCTTTTTGCTTTGTAATTTGTCTTATAATCTCATCTCTTGACCATTTATTCTTCATCCAAATCCCTATTTGCACATGCAATTATATACATAAGAGTAATCAAAGCATGTGTGAAAAATTTTAAATCAAAACTCAAAGTCAATTGCAAAATACAATACCATTTTTAACCTCTTAGGTTATAAAACATGTCAACATAGTATTAATGTCTTTGTCTTGGAATATTCTATAACTTGTATCTTTTGATATCTCTTTGCAAACTAAAATGATTTTGAATGTCAAACTTGTTCCATTAATTTTAGGAAGACAAAAGATACAAAATAAGCTGATGTCCCAAAATTGTCAAAATGATCAAAATACTCTCAGGCTATGAATGAATCCTAATTAATTTTAAAGGCCTAAAAATGCTTAAATATGTAAGAATTGAGTTCCCAAGGATGCAATAATGCCAGAAAATCATCATAAAATGTATGTAAATAATGCAATATGTCACATGTGAAGCTGCTTAACTATCTGCTAGCCAAGAAAACTATTGGACCCAATCACATGGTTAGACTAGTTGGATCGCTGACTAGAGTTATTAGCAATTCAGTTTGGATTAAAAAATTATGTTCATGAGTGAGTCAAGTTAGACATGAGTTGAACCGTTATTAAGTCGAAAACTGAAATTGAAAAGCAAAATATTTGAGATCCTAAACTTGTTTTTGGTGCAATATTTTCGTTCAACTTTTAGAAATGATGTAATATCGCGTCCATCATTAACAAAAGTTAATTTTAACCATTAGTTAATCAAAAAATGACAAGTAAGGACCAAGATTTTCTTTTAAAAAATGACCAAAAAAGTACAAACAATGATCCAAAAATTATAGAAAATGATTAAGAAATTTTTCTTGGTTCTTTTCTATAATCTAACAGTTAACTAATGGCCAAAATTAATTTTTGTTAATGATAAGAGTAGCATTTAAGAGTTCATGATCCTATATGTTCCTAGGCCTATAATTCAAGGGTCAAATTGTCATTTAACTCTTGATTACATGCAACATCACCAGTCTCATTTAGGACCAATGGAATTAATTTTAACTTTTCTTTTCTCTTATTACTTGGTAGATTACCGAAATCACATAAAATCAATTGTACATTTCAAATAAAGCATTCTTAAAAACCTGGTAATTCTTAATTATCAATCTTCTTTGTATTTTCAATACGGCAGCAAAAGTAGTTATTTAAATAATAGTATAAAAAAGCCTAATTCCATTGACAAAGTAAAGCTAATTGTAATTTTTGTGTATGTGTAAAGATACAAAAAAATATGCTAGAGAGTTACCATCAGTTTATCTTGACAACATTCGAACTGATCCAACAGTACGGGATATTAGATGTAATGCAACAAAAATCTAACTATAATCTTGTATGCTTAGAAAGTAACAAGCAGTTCTATTTTAATAGACTAGTGATAGTAATTAGTAATTCTTTTCGAAATGAAAGGAAAATATGATGATGAAATTTTATTAAAAAATATTAATATAATATTTGATTGGAGGGTTTTAAAAGGATAGGGATCCCATGCAGTAAAAATGATACAGTGGCTAGTAGTGGGGGTTTAAGAGACTGGATATCTATATCTATAGTAATATTAATTTTCCAATTACCCTTACAATGTCTCCCACCCACCTCTTTTTTCTGTCGAACCAAACGCAACCTTAACAATGAGAAGGATATTTAATCGACAGGGGCGTTAGGCTGGTGGTGTGGGCTTCAATTTTTGGGAGGTGAAAGTGATCAATTCACGTGATTCATGTCAAAAAGCCAAAAGGACGAATCGAATCTGAAGAAAAGGCTCCGAGCAAATTAGAAAGCTAGCAATGCTCCCGCTCTCAATCAGCGCCACAAAATTTTTGACAAAATTACTTAGTTTTCCACATGATGCAAGCTCCTAGTGTTTATATGTTAAGAAATGAAGGTGGATTAGTAAATGAATTTGGAAGAAAAATAAATTTGAGCAACTTTTATACATGAGTTGAAGATGCACTGGATTCTTTTATTGAGCTTATTTTTGCAAAATTATTAAATTAACTATCCCCTTCGCTTTCTTTAAAAACCACTGTTTGTTGTATTGAAATTATAAGTTTATGGAGTATATTATTGATGAGGAGTTTTTTATTTAGTATTTAAATGAGTTAATGGCTTTAAATAATATTTAATTGCCATTACTTTCTCAACTTTCAAAAACATCCAAATAAAAGGATTTTATGTGCTATTATGTTCTTTAAACCAATGTCTAAATACTTTGCCAAGGTCGCCCATGTACTGCGCCTATATATAGTTTGGAAATGAAATGTGTTCGAGGCTCAGCTCTTTAATTCTCAAGCATCTCCTCTGTATTTTGTTGTTGAGTAGATTTGCTAATCTTTGTTATTCTGTGACCCTATTTATTTTGTAAGATGAGTCTATTTAATCTTAGAGAATTGTCATGCGAACAACTTAGTATAGTAGAATAACTTTTAAGGACAATATTCTCGACATAATTTAGGCTTTAATTCTACCTATTAGTTCCAATAATTATGAAATGGTTTCATATATTAGAATGCATGCAAAGATAAATGATCCTATAAGAGGAAGCTTCAATTTCTACATTGCAATAAATGACATAAGCATGCTTGAAGAAAGGATACTCCGGAAAGACACATGAAGGAGGGAGGTCACTAGGTCTCATAGGACAAAATGAAATATCCTAATAAATATTAAATCAATCTACAATAGTTATGATAAATGTGATTAGTCAACTTAAATAGAATAAAAACTTGTAATAAATGGAAATCATGAATCGATAATGGTCAAATCACATTTAAGACGCACAAATGCTTTCAAGAGAAGGGATTTGGATCAAAACTTCTTGCATGTATTAGTATATCATGTCAGGCTGTCCAATAAAAACATGCTATGTTATATGTACTAGCTCAATCAAATAAAATCTTATATATAATTATTTTTATTTTTTTATTTTTAAAATAGAGTGTCTTTAATTTATTAGTTGTTCTTTCTCTATCATTATCAATGATAAAATCAATTTATATTTACAATTATTTGACATGGTATGTTTTTATAAGACAAGCCATGAACGACATGGTATTCCAGATTCATGTAAGAATTCCTTGGGTCTCCATTGTTCTTCCAAACAATCCTTCTTCTTGCTTTCTTTAGTGGCCGGATAACAAACTGCAAGCAAAAGCAGAACTTGAGGAAAACAAGATTTACATCAAAACAGACTTGTCAAACAATAAACTCAAAACACCTTCCGAGGTCCAGACAATCCTATCTTGAAGCACGTTGCAAATGGCACTAACAAGACGAGAACCATAAATTTGCTGCAAAAAAAAAAAAAAAAAACGAGAACTCTAAAGCTCACCGAGGAACAACCTTAGTATTTCAGATACCTTGACTGTGTATTATAAGAACACCAACCGTCAAAGAAGCAATTGGGTAAGCAGGCTGCATTTTCCACCAGAAGTTGTCAAAAAAAGCGATTGTGATTCATTACTAATTCTTCAATATGATGAGGACTGTTGAGGACTGATAGATAAAATAATTTTTTCATGTAAATATACGTCGAATGAGAGAACCACCAGGGCAAGACCGAAATTAATGATCAACTCGTTTAATTATTTACAAAATTTTCATTGAATGCTTGTTTAGCTGATTTTTGTTAATTAATTTAGCTTTTGTTCCTTAAACCTCAATTTTCATAATGCAAGTAAAAAGTTGTCCATGCTAAACTGAATTTTCTAAATTAAGTTTTTTCAATGCAATTTTCTGCAAGAGATATTCAAATATTATGTTGATTTCTGAAACAAAAACTTGATTTTGCTCGCTGCATGCTTGAAGCTTTTTGGGCTTAAAAAATGCTATAACAGGACAGGCACCTGCTTGCCCCCATACTTTCCACCTCCCTTTATAAATTAGTGTCAAAATTTTCTGTATAAAAATATCTAAAATTGAATCTCTTGGCCCATGTTTTACGTTATTTAAAATTTTGCTCCTATGCAGATCACTCTGGATTCCTCTATTGTATTCTCTCAAATTTTATACGTCACTTGATATAAGAAATTGATGAATAATTAATTTGTTAAAAAATAGGAATAATTGATTTTTTTAAATTTTACTCTTTTATAATTTTCTATGAATAGAAAAAAGATTACATATGAGAGATGAAATGTTTTGCAAGGATGGTATATACCGTAAAATTTCTTTCCTTTTCAAAAGCATCAGCAATCTGACTATCGTGCTTAGTTTGATAATACAGTCTAAACTTGAAAGTGATTATAATATAAATCACGTATTAAGAGTTTTGTCGAAGGCTGATAACTGATCATTGGTTTTCGTCGGCTCGTTGCCCATCCATAAATTCTCTCTCCGCGGGCATTCACGAAAATCCATCCTTTCTTTCTCCCTCGTTTTAAACCCGCCGTCTACTGCCCTCTTGTAAAGCCAATTTCATAAAACCCGCGGGAATAACATAACGAGGTTCGTTTCTCTCCCCCGCCTTTCATCAGCAGCTCACCGGCTCAACCTCGTCGTCCGATGCCACCATCTAAGCCGTCAGTTAATGAGGTCAGTTCATCTGTTTTCTCTTCCATTCATCTATCTTGCTGATTGATTTGTTTTTTCACTGTGCTGATTTCTTTCATTTTTTGGGGTGTAATGTGCCGATCTTTTAAATGC
Source organism: Prosopis cineraria (assembly GCF_029017545.1). Taxonomy (NCBI): domain Eukaryota; kingdom Viridiplantae; phylum Streptophyta; class Magnoliopsida; order Fabales; family Fabaceae; genus Prosopis; species Prosopis cineraria. The sequence goes on along the minus strand of NW_026555342.1, from coordinate 10,233,202 downwards.
CCCATTTTTCATTGTCTGGGTGCGAAACCCAATGTGAATAAATTGATATAAGGTTGTTTAGAAGCTGAAAGCAGGAACTTTGTGGGTACCATGAATGTGATGTAAGCTGCATTCTCTGTTTTTTTTTTTTTTTGGGTCTCTTGAGCCTGCATCTTTCAATTGTTTCTGCTAAACGAACTGAATTTTGAAGCCAACTTAGTTTCTTCTTCTTTTTTGCCAACAACTTAGTTTCTTCTACTTGCATGAATAGGGATATTAAATATTGAATTGAAAAAAAAAAAAAAATATATATATATATATATAGAACTGCACTTTGAGTATATGAAATTTTGGTCCATGGATAATGCGTGCTCAACCTACCAATTGAAAAGAAACAATCTCTTGTGACTTTAAGGTAATGCATTTTGATTTTTGAATTTTCTTGCAAAGTTAGCTGATTGTTCTATCATTGTAATGGCTAGATTGATTATAATAATTCTTACATTTACATAGTGTTGATGTAAATTAGTTAAGCTTTGGGAAACAATATTAATTAATACATCAATGTGTGTGTGTGAGTGTGTGCGTGTGTAAAAGCTGGAAGAAGCTGCACTGTTCACTGAGCCATGAACAATGAGGCTTCCTTCCTCCATGCCCGAGATCTAGTTATCTTAACACTTGCTTAGTCTGCAATCTTGGGATTATGGCTTCTTAGAAGGATGACAATGCAAATTTTTCCCTTCAAGATATTTGAGAAACCTAGTCAAAGTATACGTGTCATGTTCCATCTGATTGAAATCTCTCTTGATTATGTTGAAAGCCTACTCTTCTCTGGTGTGTGCTATGTATTATTAAGTGACACTGGTTTGCTTCTTTCTGAACAAACAGAAAAACATTTCAGAGACCATTGTCAACGGATATCTCCCCCCCAATTCTAATATAGAATGTGGAAGACATACGTCTACTTTCTAGACTAGTGTTTGAAACTAATGATCATCCTGTATTTGAGCAAACTCAGATGTCCAGCTTTGAGCAAATTCCTGTACCCAGGCCCCTTTCTTTCTTACATACATACTCAATCTTTGCCTCTCTATCCAAAAACTATCAATTGGAACACAAACCACAGTTTTGTTCAAACAAATCGACTTCTTTCTCTCTTAGAAAGATGCAAATCCTTTATCCAGTTAAAGCAAATCCAAGCCCAAATGATACTAACTGGATTAATCTATGATGGCTTTGCAGCTAGTCGCCTTATTGCTTTTTGTGCCCTTTCTGAGTCACAAACTCTTGGTTATTGCACAAAAATTTTGTTCAATACACAACACCCAAATGTCTTTTCTTGGAATGTGACAATTAGGGGATATTTAGAGAGTGGAAACTCTGAAGGAGCTCTTCTTTTGTACAAAAGAATGTTACAAGATGCTATGTTGAGGCCAGATAATCATACTTTCCCATTTTTGCTTAAAGCTTGTTCTAGCCCCTCTCTTAATTTTGTGGGTCTTGCTATTGTTGGACATATATTGAAGTTTGGCTTTGAATTTGATTTATTTGTTCACAATGCATTGATCACTATGCTATTCTCACACGGACGATTAGAGACAGTATATGATGTGTTTGATAAAAGCTGCGTGAGAGACCTGGTAACCTGGAACTCCATGATTAGTGGGTGTGTTAAAAGAGGGCTAACAGACCAGGCATTCAATCTCTTTTGGGAAATGGAGGCTGAGAAAGTGAAGCCAAATGAGATTACAATGGTTGGTATGGTGTCTTGCTGTTCTCAGCTGCAGGATTTGAATCTTGGCAGAAAATTTCATCACTACATCAAAGAACATAGGTTTGATCTGACAATTCCACTTACTAATGCACTTATGGACATGTATGTCAGGTGTGGGGACCTTATGGCAGCACAACTTTTGTTTGATAATATGGCACAGAAGACCCTTGTTTCATGGACTACGATGGTTTTGGGATATGCCAGATTTGGTTTTCTGGATATTGCTAGGGGACTTCTGAATGAAATTCCAGAGAAGAATGTTGTCCCCTGGAATGCAATAATTAGTGGTTGTGTTGAAGCCAAGCGCAGTAAAGAAGCATTGACTCTATTCCATGAAATGCAACTCAGTAATATAAAACCTGACGAAGTAACCATGGTTAACTGCTTGTCAGCATGCTCACAACTTGGAGCACTTGATATTGGAATGTGGCTTCACCATTATATTAAAAGACACAGCATTTCTTTAGGTGTTGCCCTGGGAACTGCACTAGTTGACATGTATGCCAAGTGTGGAAATATTGCAAGAGCTCTGCAGGTTTTCAATGAGATGCCACAAAAAAATTGTTTGACTTGGAGTGCCATTATTTGTGGTTTAGCACTTCATGGAAATGCCTGTGATGCTGTATCCTATTTCTCAGAAATGATTCGTAATGGGTTGATGCCTGATGAGATTGCTTTTCTTGGCATCTTATCAGCTTGTTGTCATGGTGGTTTGGTTGAAGAAGGCCGTGAATTTTTTAACCAAATGAGCTCTAAATTCAACATATCCCCTAAGCTTAAACATTACTCATGCATGGTGAACCTTCTAGGTAGGGCTGGTCATTTGGAAGAAGCAGAGGAGCTTATTAAAAATATGCCCATAACTGCAGATGCTGCTGTTTGGGGTGCTTTATTTTTTGCTTGTCGTGTTCATGGCAATGTTTCAATTGGAGAGAGGGCGGCATTTAAGCTTCTTGAGTTGGATCCTCAAGATAGTGGGACCTATATTTTGCTTGCTAATATGTATGGAGAAGCAAGAATGTGGAAGGAAGCAAGAGATGCAAGGAAATTAATGAGAGAGAGAGGATTAGATAAAACTCCTGGTTGTAGCTCAATTGAAGTTAACAGCATTGTACATGAGTTTGTCGTGAGTGATGCATCACATCCTCTGTTTGGACAGATCTATGAATGCTTGGTTTCGTTAACAGGACAAATGGAGCTTCTTGGTTTTACTCATGGTTTTCCTGCGTCTGAATATAACATTTCTTCTTAAACTTACCAGAGTGTCTGCTTTGTTTCTCATCATATATCTATCTACTTTTCTCTTGAGAGCATGGACCTGTCTCAAATCAATCCAGAGCTTCATATGCTAAAATACGTATGTGTATAACTAATATAAAGCCCCATCCCACCAATCCTGAGTCCATTCAAGCAGGGTCGACTATTTTCTCTCAAAAGCTAGTTGTTGAGGCTAGAGAAATACATAACTGGAGTACCTCTTTAAGTAGCCTGTATAACTCAATGTGGGGCTTGGGACATCACATACTATCTTGGTATCTATTAATTGGTGTTGGCCACCCTTGGAAAGTTGATATCCGGGTGGCTACACTGCAACATTTCACCAGCCTTCTACTGGTGCTTGGTGGGAACCTTATACAAGTCGTACTCTTTGGAGACAAAAACTACCATTTCTAATACCAAGTAGGCATCCAAGCAGGGTGGAGAGCCTTCCCCCAAAAGTTGGGAGAACTTCTCTTGGTTGAGTACTGCATTATGCAATATATGCTGCTTGATTGGAGCCTGGACATGCCGTACTACCTTGGCCTCCAACTCTCCATCATTACACTAGTAACAATCAGAATGTGAGAGTCAACCTATATTGTGATAAAGAAGCAAGATTTTGTCCCAACTTATGTTAGGTCTGCTTTAGAAAGTGGAGTGAATTTGATAGTTTTGAGCTAAATGACAATTATTAAACAGTGGCCCATGAACAATGTTGAGTAAAAACCTCATGATCATTGAACTTATTTACTTGTGCCTGTTTTGATCTTATTTAGGATGTAGTTTAAGTCAATTTTATAATAATTTATTCACTTCCTCTTTCCTGTAATATTTGCAACTATCATTTTTAGTTTAACTTTTTCACTACAGCTGGTTGTTACCCGTGTATAATATTAACATTTTAATTTTTCTTAATCTTGGGCTCAGAACTGAGTAAGGAGAAATCTTACTGCATGATTTTTGCTTCTTAACATGGATCAGAGCAATCCAGAAGTGGAGCCAATAAGGGCTTTACAAACTGCTACAAAAATAAACAATGAAATGGTAAAGTACCTCAAATCTTTTTTGGCTTCCCCTCTTCTTCAATGAGCCATTGAGTTTTACTGACAACCATTTTGTAATTCAAGGCTGTGAAAAAGATGCCCTCTAGAACTGCACAAATTCGTCTGGTGAGTTCACATGAGGAGGTCTATGAACCGTGTGATGATTCTTTTGCATTGGTTGATGCTCTTCTAGCTGACCGCCATAACTTGTTGAAGCATTGCCCTACATTGTGTATGGAGATAGGTTGTGGTAGTGGATATGTAATTACTTCCCTAGCTCTTATGCTTGGACAGGAAGGTCTTGCTATCAACTATATTGCAACAGACATCAACCCACAAGCAGTACGGGTGACACGGGAGACACTGGATGCACATGGGGTTGATGCTGAGTTGATAATCACAGATATTGCATCAGGACTAGAGAAGCGTTTAGCAGGATTGGTTGATGTCATCGTTGTGAACCCTCCATATGTGCCTACCCCCGAAGACGAAGTAGGTGTTGGGGGTATTGCTGCTTCTTGGGCTGGTGGGGAGAATGGCCGGAGTGTTATTGATAAGATATTGCCAGTTGCAGATGATCTTTTGTCAGAAAAGGGATGGTTGTACATGGTCACTCTCACAGCAAACAACCCCTCTGAGATATGCCTTCATATGAGGGAGAAAGGATATGCATCTAGGATTGTCATTCAAAGATCAACTGAGGAAGAAAGTCTCCATGTCATCAAGTTCTGGCGGGATCTTGATACAGAAGAAGGTGATACTGAGAATGTTTCAACGGACAAATCTGTTCCTGGTAGGCTCATGGAGTATGTGCTGACACAACTTCCTCCCTTTTCATTCTGGAGAAGCAGTGATGGTGATAATAAATGATGACTTTGATGGTAAGATATTATTCATATGTCTGCAATAACTTCCATTCTATTAAATTCTTCTGTTGCTTTGTCATTTTTGGGTTTCCCATGATGCGTGTCAGAATTTCTGGTCAAATATGATCCATGGTTTTGACATTGCGACATGCTTAGTTTCATGTCTTGACCAACATGAATGGATTGTTTTGCCGGACTCCAGACTGCTGTAAATATTTTCTTGATAATTTTACTTGGCATGTTCATCTGCGCTTAGTATTGATTTATTAATCATCCTTTTTCCAGCAGCTAGATATCTTGGTTCCTCATTTCTTTTGAACAATTAACTTTTGCTTTATAGTTTCTATTTACTTTTTTCTAAATGCATACTAGACAACCGGGGCTTCCTGTTTACAGAGGTATAAGTAGCAAACTTGTGAGTTGGATGAATCTTACCAAAATGCATTGGCATTATATGTCCATAAATATATGGGAAATGAAGTCTTTGTATGTTTGATTTATCTTTGAAAGAACAGAAAAGTGCAATAGAACTTGAAATTTGTGGTTGCTTGCAGTTCAGTAGCTAATCTTAATTCTGTGCATATTGCAGGTTAGTGTATTTCAAGAAGTGATCTGAGGAGCTTCTGGCCTTCTGCTTGTATTTGGACAACGTGGTTAAATTTATTCAGGGAAATCCTGAATACTTCGGGTTGGAAATGGCTTACACAGGTGTCGACTTTATTACGGATAAAATTTCAACATGTGTACATACTTGATACATAACCTGGCTACTGAAACCATTAAAACAATGTAGCCCATGTTGGAAATTGATAATCTTGAACATGTTGAGTTCTAATTAGACAACCCGAAACATTTAACGAAATGTTATATCTTCGTTCAATCATGCGGATTATTTGTTGACACACACACACACACACACACACACACACACACACGGCAATAAGAAATGTTTTATCACGTTATAATAAGGACCTTAATAATTTCTAAATAAACTCGCCAGTACAGGGTTTCGACAATTAGCCTTGTATGCCTTATTGAGAAGAAATGCAGTCTAGCTGTAGTTCCCGTTGTTGAGGATTACTACTAGTTCCGGAAGTATTGAATACAACCATCACTTACTAATTCCATGGCGTTAATTAATAAAGAAGTCACTTCAAAAAATATACAATATAAACTGAGCAATAATTACATTAAATAAAAACAACATTACTATGACCATGAAGTGAAGCGATATTATCAAAACGAATACAATGGTGGCCTGATGAGGAAACACAGGGAAAGAGCAGATTGGAAGCGTTTTAGGGTTTGGATGAAGGGTGATACCTGTAATCGAACCCGGGCTTTTGGAGTTTCAACATGACCAATGAACCACAAAGACAGGGAAGCAGGTGGAGCTTGCAGGGTTGTAGACTATTGAGAAGATTGAGGAGACTAGAAGTACTTTATAAAGCAGGAAAAAAAAAGATTTTTTTTATCCTTTATATAAGGCATATTATTAAAGTTTCATAATAAATTTTTTCATTTAACCTTCATTAAATGTTATAGAAAAAAAATGTTAAAATATGTATATTTAATAAAAGCAAAGTTAAAAAATTATTAAATTATTAAATAGAGTTAATAAGTTTTAAGATTTTTTTAATTTTAATGAAACATGTTAAAAGTACCTTATAAATAAGATTAGACGAGTTTATCTTTTTAATTTTAAATTTTGAGACCTAGAGGAATGGAGGAAAAGGAAAAAACAATTTTCTTATCACCAAAGTATAGGGCATGTTTGGTAACTTATTTTAAAAATAATTTTTTATTTCCTAAAAATACTAAAAAATCTGTTTGTGACATATTTTTAACACTTTGTTTTCAAAAACAAAAATGTCAAATGTTGTTGATGTAAAAAAAACACACAAACATCTTTTACATGTTTTGACATTATTACTACTTCTTTAATCCTATTTATAAATTACTTCCAACATATTTTATCAATACAAAAAAAAATTTTAAAACTTATTAACTCTGTCTTAAAATTTAATAAGTTATCAACTTTATCCATATTTTCTTTCTAATATTCAATAGAAGGTAAAAGAGAAAATTTGTAATAAAAATTGAATGACATAACTTCTAAATAAGACTAAAAAAAATCATTCTCTCTCTGCCCCATACATGAGACCAGAGGAGTATTATTCTAGAGAATAGGCAAGAGGTGGAGAATATCCAATTTTCATGAATGGCATTTTTGTAAATACCGTGAACTCTACTTTCCCAGTCCTAGCTGCCGCCTCCTTCGTGCTTCTTCCATCCGTCCTTTTTGCGCTTCATTCCTCCACAGACATGAACTGAGCTGCCGTCGTGACTGTGCCCGTGAACCTATCAAGTGTTGTCGCCCGCGCGTGAACCCAAGTGAGATTTTCTTTTTGTTGTATGTGTGTCAAAAGTGTGTGTGTGTCAAAGTCCCACATTGATTAAAAGAAAGACTCTCCTAGTGTATATATACTAAGGAATGAAGTGGGATAGTAAAATGGGCTTGGAAGAGAAGTGGCTTCGCGCACATGAGACAAGCCAACTCAGGGCAATCGCAGTTGAAATTAGCCGATTCGCCCCCCCTGCGCGCGAGTTCAAGAGGTAGTGGATTCCTTTTACCGGATTATTTTTACAAATAAATAATTATTTTGGCTTGCCGGAGAAACTCAAATTTTGGCTGTCTGGAGTTTGAAGTCAAACCAAGAACGTTTTTTTTCATTAAACAAATTAATTTTTTCTAAACGTTTATCTTCCCAACGTTCCCAACGTTTCCAGACAGGAGGTTGAATGCGTTTTGTGTAACTCCAACATTTCCAGACAAGTTTTTAAATAATTTTTATGAGACTGTAACTGAGCTTTTAAACCAGTGGTAACCCCCCAACGTTCATGTCCACCTTCGGGCTATATATAGCCATGGGTTTAGACAGAGCGAAAAAAAAAGCCTCTTGAGTCCTCGCGGTTCTCTCTTCCTCCCTCTGTGAATCTGTCTGTGTACGTTTGTGATTACGTTTGGTCTCCATTGTTCTGTTCTCTCGTTCCACCGAGGAGGTGCTTGTTTAATCCTGGGGAACTGCCGGCCGTCAGACGGCGTGTTGGAATAGTTCTTAAGGACAGTGTCCTTCCGGGCACGACTCAAGCAACCAATCAGGTGTCGCTGTCCACGCCTGTGTGGCCAACAATCTTAAGAACTATTCAACCCAATGGCGACCAACAGTGCTGAGAATATCACTCCCGAGGGTGTGCTGAGTGGTTCGGCCGGAGGTCAGTACGTCCCTGCCGCTGTTGCCGTCCCTTTACTGAGGCCGTTTCCAGACATATCGAAGATAGAAGTCTTTGATGGCCGGAACTTCAAACGCTGGCAAGAACGTGTCTTCACCGTCCTTGACATGCATGGTGTGGCTGCTGCTCTTGCTCAATCCGAGCCTCCTGTTGATACTGATCAAGCCCAGCGAGTTGCATGGACTCATGCAAACAAGGTATGTCGACACACTATCATTAGCACTTTATCTAATGATTTGTTCGATGTCTACTGTGTCTACAAGGAAGCTTGTAAGATATAGGAGTCCCTAGTTACAAAGTACACTGCTGAGGATGCCGGTAAACAAAAGTTCGTTGTGGGCAACTACTATAAATGGGAGATGACCGAGAACAAGGATGTGAAGGAGCAAATCAATGAATATCATAAGCTGCTGGAGGAGCTTCGTGCTAAAAACATCAACCTTCCAGACGAGTTCGTTGCTGGGATACTGATTGAGAAGCTGCCAGAATCATGGTCTGACTACAAACAGCAGCTGAAACACAAACAGAAGCAGCTATCCTTGACTGACTTGATTACTCACATCATCATCGAAGACACCAACCGCAAGGCAATACGTGCAGCTCGAACCAGAGAAATGACATCCAAAGCCAACTTAGTGGAGACAAAGCCTCACAGCAAGAGGTATGATTCTAAAACTAAAGACAAGAGGAATAGAAAATCTGATTACAAACCCAATGCTTCTAACCCCTCTTTCAAAAAGAAAGGAGACTGTTTTGTCTGTGGCAAACCAGGACACTATGCAGCACAGTGTAGGAAGAGAGCAACCCGTGATAAGCCTCGAAAGCCAAATGTAAATTTGGTACAACGAGATGGTGACAGTGATGATGACATCATTGCTGCAGTGGTGTCACAAGCTTTCTTGATTTCTGATGTGAAGAAATGGGTGGTAGACTCCGGGGCTACCAGGCACATATGTGCTAGCCAAGAGATGTTTACCACCTATAATCCTGTAAAGGAAGGGGAAGACCATGTTTACCTTGCTATTTCCCGAACTGCTAAGGTTCAAGGAAAAGGAAAAGTGGTCTTAAAGCTCACATCAGGAAAGACTCTGGCTCTGAACGATGTTCTGCATGTGCCTGAAGTTAGAGCTAACTTAGTGTCAGTTGCTCTTTTAGGGAAAGCTGGGGTTAAAGTGTCATTTGAATCTGATAAGATTGTAATGACAAAAAATAATGTGTTTGTAGGCAAAGGGTATTGTAATCAGGGACTGTTTGTTTTGAATGTTAATGAAATGAATAAGATTGAATCTTCTGAGTATATGCCTGTTTATATGGTTGATTCCCTTGACCTGTGGCATGCTAGACTAGGTCACGCTAGTAAAGGTTATATAAATAGGATGCGACAACTTGGATTACTTTCTAAAATTAAAAACAATGTTTTTGAAAAATGTGAAGTATGTGCAGAAACTGAACAAAGTAAAAAACCTCATTTTTCTAGTCAAAGAGAATCTGAATTACTATCTTTAATTCACACAGATTTAGGTGACTTAAAACAAACCATGACTAGAGGTGGTAAAAAATATTATATCACTTTTATTGATGATTTTTCAAGATATACTAAAGTATACTTGTTAAGAAACAAAGATGAGGCTTTTGAAAAAATTTTGTTATATAAAGCAGAGGTTGAGAATCAGTTAAACAAAAGAATTAAAAGGGTTAGATCGGATAAAGGAGGAGAATATATTTTGTTAAATGATTTTTGTGAAAAAGAAGGAATTATACATGAGATAACACCTCCTTATTCTCCCGAGTCTAATGGTGTTGCAGAAAGGAAAAATAGAACATTAAAAGAAATGATGAATGCTTTACTTGTGAGTTTTTCTGCCCCTGATAACTTGTGGGGAGAAGTTATTTTGTCTGCATGTTTTTTACAAAATAGGATACCACATAAGAAATCAAAGAAAACACCTTATGAGTTGTGGAAAGGGTTTACCCAAAACTTAAAATATTTGAAAGTGTGGGGGTGTCTTGCAAAAGTTTTATTGCCTGATCCTAAAAAGAGGAAAATTGGCTCTAAAACTTCTGATTGTATATTTATTGGATATGCTGAACAAAGTGCAGCATATCGTTTTTTAGTTTTAAAAAGTGATGTTTTAGACCAAAACACAATTGTTGAGACTAAGGATGCTGAATTTTTTGAACATATTTTTCCCTTGAAAATTAAGCATGTTTCTAAACCTGTTGAGAATTCAGAGTTTGAACAAAATTTAAATGAGGATTTGGTTTTAAGGAGAAGTAAAAGACAAAGGAAAGAAATAAGTTTTGGAGATGATTTTTACACTTATTTAGTACAAGATGAACCGTTAAATTTTTATGAAGCTATTTCTTCTCCTGATGCCAAATTTTGGAAAGAAGCAATTGAAATTGAAATTGAAATTGATTCTTTAAGAAAAAATAAAACTTGGGTTTTATCAAATTTGCCCCAAGGAGCTAAGGCTATTGGGTGTAAATAGATTTTTAAGAAAAAATATTTTCCAGACGGTTCAATTGATAAGTATAAAGCAAGGCTTGTGGCCAAAGGTTTTACTCAAAAAAAAATATAGATTATTTTGACACATTTTCTCCTGTGACTAGAATCTCTTCTATAAGAGTTCTTATTGCTTTGGCTTCAATTTACAAACTTTTTGTTCACCAAATTGATGTTAAAACTGCTTTTTTAAATGGCGATTTGGAAGAAGAAATATACATGGTACAGCCTGAAGGATGTGTGATTCCTGGGCAAGAAAATAAAGTTTGTAAACTTGTGAAGTCTTTATATGGCTTAAAATAAGCGCCTAAGCAATGGCATGAGAAACTTGATCAAGTTTTGACAACTGGTGGATTTTCTACTGTTGAAGTAGAAAGATGTGTTTATACAAAGTTTGTAAATAATGATTGTGTGATTATATGCTTGTATGTGGATGATATGCTAATTTTTGGCTCTAGTATGTGTATTGTTAATGAAACAAAAAATTTTCTTCCTTTAAATTTTGACATGAAAGATATGGGTGAAGCCAAGGTAATCTTGGGTGTAAAAATCATAAGGAATGAAAATGGAATCTTGCTTTCCCAAGAACATTATGTTGAAAAAATCCTCAGAAAGTTTGGACATCTTGAAGATGCTCCTTTGAGTACTCCTTATGATTCGAGTGTGCAATTAAAAAAGCACAAGGGTGACCCAGTTGCTCAATCTGAGTATGCACAGATTATTGGGAGTTTGTTGCATTTGATAAACTTTACTAGGCCTGATATAGCTTATGCTGTAGGCAGATTGAGTAGATATACTCACTGTCCAGGCAGTAAACACTGGGAGGCTCTGGTGAGAGTCTTGAGATATTTGAGAGGTACCATGAATTATGGTATATTGTATAGTGGATTTCCCACTATATTGGAAGGATACAATGATGCTAACTGGATTTCGGATTCAGAAGAGACAAAATCACTAGTGGTTATATATTCACTCTTGGTGGTGGTGCAATAACCTGGAAGTCTACAAAACAGACAATCAACACAAAATCCTCAAGGGATTCTGAGTTCATTGCAATGGAGCTGGCTGGGACTGAAGCTGAGTGGTTAAAAAACTTCTTAGCAAGTATTCCAATAGGTGAAAAGCCCACACCATCAGTGTCTTTACATTGTGATAGCCAGTCTGCAATAGCAACGGCTAAAAATAAGACCTTCAATGGCAAAAGTAGACATATTCGATTGAGACATAATATTATAAGGCAGCTGCTTAAAGACGGGGTCATCTCAATCGATTATGTGAGATCAGAGTTAAATCTGGTGGATCCGTTAACTAAACTCCTAGGGAAGAAATTTATTATTGAAACGTCGAGGGGAATGGGACTTAAGCCTGTTTGAAACTAAAGGTGATGGCAACCTAACTTTTGTGATTGGAGATCCCATGAAGAAGGTTTAATGGGTAAGAATAAGTCACTTGTTAGTTCTGCTAGTACTGAATTTTGTCCCTTCCTATGGCTTGAGAAAGTGCTAGAATGCATTGAACGGAGGCTGAGCGATAGCTCTTAATGTTTTCATAGTCCTTACGGATGGTGTATTCATTGCAGATACACTTGATGAAAACACCTATACAAATGTGGAGTGAGGCCGCTCCTATGAGATCGTGGCAAAATCTCTAAAGCATTTGTTAAAAACAGGCGAGCGCATGGCCGATAACGTGCAAAACTGTCATTAACAGCAGAGACTGTGGGGGTATAATCTGATTAATAAGACCTCTAGCACATGCTCAAGATCTGTTGGTTCAATAATGAAGTTACACCGACTTTTCTATGTGCTAAATTTTATTAGTCTAGGATTGGTTCAAGTCGACAGACACCAAATTCAAAGTGATTATCCTCCGTGTGAATAACTCAGACGAACATAGATCCTTTTGACACATGTGGGGGATTGTTGTATGTGTGTCAAAAGTGTGTGTGTGTCAAAGTCCCACATTGATTAAAAGAAAGACTCTCCTAGTGTATATATACTAAGAAATGAAGTGGGATAGTAAAATGAGCTTGGAAGAAAAGTAGCCTCGCGCACATGAGACATGCCAACTCAGGGCAATCGCAGTTGAAATCAGCCGATTCGCCCCCCCTACGCGCGAGTTCAAGAGGTAGTGGATTTCTTTTACCGGATTATTTTTACAAATAAATAATTATTTTGGCTTGCCGGAGAAACTCAAATTTTGGCTGTCTGGAGTTTGAAGTCAAACCAAGAACGTTTTTTTTCATTAAACAAATTAATTTTTTCTAAACATTTGTCTTCCCAACGTTCCCAACGTTTCCAGACAGGAGGTTGAATGCGTTTTGTGTAACTCCAACGTTTTCAGACAAGCTTTTAAATAATTTTTATGAGACTGTAACCGAGCTTTTAAACTGGTGGTAACCCCCCAACGTTTATGTCCACCTTCGGGCTATATATAGCCATGGGTTCAGACAGAGCGAAAAATAAAGCCTCTTGAGTCCTCGCGGTTCTCTCTTCCTCTCTCTGTGAATCTGTCTGTGTACGTCTCTGATTACGTTTGGTCTCCGTTGTTCTGTTCCCTTGTTCCACCGAGGAGGTGCTTATTTAATCCTGGGGAACTGTCGGCCGTCAGACGGTGTGCCGAACAGTGTCCTTCCGGGCACGACTCAAGCAACCAATCAGGTGTCGCTGTCCACGCCTGTGTGGCCAACACTTTTTTGTTTTTCTTTTTTCCTCTGGTTCTTCATTCTGCTTTTCTTCACTGTTTGCCTCTGGTTCTCAGTACTTCTTTGCTTTGTTGTTTGCCTCTCGTTCATATTTTGTTCGCTTCATGATGTTTCACTGATTTTACTTTGATCATTTGTATTCCTTACGTCATATTTCGACTCCCCTTTGTACGTTCCCATACAACTCTGCCCCACTCAATGGTAGTTTTCATTTTCATTATTTTAAAATATAGCAAGTTACCTGTGTGTGGCGAATTATGGTCTTACCCTTACACGAGGATTGAAACTGGGCTTAAATGAATTCTTGTTCTTCTGGGAGTATTGTTGGCTGTAGAACCACCATTTTGCTGGGCAAGACCAAGAGCATCTCCCATGCTTCTTCTATATACATCCATTGGAGCTACACCAAGACTAGTGTCAGGATCTACTCGTGAAACATCAGTGAAAGTGTGAAACGTAAAACATTGCTTGGAGCTGGCATACCAAAAAGCTTGAAGACCAAAAGCGGATTGTGTATCTTAGTATGATCCATGACATCAATGTAGTTGGCACCAAGAACTCCATTCTGAAAATACGGTGAATCATGACTTGTTTCCCATCGTTGCAACATCTTCACTTCAACGGTGCTTTGTTCGTTGCTCTTGTTGGAGCCATTGCAGTAAAATAGTAAAAGCCGCATAAATCACCATCAATAATTAAAATAAAAAAACATAAATTTTATCCAAAAAAATAAAACCTAATAATTAAATTTTGTTGAATTGTTCCAGAAAAAAATTAATTAACACAATAATTATATTTGTTATTGGTGATTCTATTCAAATATTAATTCATTCATTATTATAATATAATATCAAATAAATATTAAAAAATCATGTAACTGTCAATTATGTAAAATAAGTCAATCAAAAAAGTTTTATATTTTTAGTTTTTAAATATAGTTTTTTAGAACAATTATTTAAACAATTTTTTTCTTAAAACATGTAAAATGTTAAAGTAATAAAATAAAATAATTTCAAACAGATTGATAGAGTGCCAAGCCAGAGTCCAAGACATGACTCTTACTGTTGATAAACCTGGTACTGTTCTTGTAAACAGTAATCCATGAGAGGAGCTGCCTTGAGCCATGAACTTCTTGTGGCTTGAATAATTTTGTTATATATATATATATATATATATATAAAATATTCGCCTAGATGATAAATGATATATTGATGCCTAGCCATATTAGGTTTAAGACTTCAAGTGATTAAGAAAGAAAAAAGAAAATTATCATTTAAATTGAGAATTGAATTTCTTGAAGTTTATCTTCTTAAAAAAGAAAAACAAGATTTTATGTTTAGTAAAAAATAATAATAAAATGAATAAAAATATCCGTTTAAACCAAAATTGGCGCACCGGGTACAATTACTGTGATACCCAAATCTCAAATAAAAAAAGAAGAATACTTGGTCCATTAATAATTCAATCTTATACGAATAAGTGAGACAGTACAGTTTTAAAAAAAGGCTTAACAGAATTGTGTACACTTTATCCACTCTTTGAGATTCTCAGCATACCTACCCCCATTGCTTTGTGTGATGGAGATCCATCAGGAATTCAAAAGCACGAACAAGTGTTTAGAAATTTCCATCCAAGATTTAATAATTGATCCATTCTTAGCCTAGGCAAAGTCCATCTTGTTGTGATAGAAAGGAACAAGAACAAATAAGTTTTAGCTAATGTAATAAAGATACCAATTGTAGTTCCAAAAACTCCACATGTTTTATTTATTTCAAAAAGCTCAGAAACAAATATGTACGGAGTAGAGATATTCCAACCGCCCAAGTAAAGAACTGTTACAAATAATGAAGAAACTAATAAGTTTAAATAGGAAGCAACGTAAAATAAACAGGAAATAATCCCTTAGGTTGAGGGACCCCTGCATATGCTTTCTATAAGCAGACTCCTGCTTGTTTTAGATAAAGAGCAGCAAACAAGGGTCCGGATTTCTTCCTTAGCCTTATCACCTGTTTGGCTATGAGGTGAGCTCTAATACATAGCTCCTTGGTCAGACCATCATAACGCTAAACTTAAATTTGAAAGAGAGCATGTTATTGCCATTTGTTATAAAAAAGCAATGAGCACATAACTCAAGGCCTCCAACACTATGCCAAATTCCCACTATATTTGCCCAGCATAAAAATTCTACTATTGACCCTATGTCATTTATAATTAACCTAGCATGATTTACTTTTCTTGCACAAATTAAGTGTCAAAAGCTAGTTTTGCAGTCTTATTTGCCTCTATGTATCCACATAGCACCTCATTGTACTCATTTTTTTCTAAGTAATGCTATTGGGCTTTATGCTCATTCATGGCGTATCTACTATTTTTTTTGTTAGTCATTTGACTTTTTAAAAAAATTATGATAAAAGACTTTGAGAATCAATCCCATTGTTTGATTGTAATTTACTTTTTAAGGACATGCTCTTCTGATATGCTTAGCATACTTTCACATCCAAAGGGCTATGATGCTCCAACTCCTTTATCGAAAATTAAGCCAACCTAGTTTTTGGCATATTCAATGGGACGCTATGATTAAGAACAATGCTAAGAAACATTTATGTGAAAGATTTTGATGATAAAGACCATGTTGGACCTTGGTACTATAGGCACAACGTACATAACTTACAACTTACATTCTAGGAATGAAAGGGAGCAAGGATTCCCTTTTAGTTATTTATACAGCGTTGATCATTATATAGCTCAACTGACATGCCATGTGTTAAGAGAGAATTAGTACTACATTAATATTTGACTAGACTCACAAAGTTAAAAGTAACGACGATTATATGTAAATTAACAGTGAGGATAATTTGCTCAAAATTTATAAGTTTAGGAGATTTTTTGTTCATTTTAAGAGTTTAAAATTTAAAATGCTATTCGACTAATGATTTAGGATCCAATATGTTCATTAATCCTTTATAAAAGATAAAATGAGTAAAATATCAGAAAAGAAAAATTCATGGATGACATCTGGAGAGGATTTTTTCCCCCCTTGGTAATAGACACCAGTCACCAGCAGATGATTTGTTTCCATAAGTATGCTGCCATCAGTGAGGAATTTGCAACGATTAATTCAAGCGAAATAATATCAGATCAGTATATTATTAAAATTTTAGTTTTAAAATGTTTAAAATTATTTTTTATTTTTGATAATATTTTGTATATAAAATTGGCATTAACAAATATTAATTTAACGTTAATTGTAAGTATAATTTTAATATGGGAACCACCCGTAAGTATTTTTTTTAAAATTCCTTTTTGTACTATTTGAGATTTTTTTTTCCAAAAAACTATTTGAGAATTTATCTTAAAAATCTTTGTATTAAGGGAAAAATCATGCCATTGGAACTATAGCGCTCATTGACCAGTGACCATCTCAATGGAACTTAACTCCTAAATGAGTGCGCAGCGCTGATGTGGGAAACTAAATACACATCTCAACCAGACCTAAACAAAACATAGACATATTGCTACTGGGCGGATAATGGTATTCTCCCATTACATCTAATGAGGATTAGAATACTCTTATCAGATTACTATATATATAAGACTGTTTAAATTTAAAAAATATAATATATTAATCTTTATCTTTCTTTAATGAATAAACCATAATTATACTGTAGTTCTTATACTGTAAACTAAATAAAAGAGACGTATACATCTTGATAACTAAATTATATGTTTTAAAATTTTAAAGATCAAGATAGAGGTTAAAATATTTTATATGTAAACATATATTTCTCCCAAAAAACATATATCTATTTGATAAATATAAACATTCAGATTCTTTTAAAAAATATATATATCCCAGATTTAATGTTTGACATGTATATATTGCTATTTCATATTAAAAAATATTTAAGATAATCTAAAAAAGTGAACGAAAATAAGTATACGGTGAATCAATTCTAGTTTATTATTATAGCATATTGATAATACAATAATCGGGCCATTTTTCGAAAACGAAGTAATTATCACTGAGAAATCAAACCTGCTGGTATAATAAACTATTTAACCCCCAAGATCATCTTCTGCACCCTCAAATCCAAAGTCCAACTTCTTTTTCGAATATCTCTCATTCAATCTCCAAAAGGCACGTCGTTCAATCATGCCAAAACCGCCTCACGCGTCTGTTCCGCGGCATCCACTCTATAGGCATCGTTCCTGGTCGCTGGAATCAGTTCGTGAAGCGGCATGGGAGAGGCGAAAAACCGATCACATCGCCGCCCGCTGCCGTGGCTCCCGCCTCAACCGAAGCCTTTCCGTTGATGATTTAGAAGAACTCAGAACTTGCTTCGAGCTCGGATTCGGCTTTGATTTGCTGAAGATCAAACCAAAACTGCGGGATACGATTCCAGCTCTGGAGTTCTACCATTAGCAGCATAAGTGCGAGTTATCGAGATCGTCGTCGTCTTCATCGTCCACGGCCTTAGAATGCGATAGCGATACTGCACCCTCCGTCACCCTGTTTGATTCAGGTAATATCGCAAGTCTTTGGCAAACATCGCACAAGCCATTTTTATCAAATTTAATTGTTGATTAGTTCGTCATTCCGGAAACAACCGAAATCATGCCGCCAAAATATTGATCTATTTTGATTTGATTTTGAATATTAGGATATTATGTCAGTTTATATCTTCCTCTTTAAGTGATTTTGTTTTATTAGAAATTTCATTTTGAGGATTTTTTTAAACGTAGTTTGACGGCAATTATTTGATTTTAAGAATACATCATTTTAAAAATGTTAAGAAAGTGATATTATATTACTATTGATCATTGATTTAACGTATTTTTCAATCATATATAGTTACAAAATACCTTATCACTGATTTAGTTTGATAGTATTTGTCAACAAATGGATTATGAGACAAAAACTAATTGTGAATTGATTTTGTTTGACTTGGGTTAATTTGAATCCATTAAATCGTCAGGCGGAAAAGAATCCGTTTATTTGGATTAAATCGATTTCAGCATGATACATATTTTTTAAATGATTTTCAATTCATACCAGTCCTAGGATATGAAAGGGGGCAATTTTTGGGTCATTTTCTAACGATTGAATTTTTGGCATAGGCGATGGTGTGGATGTGAAGAAGACGAAGTTGAGGCAATGGGGCCATGCCGTTGCTTGTTTGGCTCGGCAGCAACCATCTACCTGCGCGCCCACAGAAAACACCACTGACACAGGTAGTGAAACTGATAACGAACCACTGTTTATTTTATTGTTGGATTAGTTGATTCTACGCCTTTCAAAACAAAATTACTCTCATGTTACCCTAACCATGTTAAACTCACTGGGACACATAAATGTGGGTACTTCTAACAAAAATTTAAATCTTAATTATTTTGAGAGGGTAATCCATTTTGCCAAACTAAACTTCTTGTTGGTATTTTGATATTATTTGTGCACCTCTTATCCGATTTTTTGTTTTCCTTGATGTCCTTTTTCCAGGAACATATATTTTATTTCAATTTTTTTTTTTGTTTTTGTTTCCATTTACCTACTAGTTTGACATTGATTTTCGTTTTCTCCCGGCCCAAAGCATCCATCGAGGTTCCAATGTGAGTTGGGATGAAATGTAGCTGAATAGGTTGGAGTTTTTGTTTATATTTTACATTTAAATTGCATTTTACATCATTTTTAAAATATAATATAACATATACCATGATGAAAAACTTCTTGAAAGTTATATACTCCCTCTTATTCTATTCATAAGACAGAGAGAGAAGAATTTATTTAATCTTATTTATAAGTTATGTCATTAAATTTTTATCATAAATTTTTTATTTTACCCTTTATTGAATATTAAAAAGAGAAAATATATTATTAAAGTACTTATATTTAATAATTATAAAGTTGAAAACTTATTAACTTTTAAAATAGAGTTAATGAATTTTAAAATTTTTTTTAATATTAGTAAAACATGTTAGAAATAACTTATTGAATAAGTTGTATAAAGATGCAAATCATGTGCAATGTCAATAATAAAATAAATGGGAAGTAGGCTCATCCTATCTATTAATTTTATCCAATAGTTGAAAAGAAAAGAGTGCATAGAAAGCTTTATCATTTGCAAAATACTCAAACTTTTCCTATAATAAAAAATTACTTCACAATTTAAATTCTCAAAAATTATTAAAAAATTTAATTTATTATATTTTAACATTTTTCATAATTTTTAAGATTTAAACTATAAATTAATTTTTTTCATTGTTTTAAAAAATTCATTAGATAGTATAGGTACGATCTTTGCAAAATATTTAAATTAATTTTTTTATAATTTTTTAAAATTTAAATTGATAAGTAAGATTTTTATGTTAAAAAAAGGATTTTTTTTGGGGAAAAATAGTCAATATTATTAATAAAAGTTAAAAGTAAATATATACAAAACATTAAGGAAGAGACACTTGTAGAGGAACGATTTCCAATTTCATTTGGTAGAATAGGAACAATTTTTTCAGAATATTTAAAATATAATGAATTAATTTTTTTAATAAATTTTTAGAATTTAAATTGTGAAATAATTTTTTATTAGAACAAATTTTGAGTGTTTTGTTGATAATAAAGCTTTCTGTGTACCATTTTCTTCTCAACCATTAAATAAAATGAGTGGATAAGATGAACTCACTTTTCATCTATTTTACCATTAGCACTGCACATGATCCACATCCGGTTGTGCAGTGATAAAGATATGAGGTGACAAAAAAATGAGAAATTATTAATTATAATAAACAATATTCACACTAATACAAAAACAAGTTATGATTTGTAGAAAGGGACTTGTGCCAAAAAAATAAAAAAAGCTCGTTTATCAATGGAGAGATTCCTTTCAATCCCATTAGTAAAGAAATACGTCAAAAGTAAGAAATTTTCTTTAGATTCGTATTGTTTTGTCATAAATTTTTAAAAGTACAGTAAATACATAACTCAATATTAATACCTACATAGAATTTTTTTCTAATTTTGGCTAACCAATTTATTTATGTTAAATATTCACAAACAAACGTGTATAATTTTTAATAACAACGTAATGACTATAAATTGAGTGTGAATGATTATGTTGCTTTTTTTAGTGAAATGAAATTATTATACTATGCTTTAATAAAAAGCATAAAATAAATCAATAAAAAAAGCATAAAATAATAAAGAATTACCTTTGTATTTAGATTTGAATTTGAAAAAATGACAATAAAACTTTTTTAAATTATATAAATGATATTTTGATCTCTTAAAATATTATAATTTTTAAAAAATATTTAAAAACTTTTTTATCATTAAGAATTAAGAAATTAATATAAATAATTAAATTATATTTAATTTAAATATCAACTATTATTTACGAGTTTTGTTCTTTTATTTATAATTTTTTTTAAAATTGCAAGAATTCAATAGTTTGCAAGTTCACATTAAAATTTTAATATTTTTTAAATGTTATAAATATCAATTTTTATTTACAAATTTTATTTTAAGATTCATAATTTTTTATTAAAATTGTAAAAATTCAACAACAATTTATAAATTTAAATTAAGAATAATTTAATTATTTACATTAATTTTTTAATGACAAAATTTTTTTAAAAAAATTTAAAAAATTATGATATTTTAAAAAATTAAAATATTATTTATATAATTTAAATAACTTTTATTATCGTTTTCTTTTTTTTATTTAGATTTAGGTTAAGCTTATTGAGTGAAGGAGACTCTCCAAAGGAGGGAAGCTGCCCACGAGTTACACGCGCCAAAAACCGCGCATGGCATTCACTCTCAGTTTCCGGATATATTTAATACCATTCCATTCTGACTCTCCCCAAAATATCGTCGTCCCGAAAGCGGCCAACCACCCCCCATGACTCTCAAAAATATCTGGCTGACATTAGCCCAAGATATTATCACGCTGATGACGTGGCAACCTGATGATGCCGCAGACACGTGTAAAAGCGACGCCATGTGGAGTCTTTTTGGTCCCAAAAGGCACCCCGGCCTTTTCCTCCCCCCTTTCTCTCTCATCCTTCGCTGCCCTGCTCAGAACAACCCGGAGGGTTTCTTTCCTACAATTCAAGCACCATTTTCTCTCTGAATTCTCACGCAATCTCCGCGTTTTTGGTTGGATCACTTCAAATGGAGGAGGAAGTCCTTCAGAATGTTCACTCGCCGCTATCAGATCCAGAGCCGTTCGACAGCTGTGGAACCGAGTTGACTCGGATGAACTCGGATTCATCCGCCATCACGCTAGATGCTTCCAAAACTTCCTCGCCTCAGTGCGCGGCACCGTTTCCGGTAATTTAAGTTTTACTATTTTTTCTCGTTTTAGAATACTCCGCACGTCATAAAATTTCCAATTCCAATTTTTTGTTTTCTGTAAAAAATATCCGGTTGTGTTTTTGGACGAAAATTGAAATTCAGAAGGTTGATCCTGGAGTGTGTTGGGTTAGCTGGCTGAAAATATGTCTACGACTATGAATAGCTATTTGGAATCTACATTTTAGGTTATTTTAGAGAATAAATTTTGTTTCAAGTATTCAATCAGACATCTGTGCTTTGCATGGCATTCAGTGGCTTGTTTTAATTTACTCATGACATGTATCAAGCTAGTTTTCCATCACTCTTCAGTAAATTGAGCAATAAATGAGTCGAGAAGATTTAAAGTTTATAAATATTTGAAAAGATAAATTTAATGAGGTGAGGATGGCGAAGAAACTGAAATCATCTTGAAAAATGAATATTATAATGGCTGTAACCATGTTTTGTTTCTACAGTCCTTCGGGAACAGAACGACCTCGTTCACCTCGTCAAGGGTTGACCATTGAGCTCGAGGTCCTCTGATCAACATCACATTTTCAGACTTACTAAATGTTCTTTTGTCTTTTATTTAGCAACTTATTTGTTTATAGCAGATTCTGTATACTCTTACTTTCTTTATGCTCTGTCCTTGATTATTTGTTATTATTCTGTGTGTTGGAGAATTAATCATCTCCGTGGTTCTCATGAAACAGGATATTTTGTATGATATTATTTTTTGAAACACAGTGTATAGTTACTGGAATATCTAATTGAAACTTGGTAAACTCACTTAGGAGTTACTTGAAAATCTTTTTCTGGTATTTTCTTTGCTTATGCTTGAGGTTTTGCTTCTACTGCTTAAACGACAGGATTTCATATTGTTTGAAGTTGGTGTGACTTTGGTGTATGCTAGCAATCTTAAATCTTATAAATTTATATCTATTCCCATCTTGGTGGTTAAAATCATTAGGATTGCTGGAAAAAAAATAATCAGAGGACTTTTTGAAAGCATAGTGGAAGAAATATTGATTCCTTCAGAAGTTCTAATGCTAGAAATCAAATCCTATTTGAGTTTCCAATTAGAGGAGGAACATGTACTTACTTGCAAGGTTAAAACAGGATCTGTAAGATGTCCATTTGGGTAATGACAATTCTTTTTTAAAATTTGGTTTTAGTAAACAGCCATGTGTGTAATTATACTTGTGTCCATTTGATCTTCGAAAGTAGAAAGGAGAAAGCTGTTCTTTCAGATGCTATAAGAGCCAGTCAACACTGTAAAAGGAGGGGCAATGCCAAATAATTTCCATGAGGGAATGTGAGGACTTGCAATGGTTGGAGAGGATTGAGGGTTTTCACATAGCACCCCTTACTAGTCTCTCTTTTAAAATCATCTTCCTTGACAAAACTTTTTCGGGATGTTATTTCTATATTAAGTGTAATTTTTTTATTCTCAATATATATTGTAGATTTTGAAAGGGACGTTTATAAAGTATATTTCATGGTGGGAGGGGTGTTTATTTGTGATATTCTGATGATGACGCTCTTCTATTCACTTTCTTTATAATGGTCAAGGAAATTCTGAGTTCTTGTTAATCTGACAACTTTGCAGATTGACCAGTTAACAAAATGGACAGATCATCAGCACCGTTTATATCTTAATTCTTTAGAAGCTTCATTTGTGAATGAATTGCACCAATCCATACAATTACGTGGTTGGAGCTTACGACGTGACTCGAAGGAAGCTTTTAAGTCAAAAAATTTGCAAAACTCACAGAATATGACCAAGCAGGTCAGAGATCAATTTCAAATAGCATCTGTATCGTGTGAGTATGTCTTGTAATTTAAGGTTTTCCCTGCACAATCATGCCTTATCATTTTTTTTTTGTTGTTTTCAGTTTCCGGTTATGCAAGATTGTTGCTGGAAGAAGATCTGTGTTGAAAGAAATGAACCCATGCTAGAGAGCACAGCTGATTCTCATGTTCTTGCAGGAAGTTCATCAATACTTGCACCAGTAGCAAGAGGATGCATTACGAGAGAATCTGATGTTTATGACTATGGCATGCTTTGTGATGAGGAGAATTGTGTTAGAGGTATTTCAAAATTTTCCAGGTGGTCACCAAGAATCATAGAGAAGTCATGCCATCGAGAATCAGTTGGCTGTCCTGCAGGTAAATCTAAAGTGATACTAGCATCATGCATGTTACTTACTTTGTTGTTTAGGCATTATTTTTCTGTCACCTTCTTTTCCTGGCCCTTATTCTGCTTGTAATAGTCACATTCAAGTTGATGGTATCTTTTTTAACCCTCAAAGACATTCACGTAATTTCACAGACCACATGCGCAAATTCTCAGTGTTATCAAACTGTCAAACTGCTTTAAACTTCTGGATGAATTAGTGCCAAACTTGTAGGGCATGTTTCTAGTTGTTGCAGCCAGATCACATGGCACTGACCTAAGTTTCCTTCCCAAACATAGGAAGATTTAAAATGAGTAGGGTTTCCTCAGTTCTATGAGGCTATATTAGTCAGTGGCCTGAGCTCTGGCCTAGAGGAAGCTGCATATCAAGCGTGAACCATACTGAAATTTTAGATTGTACTTGTCGTTGAAAGTTTAATTGCTCTTATTCATGTTATAGCTCAGACAGATAAACAAAAGTAAAGGCTTCTGTTGATATATGTGGTTTACAACTCTTGCAACAAAGCATGTTTTCCCTGGATAATAACCTTGTGTTCTTATGTCCTGCACTGAAGTTAGTGAAGAAAGTGTTCTTTCCAGAAGGAAATGACTATGAATTGAAATTTAACAAACCTCTCATTACTTTTGCATCGATTTATGTTGCTGGTATTAACAACCATGCGATTAATTTTACCTTATATTACTTTGTAAACCTTGATTTTTTTTATGCTAATTTTAAGCCTATGCTTACATGTACTGTAACGGATTCTAAGATTTCAGTGTCAAAATTTTAGTAAATCATAATTTTTAGGATGTAATTTTGAATACTATTATTGCAAGGGTGATGTTTCATTGTATAAAAATGTGAGAATGTGTACGGACAGGTGGTGAAACATACCTTTTGATCCTTACTGATATATATATATATATACCAAATTACCAGGGGTGGCGAGACTGATTTTGTTATGAGAGTGATCAGTAGAATCACTTTATGAAAAAAAAAAAATCATAACAGATTCGTAGGATTTCGTGTTATATGTATTGACAGTGTGAGTTACTTTTTATAGTTTGACAGTTGGATATCTGTGACGTGTGGTTTAGGCCCAATCTGCTACATGGATGCTGTAAACAGTGTGCAGTGTGCAAAATTTAATGTGAATGCTTTTTATGAAGTTGCAATGATTTTACAAAACTGCAATTCCTGATTCTGTGAAGTCTCATCTGGTAATTATGCTAAGCCACTTTTTATGAACTACTGGTTCATACAGTGTACGTGTTCTGCATGGAATGAGTCCAGCATGATTTGGATATGGTCTACTGATGGATTGCTGTTGTATGCCTTTCTAATAGAAGCACATCATTATCTAAACTAGAACTTACATCACACTTGGACAGAACAAATGGTGGTCAGTTGTGCAGCATGATTTGAATATGGTCTGCTGATGGATTGCTGTTGTATGCCTTTCTAGTAGAAGTACATCATTATCTAAACTAAAACTTAGATCACACTTGGACAGATCAAATGGTGGTCACTGGTCAGTTGTGCTGCACAGTATATCAATTGCTATGAAGGCATCACT
The DNA here is from genome assembly GCF_029017545.1 of Prosopis cineraria. Taxonomy (NCBI): domain Eukaryota; kingdom Viridiplantae; phylum Streptophyta; class Magnoliopsida; order Fabales; family Fabaceae; genus Prosopis; species Prosopis cineraria. The sequence continues at coordinate 10,207,694 of NW_026555342.1, read as the reverse complement.
TTGTAAAATAATGCCTGTACGGTCTCTGAATATGCATTAAGTAGGGGCTTTTGCCATAATTTTAGTGGTTATTAAGGAAATGGGATGCTCCCTTTGGTCCTATTTACAAGGCAAAGAAAGAAGATTTTTTTTTTTTTTTTTATTTATAAGTCAGATCATTAGATTTTCATAACAAACTTTCCTTTTTTTGGTTCATTGAATGTTGGAGGGAGAAAATGTGTTGTTAAAGTACTGATATTTAATAGGAGTAAAGTTGAGAATTTACTAATTTTTTAGACAAGATTAATGAGTCTTAAGTTTTTTTTTTTTTAATTTTACTGAAACATGTTAGAAATAACTTATAAATAGAACTAGAGGAGTAATATTTTCTCATTATGCTTTATACTAATCTTGAAATAATGCATACAAAAGATTTAGAGTGTGCATTAAACATTCTTCACTTTAAATGTTGAGTGAGAGGATATCAAGGAAAGAAAATCATATAATGCTATTACCTGTTAATTCCATTTTTGCGGACTTTTCTACCCCATGCCAGTCCAATGGAGCATTGTATACAATTAAGATTTTTCCCCCTAAAAGAAATGCAGCTGAGGGTGCTTAGATCTGTTTTATTATTTTTGTAGCCATTACAATTTACTTTCAACACTTGGCAGAGGCAACTGATCAAAATTTCAAGAATGAAGACCAAGGAGCAACTTCGAGCTGTATGCCTATGACGAAAAGGTTGAAGACAGCTACTGCTGGTGCTTCAAGCAATGATCAAGTAATATGTGGAATTTGTTCTTTGTTCGGTAAGAATCTCACTGAAACCTGCAAAAGTCTTTTCTTACATTTTGCAAATCCCTTCTGGGGTGCAGGTTGTGCCTTCTGGAAACTTTCACAGGACTGATGTCTCGTCTAATATTAATCCATTATCAGAAAATGAAGGACAAGATGAATTGCTGTCAGAACTCCCAGAGAGCTTCCATGACGCAAATTCTGTTCGGCATCCATTTCTAAGAGGAAGTTAATTAGTTATAACTCAGAATTGAAGCCGGATATTTCACAGCAGATGCTAATGTAAAGGGAAAATTCCGATTGGCGCATTTGAGAATATATTTAGGGGCTTATGCAAGGCAACTGAGGGACAGAGGATTATGAGATACAATAGGGTTTGGCATTGGTACTTGGGATATCTAAAGATGTTTCATATGATGGAGTTCTAGGAAGAAATTAATGATGGCCACACGAATAGATGTCGTGTAAAAAATTATATATATATATATATATATATATTGTTTGCATTATTTTTTGGTGAAAGTAGGCACTTAACTATCCAAGGTTGACATTTCTTAAGTGAACTTCCCTCCATTTTTTTCTGGTCTAAAGTATTTCCATAGTTGTTAGTCATGAGATTGATCTCTCAAGAAATTTAAACACCATTTAAATTTTTCTTGTTCTAATAGATTGAGAAGATATACAAATGTAGTATGTCCTTTCTTTAAGTTGTATTGACAAGATGCAGCTTAGGCAAAAGTATGATTTGCTTTCACTGTGCATATTTCAAAGTGATTCTACTTATGCAGTTATGATTTTAAAATCTTCTAGTTTATTTGCGCGCAGTCATGGAATAATTCTTTTAGGTTCTAGCGTGGCTTCTCCTTTTCTTATTCAGTTTTTTCTAACTCCTTTATTTGTGTGGTGCGGTGAAACTGAGTTCACCAAGCATTGAAAACTTTTGAGCCTATCTCGTAAAATCCATCACCCCGGGCTGTCATGCGCATCACCTTGAATCACGATCATCTGCATTCAGGGATGGGCAAGCCCGCGTACCCAGGTTTCTCTATATTATTAACATGAAATATAGAATTTACATTAAGTAATATTCATAAATAATTTGAACATGTTTTTTTTTTTTTTTGAGACTCCACAATTTATGAATATGACTTATATTTTTCATATCCATATAAGTCTCACATCTAACTTTTAGTTATAATTCCATGTAAATAAAATGATTAGAATCAGAAGAATCATCATAATTTCATTATGACAGCAACGCTGAAGTTTCTGGATAGGAGAATATTATAACTTATTCGATCCTTGAAAGTTTGATGCAGAGGCGTGCGAATCCTCCATTACGAGTAAAGTTAGATGCAATCCGTAAGATATCCAAAGGTCTGAACTGAACAGAGGTGCTATGAAAAAATGCCAATGAACGAAGACACGACAAGATCGTTAGTTAGTCAGTTTCATGGATTGGAGCTTTCCAAAAAATTATTCCGTTTCATGCATTTCTCATCAATAGGGCCCAACGAAGCTTTGTAGGCGATTGAATAAATTATTAGATTTGATATTGTCAAAGAATAATAACCTATTAATAAATTTAATCATCAAATGATGTTAACTCATGAATTAGGGAGAATGAAAATTAAGTCTTCAATTAATGACTCTGATAAAAATTTTAAAAAATAAATTATAAATATTAATTTAAATAATTATAAATTTAAAAATTTTAATTACAAGTAAAATATTTAAATGATAAATATAAGAATAATAATATTTAGAATTCTTGCAATTTAACTTTTAACAAAATTTACAGAAACTTAATTGTTATTAATTCTCTCTTCTCAAACTCAAACTTTGTTGTCATCCTTTTTATAAGTTATTTTTTTGTAATAAAGAAATCATAGATAAAAGAATTCAGTCCCAGCCTCCATTTGTAATTTCCTTCCAATTCAGGACAAAGTCGGGGGCTATCCCCTGTAGCCTGGAGTGGGACTGGCTTTAATTTTTCTGTCATGTGTGCTAGAATTTCTAATTAATCTCCTCAATTAATTGGAGCGATGAAAACTACCAATCATAACCACCCCCGGGGGTAGATTCATTAGCAATGGAAGTAGACCTTGTGAGTCGAATACAATGACCAAGGTAAGACGAATCTCAAATTTTCCACTGCGAAGATCACGCATGAGGTTGCAGAATTTTTTTACGATAGAGTTTACACCCTTTTTTCTCGGCCTCTTCTTCTTCTTCTTCTTCTTTTGTACTTTTTTATTTCTAATTAGTTCATTGTCATTTGATGCTTGTTCGGAGCTAAAAGTATCATGATACCTATTTCAATTCCCTCTGGCTTTTGTTTCCCCATAATTTGTTTTTCTCTCTCCCGGTTGTAGGTTGGAATTTGGAGGGGAAAATATATGAGAATGATGGGTCTCGTGACGAATTCTAGAGGCTCGAGAACGGAGGCGATCCATGAAGGCTTACCTGTTTCGACACTAGCGGTTCCGAGGAGGAAATGGGGTAATTTGATGCCTCTGTTTGCAATTTTCGTGGTCATTGCAGAGATCGCCTTCTTGACTAGGCTTGATTTGGCGAAGAACGCTGCTATGGTCGATACCGTCGCTGACTTCTTCTACGGGTCTCGTGAAGAAGCCACGTTCGATAATTTGGGGTTTGCTACATTGGGTGGAGATAGTAATTCAGAATATCTCTATCAGAAAAAAAGTAATTCAGAATATGAGAGCTGTGAGAAATGGTTGGAGAGGGAGGATGCTGTGACATATTCAAGGAATTTTACAACAGACCCTATTTTGGTTGTTGGAGCTATGCAGGTTTTGTTCATTCTCTCTCTCTCTCTCTCTCTCTCTCTCTCTCTCAGAATATCTATCAATGTTCTCTCTTTTTCTTTTGGAAGAAAGGCTAGCTATTGCCAATTGACGAGTCAGACTAATTATTTTTGCCCAAACACCACTTTTATCTGGATAATGCACTATAACTCGGGATTTCCGCTCTTCTTATGTCATGCGAGCTTTTTTATGAATGGGCAAGCGACGGATTACAAGTCCCTGATTACTTAGAGGTCATTGTAAATTGGAAGCTACTAACATTATAAGGAAGTGGAGCTGAATATGACATGTTATCTTTGATTCAGAGCTGATCTTTAGTTTATAATTGGACTAGTGTTGACAGGTAAAAAAAAAAAATTATTAAAGTATAATACGTGAGACAGGATGGCCAGTGAATAATTTTTCTTATTACATTCTCATTATTTGTCTTGTCCACCTAACTAGAGAATTTTGGATTGGAATAAGTTTAGGGACTAGAACCGTGTAGCAGTTGGTCGCTCTAGAGATGATTCCATCCACTTGACAGCCGTGACTTTGGTTTTTAAGATTGTACGAGTAATTTTTGCAGATTCGAGGCCTTGTTATATGTTTATGCCAGATCCTTTTATTTCAATTTGAATAATTGTTGATAAATGTTTGTTAAGGTATAGTACCTATGATGTTTGTCTGGTGCTGACTGAGTAATTGTCAAGTGATCCTCTATGCGTTCTTCTCTACTGTTAATTTTTTGCCTAAAGTTTTTGTGCCATCCAAATTCAGGAGGAGATATCATGTTCTTTGGGATGCAAGTTCGGTTCAGATGAAGGCAGGGCCCCTGATGCTTCATTTGGTTCTCCCAGACAAGATGGAATGGCTCATATTCGACGATCAATGGAATCAACTATATATTTTCAAGAGAATGATATTGCAGTGGCACGACGGTGGGTAAGCACTATGATAAATCAATAATTTGTTAGATTGGACCAATCATTGCCCATACATGTTGCTTCATTTGATGATTTCATGTTTGGGGGGGGGGGGTTGTGTCATCGTTCCTTGGAAAAGTGTGGTATTGTCAAAGGTTTCCCTTGTTTGCCCTGGCACAGTGGACTTTATAGTGTAAATTCAACCTAGCTGATGAGACCAATGCCATAGAGACTTCACTATATATTAAATAAAATTTGTAAAAAGTTCCATTATTTGTAAGTCATAAACATTGTGACCTTAATTTCCATGCAAAGCATGGGGTCCTTCTATCTGGTTACTAACTATTTTTCATTTCAACTAATGCTAAGAGTGTATTTCCTAAAAAATAAAATTTGTCTCCCCAAAAAATAATAAATAAATAAATAGAGTAAAATTTGTTCATGTCAAAACTAATATTAGTGTCCTTGTGTACTAGGAAGGGATATGACGTTGTAATGACAACCAGTCTGTCATCTGATGTTCCAGTTGGGTATTTTTCCTGGGCTGAGTATGACATCATGGCGCCAGTACAGCCAAAAACTGAGAGTGCTCTTGCAGCAGCATTTATTTCCAATTGTGGTGCTCCAAATTTTCGGCTGCAAGCCCTTGAGGCACTTGAAAAGTTGAACGTCAAGATTGATTCTTATGGTGGTTGCCATAGGAACCGTGATGAAAGAGGTATATTGCGTTTTTATTGATTAAAGCATAGATGCTTTTTAGTATCTTTTGGTACCTCTTTTGATAAACAATAATCTTCTTAACATAACAAATGCTATATGTTTTTCCGTGCTGACCCTGTCAAGTGTTTCTCAAATTTGAATACACCCTTAGTCCCTCCTACTTTTTAGACGATGACTCTAATTATTCCAGATTTGATACGAAATTTTACTTTGTTAATTGATGATCTTCTGGATAGGTTCTTTGAAAATATGAGACAGGCAAGTTATTGCATAAATTTTAGACATTAAAAGACTATAGGCTAAGCCTGAATGGGCTCGAGAATGTGCATAGAGTTGTTTTTATGCAGACTGAGCACAGATTCAACACCCACACTATGCTGAGATACTACTGTTCATGATTATTATTTTATCTTTTCACAGTGGACAAAGTGGAAGCTCTGAAGCGCTACAAATTTAGCTTAGCATTTGAAAATTCCAATGTGGAGGATTACGTGACTGAAAAATTCTTTCAATCCCTGGTTGCTGGTATGGAAACTGATTATCTTTCCTTCTTTATATTGCAATTTCTAGAAGGGGGGAAAGGCTAAAACCTAAAGAGTCTAAGAACTAATATGGCCATTGCATTCCTTGTTTCCCGCTGTCGTGTGGCCCAATTATTTCCATCAATTGCCAAAATTATCTACTTTGGCAGTTTAATTGGACAATTTCTTTTTTTTTTTTAATTTAATGCACAATCTTGTTAATAACTCAACAAATCACCTTGCTCAGTATTTTGAGTCAATTGCTATAAATTAATTGAAACTAATGGCATTGATACTATGCATGTATGAAAGATCTTTCAAAATCACTGAAAAGACATGGGAGTGTGTGGTACTGATTACTATCATACATCTAATTCTGATACAGAATAATATGCCATTTACCTATCTCTAGTCTATAAAAGAGAAAAATGCAATCTGCTGTAAATGTATGGAGTGTTGTGGGTTATTGATTTATAAATTTTTTTTACACGTCTTAAAATATCATCATAACCCACTTCTGGCGCTGCTGCTGGAAATTAATATCTCTTTTATAACAGGATCCATCCCCGTGGTTGTTGGCGCTCCAAATATTCAAGATTTTGCTCCTTCCCCTGGTTCCATTTTACATATAAAAAAGCTAACAGACGTTGAGTCAGTGGCTAAGTCCATGAAGACGCTAGCAGAAAATCCTGAAGCATATGCTCAGTATTTGAGGTAAATTATAATTGTACGCTGTGAAAAATGAAGAGGTTTTCTTAGCTGGTGACTGGCTGTTCTTCCCAAGGGATGATTGCCATTGTCCCTGAGTCCTAATGGATTTAGTGGCAAAAATGGACTGTTTAAAGTCGGCTCTGATTGTAAAATGTTGCCTCGTTGCGTTTTCTTCTTTCTCTAATTCATTACCACCATCTGGGCACATGCTGATATATGTTGATTAGGTGGAAGTACGAGGGCCCATCTGATTCTTTCAAGGCACTTTTGGATATGGCAGTGGTGCATTCATCTTGCCGCCTTTGCATTCACTTGGCTTCTGCGATTAGAGAAAAGGAAGAAAAGAGCCCCGGCTTTAAGAAACGCCCATGCAGTTGCACTAGAGGCTCAGAAACTGTGTATCATGTATATGTGAGAGAAAGAGGAAGGTTTGACATGGAATCTATTTTCTTGAGGTATGCTACTTTTTCAGCTCTGATTTTTTCAAGCTATGTTTTATTTTAAATTTCCACCAGTTATGCCGCACTTCAAAGACTCTCAGACAGACTTGACAGTGTCTCCTGGTTGCTAATTAACAAGCAGACGAGCTGCAGCGATACTTATTAAAAAAAGAAAAAGAAAAAGAATGCCATTAGGCCTTCTTACATTCAATCAGGTTTCAGTTTACTCGGGAAATAGAGATGTTTTAGGCCGCCTCCAATATCTTATTCCTTTCTGTTTAGTTTTATTAGTAAGAACATCATGAGATGACATGGCAAGAACTCATCACTGACACCAATGGGCAGGTCTGGCAACTTCACTCTGGAGGCCATGAAGTCTGCAGTTATTTCAAAGTTTGCATCCCTGAATCATGTACCCATTTGGAGGTCCGAGAGACCTGAAAGCATAAGAGGAAGCAGTGAATTGAAAATTTACAGAATATACCCTCTTGGCATGACCCAGAGACGAGCTCTTTATACCTTCAGCTTTAAAGGGGACGATGATTTTAGGAATCACCTGGAAACCAATCCTTGTGCCAAGTTTGAAGTCATATTTGTCTAGCCTTTGCTTTATGTCTTATGGTTTAGTTTATGTAAATATTAAACACAGCGGCATTACTGGAAAATTTTTGTAAGATAATCAAGGTGATACCTTTCTTTCGGTCATTATCTCTTCCATAACATGACATTGGATCCCGTGCATGTTTCTGCTGATAACTGCAGATATCAGGACCCTTCAGATTTAAGATAGTATTGGCATGGTCCAGATCTTCTTTCTTTTAAGTATATTTTAATAATTGTTTTACCTCAAATGATGCAGAATACAAAATAATATCAATCTTAACTATCAACTAGTAAAATAAGTATTTTAACTTAAAAACATATAAAAAATAAAATAATAAGATCTAGACCATAGCCAAAGTTTAATTTGACGGTCTACATGGGACATTATTCTTATTTCTGTTTTATTCTTGTTTGTGTTTAAAAGAACATTATATATAAAGAGTTTGACTTGTTTTAATTTATACAAGAGCATTATGTTATGTGTTTTTTATGTAAAACCCTAATTTGCTTCCCTTCCTAACGTGTATGGCTTCTGTTCTGAAACTCTTTCCCTCCAATATTCTCCAAGTTTTCTGGTCAAGTTCCATTATGTGATTCTAAATCCCTTTTAACATATTCCTTCATCCATCCAGAAACTAATGAATTGATATTTTTCTAAAATTTTAAAAGTAACTAGGAATGAGAAATCACGGCACATAGGCCCTTTTCTCTCCGTAGAGGAGTGACATAGGCGAAAAGACAGAGGAAAGGAAGCATCCAGTGACAGGCATGGAGATAGCCTACTTTACTCTGTCACTACTCACTAGTCACTACTTATGCTTTGGAACCCTATCAAACTTGCCAGAATCTCAGTTCACAGAAATGGGCAACGGTCTTGTAGTTTCGGGCCACCATTTCCGGCGGCTCATTGTGAAAAGCAAACAAGATGGACAAGAGACACAGGAATGGCTGCCTGAAGGATTCGAGACAAGAATGGACGGATGGCAAGGGACTAATCATGAGAATTGATTATTGAACATGAAGCCATAGGAGCATTTCTGGTTGTGTTTGGATTTTAGTTGGATAAAATTTATTATAAAAAAGATTGATTAATATAATTAATTATGTTATAATGTGGTTGTGTTTGGATGTTATTTTTTAGAATTAATTTGATAAAATTAAAAATGTTTGAATAATTGAGTCAAAATTAATTTTAAATATACAAATTAATATAAAGAACATTGCTTTTCGATATAATATTAAATTTGATGAACTCTATTTAACAAATAAATATATATCATAGCAATCCATTTAATATTTATATAATTTAAAATACATATCTTAATTACAAAAATTTACATTATATTAGATAATAATATTAATAATTTAGTATATGTGAAAAATGAATTAATAAAGCCTTGCTGGTAAAGGTGAGAATATGCTAAGCCCCTATCAAGGACTTACACCCTAACCTATTTCAAGCTCAGCCTTACCTATTTATTAAATAGGCTCAACTCAGGTTTAAACCTGTTTAGTTAAATAGGCTAGGCTTAATTTTTTAAAGCCTAATCTACGAGCCTAACAAACCAACCTATATATATATATATATATATATTACATAAGATATCAAACATATATTAGTTTCACCATTTGATTTTTAATCAATCTAATTTATTAAGTTTTAGTTATGTTTTCAATTAAATTAGACTTATATATCAATTTTAATGTTATTACTTTATTATTGTATTATATTGTAGTTGGTAAGTCATTTTAATTATCATATATTATAATTAATAAATCATGTTATATATTTATATTAATGGTCCTAAAGTACATTTGAAATGTTAGAAAATAAAATGTGAGTTTATTTAAAAGGTTTACTTTTAAATAAGTTTTTAAGCCAGACCAGACTTTAAATGGATTTAAACTTGAGCCATGGAAAAGTATTATATAAGTTTTAGGCCAAATCAAGCTTCAAACTTATCACATAAGCTTAGACTGATTCGATCAAAGGCTAACTTGTTAGGGGGAAAAAATCAACAAAGCCCATGAATTTCTCCTCTATCCTCAATGACATCACTATTCTTAAATTATATTTGGCAAGTGAATTATCTGACAAATAATAAATGCATGCAAAGGCAAAATTGAAATCGGGAAGTATTAGCTTCAGCCAGAACGTGGTTTAAGTTAACATAATTGATTATGAAAAAGTATGGATGTTTGGGTGACTTTTACCAAAATTATAGGCTCGGTCCATATACTTGATCCCACTAACATGTCCAAACAGGCACTCCATGTGGTTGCAATTCAGTGTTGGAAGTGCGGTGAGCAATTTTATGTGTTTATTTCAACTTAATCCAATTCCATGGTCAACCAGACGGGGGCTTTCAATTCCATGGTCAACTTAATCCAATCCTCAATCCAATTTTTTGTGTTTCCATGGAGTGTTTTCCAACCAATTCGGTGATCCGATAGGCCCAATTTTACTCTTTAAATCGACCGATTGGTCTCGGTGATGGGTTGCACCCAACCGTTTGTGTTTGTGTAGTTTTTGAAACAAAGACAACTTTCATTAAAGAACATAAAGCGAGTGCAACAAAAGAGCCTTTAAAAAAAGAATTTCGTAGCTCATACCTAGTGTGTATGTTATTATAAATTTTTATTAGTACTAATTGATTTTATGATTTTTTTTTTCATAGATCATGCCAAGTAAATTACTTTGTCATTATTATGAAAACTTTTAAGAAGTTAATATATTATTTTTCTTTAAAATTTTAATTTGACTTCCTAACTTAATACTATGTAACAACAATATATGCTATTGAGTTTTTAAAATTTTAAAATATTACTTTTGATCATAATATTATTTTCAAGGGAATATAAAAAAAATTATTTGTTATTTTATTTTTTTTAGTTTGTTTGATTTGTTTTTTTGTTTCAAAACAAGACCAAAACCCTATCTTTTTATATAAGATTGGCCCAATCTTAGTCTCAATACATAAGGACTGAACATTGGTTTGATAGCTAACCTGATCTTTGATCTTTGCGTCTCTGTGTACCCCAAAGTAAGAGAGACAAAGTTGGTTATTCCTTGAGGTGCAAACCAAAGGGAAACACACAGTATGTAGTAATTGTATTAATCAAGATAATTCAAGTACAAACATCAAACCGACAAAAAATAATAATGGGGAGCAAATCCTTCACGCATCGTTTAGCACCTCATGCAGAAGAGGTGGAGATTAATGAACAAATACAAAAGAAATAGTTCTCAGATATTGACTTAGAAAGTAAATGGGCATTCTAATTATAATCTCCATACCAAAAAAAAAAAAACAAATGAAAACAGTCGAATGTCACCACCAGACGATATTTCTAGTTTGATGGCTTCAGCAGAGTCTGAGAATGATTCAATCTTACTGAAGTTCTTTCTGATCCCAACAAAGCTCTAAGCCTCAGTCGCGGCGTCAGGATCACTCCCCGCGCGCATCACGCCATGAATCTCCTCTATATTGAAAGCGAAGGGCATATGAATACGATGGCTTTAAATGGGACGCGTACATCATGAAGAACAATGACTGACTCACATACTTAATTCCAATTTCCAACGACCGAGCCTTTGAAACTTGGAAGCCTTTCTGCCTTACGCTTTTGGTCTTGCTTGCTCTATTCCATCCCCATACTACAAGCCACGTGATTGTATTTGCTTCTATAAGTTCTTCATTAATTTTTGAGGAAAAAATTACAGAATGTTATCATAACATTTGGATGGGACCCAAAAAAAAAAAAAAAACTTAAATGCATGATACTCCATCATGCGCCAAATTTTCAAGATTGAAAACTGGTGTGAAGAAAAACCCAAGAACTCAGAAAGAAGTTAGATGCTCCATGTGGTCCTGTATATAAAGGCAAAAAAAAAATAAAAAAAATTTTTTTTGCCACTTGTATAAGTTTTGTATTAATTTCTCATTACAACTTTTGAAAAAGCAAACTATTAAAGTATATATATATATATTTATAATAATTTAAATTCATAAACTTATTAAAGTTTTAAAAATTTAATAAAATATATTTTAATTTAAATTAAAAATGAATTATAAATATAATGAACAATTAGTTAAAACAAACCCAAATAGTAAAAAAAATTAAAAAAAAAAGGAAAAGGGAAAGTACAGTGGAGTGGAATGGGGAAGGTCCCAGAGTATTCAAGTCTTCATGAATAGTGAACCGCATAGCAGATATGGACGAAGATTAAATGTGTTTGGTTGTTAGTTTATTAAAAATTCATTTGATAAAAATTCATTTAATAATCAGTTGATGTAATAAAATTTATATTTGAATATATTTATTTAAAATTTAATTTAATAAATTAAAAACTATTTTAATTAATAATAATTTGTACTTTTAAAATATATTTTTAAATATATAATGATCAAATAGGATATTAATTTATGATAATTGATAATTTTTTTACAAATATAATATATTAAAAATTTTAAAAAATGTAAAATAACATAAAACTTAATATGTTAAATAATAGAATAAAAAATATATAGTTTAATATTTTTTTGACCAAAATATATAGTTTAATATTAGAAAAAAATTAAAACATAATAAGGATATTATAGTCATTTAAAAAAAGTAACTACAATCTAATTTTCATTTATAATTTTAAATTAACTAAAAAGTTGAGTTGATAAATTCACATTTTAATTTATTTTTAAAAATTTAGTTTATTCACATAAAAAAATCCAAATAACAATTAACGTATGAAATTTAAAAAGTGAATCTCAAATGTTAAGTATTTGAAACTCAAACGCACCCTAAAAGAGAGACGTGGGATATCCGTCACTCAAGAGATTGGACCATTATACCGCACATTGAATTATTGGCTCCTTCTTCTAGAATCTCTCCTCGTCTTCCCATGTCACATGGCCTGTTATCACCGGGTAGATTCAGAAAATCTTCACAAATTCTTTTAAATTTAAATACATTCTGCAATTCAAATTTATATATTAAAAAATTATAATTAGAAATAACTTTTTTTCTACCTCAAATAATATTTTAATGAAACAATGCGTCACAACAATCAAAAGGTACAAACATTTGGACACAAATCCCTAGAGAACCATGACCTAGGATGAAGATATGTTTTAAAAGAAAATGACTAAATACCCTCTTCTTTTTTGCATTGATTTGTTAAAATCATTCGCGAATCTTAATACTACTTTTGTTTTAAATTATAAAATATTTTTTTAAAAAAATTTTCACCTTAAAATATAAAATATTTTAAATAAATTAAAATATTATTAAATAGATAAATTTTAATATTATTATTTTTTATAATTAATTTTTATCACTTCTCTTTTTAATACATTAAATGATAAGTATTTTAAAAATAATAAATATTTTAAAAAATTTATAATTTTATTTTAAAAAATAAAATTATTAAGTATATTTAATAAAATTTATTAATATATAAAATTTTATTTAAAAATATTTTATAATTTAAAATAAAGGAATAACACATATTCTAGATGTGTGTGTAATAAAGAGAAGCGTATTTCAATATCTTCACCAAAAATAAATTGTCTCCCAAAGCCCATATTTATACACTTGATATTTTTGCCTAAATATTTGACCTTGTCATCCTTGTCACCAATTCTCTCTATTTTAATTTTAGTGGTCTATAGAGTCTGTCAATCAATGAATGGCCCGTGCAGAGGGTGATCTTCATTTAAATAACGAGCGTACAATGCAGCCCCACTTGTTTAGTGTGGGGGTCTTCTATATGTCTACTTAGATTCCTTACTGGCACGGATATATCTCATAGAACAATTTTTTTTAAAATTATGATAAAAATAATAAAATTATTCTCAGTTAAATAAATAATTATTACAGATAAAACAAATTTTTTATTTTCATATTATATATTATTTATTCATTTATAAAATATTATTCATTTCTCTACTTTCACTTATTTATAGGTCTATTTTTATTTGATTTCGTTTCAAGAGCCATAAACAAGTGAAATAGAAAAACGAACATTTGATAAGTAAATGAACAATATATAATATGAAAACGAACAATTTATTTTATCATGAAATCAATAATTAGAAAGAAATTAAGTAAAATTAGAGTTATAAATAAGTGATCTTAGATACTTAACAATGTTTTATAAGTAAACGAATAACATACAGTATAAAACAAACAGATTGTCTTACCTATGGTATGTTATTTACTTAAATGAGGATAATTTTATCATTTTTGTCACAAATTTAATATTAATTTTATATGAGTTTTTCAGTGAAATCTTAAAAATTTTACGATTTCTTTTTTTAATATGTTTGGTCAATGATTTCCACTTGAAATTTTTTTTTAAAAAAAAAACTTGATGAAAGTTTACTGTTCATAAGATAAACACCATATTCCATCACACTTTACAATATAGAAAGGGGAAAAAAAAAGAAGAAAAAGAGATTCATTTTATACTTTTGTATTGGAAATCACATGTGACATCACGTAGTGCAAAGCTGAGATATAACACTTGCTAGGATATATCCGTGCCAGTGAGGAATGGGAGCAAAAGTCAAGCTTCAGAGCAATAAGTACTTGCCTTGAACTTGGCACAACTTTTTGACTTTCTCGCAAACTTCTTTTCACTCGTTCTCGTTAAGTACCATTCACTCGTAGTAGCCCTCTTTTTTTTTTTAATGTATATTTAATTCTATAATTTTATATAATATTTTATTTTAATTTCTTAATTTTATAAAATAGTTTTTAAATTCTTTAACCCTAATATTATTAATTTTATCTTAATAAATTTTAAAATATTATTAAATATTGATATATTAAGTTTAATTTTTTTAAAATAATAATAATTGATATAAAAAATATTTTATAAAATTAAAGAATTAAATTAAAACTTTATATAAAATTAGATAACTAAAAATATACTTTAGCCTTTTTTTAAAAGAAAGTCATATGAATAAATTACTTAAAAAGCATAAACGTAATCTTACAATTCAAAAGAAAATAAAAAAGGACAATTATAGAGAAAAAAATTCAATAGGCCATTGCATCTGTTGCTTCTCGAGCAAAATAGAATTAAAATAACCAAGCAACTAGAGAACATCTTGAGCAAAGCAATCAACTTTCTCCTTCAAAGGTCTAAAGTTTCCCTTATGAGCTGAAATGGTGATGCAACCTAGATTGTGTGCATGATCAAGACTACTCATAAAATTGTAGATCCAATAAAGAATTGCTCTTAAGCAAGCCAGTCTAAAGGTAAGAGGATCCCTATGACAAACTTTGCAAATCATGAACCTATTCAACTCATCACCATTATACAAGACTTGAGATCTACAAGTGACAAGCCTACCTTTTTTAAACTTGGTGATCTTAATTATCCATTTATTTCTAGAGAACTGTGATGACCTGACTATGAAGGAATTCAAAAACCCCTTTTAAGTTAGATGTCATTGACAATGACAATGCTAGCTTCTATTGGCATGCATCCTTAATGAAACTTAGTTGTTCATGAAAATCTCGAATAACTTGATATGGAGAAAATTTGAAAGCCCTATGAAGGGTTGTTTTTCTTAAACCAAATTAAGTGAAGGAGAAGAAAGATTCCTTCAAGCTCCTGAACCTTATTATCACAACATTGTACTTTTAATGTAGAGATGATCCGTTCTATTAGTCATGCTACAGAGATAATATTAGAAGGGATAGAACATGAGCCATACCAATTGGCTTTGGTGAAAGGGTAATCACAAAAAATGTATTGTAGGGATTCATTACAACCACAAACAAAAACACACTGGATAGATGCTGATACATGATGCTTAAGAAGTATGTCCCCAATTGGAATAACTTTATGAACAAGTTTCCAAATAAAAAGAAATGTCTTATAAGGAAGGTTCAATTTTCAAAGAAAAGACCAGATATTAGCACTATGGTAAGGACTAACTGCATTAAAAGATGTGAAGAAATTCTTATATCCATTTTTGATAGTACAATAATCATTCATCCATACTAATTTGTTTGATGAATCAAAATAAGAAAGCGAGATCTACAATATTTGATCAACAATCTCATGCTTGTATATTTTATTAAGAATAGAGAGATCCCACCTAACCTTTTGCCAAGGCTGATGTGAGGTGGTAATGAGGTTAGAAACTGTATTAGGCTATTGTTTGTGCACATAAACTACATTTGAAGGTTCCCACCACTTGCCATAAGTGAGAGAAATCGAACTACCATTACCTACTTGCCAAGAGAGATGGGATATGATAGTTTTGGCTGATTCAAGAATGTCCTTCCAAAACCAACTAGCATTATAAGGCTTCTTGAGAGAGAATCCATCTCTAGAATTAATGTACTTGAGTTTTAGGGTGTTTCCCAAAAGAAAGTAAGGCTCATATTGGAAGATTGTGCAAATCTGTTTAGTAATGTATGCCAGATTCATTAATCTTGTATTTTTCAAACCTAAACCTTCCTGAAGGACAAACAAATAATGATTAAAATAATATAATTTAAATAAAAAGACATCAATCATGAAAATATTCAACCAAATCCAAGATTAGTCTCTAATACAAGATACAAATATAATAATAATTATAGAATTACAACTACCCAAAAGTCTAACAATAACAAAATATAACTTTCTAAATATTCATTCTTACAATTATAATTTACAACTCTTCAATCATTAAAAAGTCCAAAACTAATTATCACTATTACTAAAATTATTAACAATGACAGTCATAATTTATAAATGTTAAGCAACAATCAGACAAATAAATAACAACAAATAATGGAATATTAAAATAATTAAGGCACAATTAACTTAAAAGAATACTGAATCTTTTAAGTTTGAACTTACAATTAAGGCCCTCTATTCAAAATTTAAACTACAGACAGTGAAATCTAATTTAATTGCCTTACCCTCCATTGCCTTTCTTTTTTAATTTTCAAGCTAAATTTTTTACTTTTTATTTAGTTTTTATAATTTTAAAAAAATAAAAAAGTGGCCCGGTTGACCCAGCAACCTAGCTAGTTATCCCGAGTTAACCCCGAGTCAGTTGGGTCACACTAAGTCAGTGGCTAGCCGGTTTAAGTGGAAATCCATACCAAAAAAAAAAAAATGGGTCACTAGTTCACGGGCTGAATTGGCCGGTCCAATTCAGATTTTCATACAATAAAAAAGAAAGATCTTCAAAGCATCTTATGATAAGTAGAATCTTAACATTAAAATTTTTTACTGATAAGAGAGGCACAAAAAGCTTCAAGAGATGCTTGTAGAATCTAATCCTTTTTGAGAGATTCAGAATCCCAATTATCAAGATTAATTTCTCTCTTTTGTTTGACTCCCTTCATCCCAAGACATCTTTTAAAGAGATTTGCAAAAGAAAATCCAGAGAAGTAACTATTGCCCTAATTCCCAAGCTTTTAGAGGTTAAATGTAATATTTTAAATTTTATTAAGCCTTATATTGTTAATAGGTACCTTAGAGAGGGCATAGAATTAAGTATTGGGCTTAAAATAGTAAAACAATCATATATGTGTGTGTATGTGTAAATTAATAAATAAAGTAATTAAATTTAATAAATGTTTGAAACTAATTTTATATATATATATATATATAATATTAAAAGTCAGACAATCTTATTAAGTTTTAAAAGATATCAAATCATTCCAAAATTATCTTTAAAGATATTATAAAAATAATACTAGTTAATGAAAAGAAAATTAATTTCAATTTATAAATTTATGAGTCTAAAATATAATCTAATGAAAATCCTACCTCTAAATTCATTTAATTTTCTTCATTTCACTCATGTGGCCGCTGAGTTCTCTCCACAAAGGTAACTCTTTTTAGTTTCGCCTTCTTCCCCTCCATCGTTTTCTTTCCCCAGTGCGTTATTGATATATATATATATATATATATCAATATATGTTATATGCACACCACCAAATATGTCAAACATTTGTCCTTTTCTTTAAAAAGTTTTCGTCTTTTCTTCTTCTTCACCATGAGTCTTCACCAAACCTGTTGCTCTCATAGTGTGATGCTTAAGAAAATAATGATATAATAATAATAATAGTGTTTTAATTGCTTTTTTTCTTGACAGCCACGCACAGCAACCTCATGTCTTCCACCTCCTTATATATATAAAATAATAATATAATAGTCCTCCTAGTAGCCTTCTTATAGGTATATCATTGTTACCGGTGTATACATATATCCTAGTAGCCTTCTTATTATATGTGCATGTAAGTAGTTATAAAATAGAAATTTAGATTAAAAATAAAAACTTATAAATTGAGGAACATGCATAAATGGATTTTGGCATGAAACTTTATTACTCTAAATAATTACTTAAATTATAAAGTGATATGAATTTTAAAAGAAAATTTTAGGCCCTCAAAGGTAGCATTAAGGTTCTAAAGTAATTTTAGAATAATTTTAGGATAGCTGTAGGGTACTTCTTAGACACTTTAAATTTTTTATTAATATGTTTATATGCATGTGATTTCTGTATATTCTTACTTAGAGTTCTTCTTGATTGGTTTTGCTGTGTGGCTCTTTGTTAGCTCAAGGAAAACAAGTAACTCGAGGTTTTTCCATGTGTGAGCAAGCTTTGTATTTGATAACAAATGCATATAATCATAAATTTATATGTTACTTAAATCCTGTCAAGTATGCTTGTAGCTCGATTGTATATTATTGTTGGTGTTTCTTTTCAAGCATGCTTGTAAATGCATATTAATAAACTTTATTTGATGGAAATAGTATGTATTATTTAAGAGTGGTTTATTTCTTTCAAGCATGCTTGTACATTGAGTTGATCAAATGAGATGTTTTTATTTCTTTTCAAGCATACTTGTACATGATGTAATTGTTGTATGTGTGCGAAATGCATGGGAGGATGGGTTGATAAGGAGATGATGATGCTGATGCATATATGATTCAATAATCACGTGGTTTTCCTTCACTGTGTGCACAGTGGTTGGCCTTTTTGAAGCCCTGATCCTCAATACTTATTTGGCCAGGTTTGTAAAAACGTGGGATAGTGACACCTCCTAGTTGGGTTCTTTAAGGAGGGGAACCATAGTCTGGACTTGGCTCTGTACCTTTAGTCGGGTATATTTTGAGCATTGAAGAAGCTTGGTCAATCTAACATGTGGGCCAGACCGTATTTAAGCTTATAGTTTCAGTTAGTGGAATAAGGATGGATGGAGTAACAAAAAAATTATTGGTATTGCATATTGACATGTTATGAGATATATCCTATGAAATTCTTATGTTATAACTGAATGATTCTTATGAACTCACTTGTATATTGGTTGTACAACTGTGTGGTTGTAGTTTGTGCATGTATGGTTAAACTTTGGGTTATCAAGACGTTAATACTCACCCTTCTCTTTAACATTTTAGGTAAGCTTAGCGGAGTAAAAGGAAAACGTCTGGAAGCTTATTTAGCTTGATTAAGCTTTAAGTTCCATTTTAGTTTATAGAATAATTATTTGTCAGTATAGGACTCATTTGTCATTTGGGTGGAGTTTTGAAATTATTTATTATTTATTGATACCTAGAAAGGGTATTGTTAGCTGAGGTCTAAGGCTATCAAAGTTGCTTAATGGATCTATTATTTTTACTAAGGCTAGATTTTAAATATCAATTTAGTAAATGAAATTTTATGTAACCATGGTAATTTCCTAAAATATAGATTAAATTTTTTGTACTGTGATCATCTTTTCAAAGTAAATTTAAAAATTGACTTTAAATCTTTATACCATGATAATTATTTTTATTAGTTTAAATCTTTTAATTACCATGGCATTTGGTTAAGTTTTTAAATACTAACGTTGGGGTGTTACATTAAGAGGATTTTTCCACATAAGTAATTTATGTCTAGACAATTCCAATTTTTTCCTATCTATGTGATTCCAAAAACCAACAAAGGTATTGCGAGGATTCAAAAGAAATCATCGAAGAGCCTTTAGAACATATGTAGAGTGATTTAGTTCATAAACAAGACATTTGTTGCAATGTAGCAATAGGAGAAGATCTATGACTCTATTGAACACCCAAACCAATCAAGAAATTACCCAGTAATTGCCTGTGCAACTGTATAGTTACTCTTAACCATTGACGAATAATAAAGGCGTGATTAGTGAAAGTAATATTAAGTTTCATTTTGTTAAATGTTGCTAAGAAAAGGCATTGAGGAGCAATTTTTGAATCATACTTATAGAAAAAAAAAGGCCACAATCTTCCTTAGAAAGTGCACAAAAATACTTTGGATCAGAAAAATTAGATGTCGAATTCCCTACCTCTAAAGGTAAATAAGCTTGGCAAGAAAGAAATAAACTAGAAGAAAAATCTAACATGCAAAAGAGATCAATAGCAACGATTTAGAAAGCATTGAATATCGCCTACAAACTTATAGAACAAGTCGCCGAAAATCGCACAATTTGGAATCACCTTCAATGTCAGAGGACCCTTTCTAAGTTGTTAGAAGTTAAAGATTGACAAGGAGAAGTAGTAGTTCAAAAGCCCATATACAAGACTCCATAACAAAACAATAAAAAACATAACTCTTATGGTATGTTTGGTATGATGGAAATGAAAAGGGTTCATATAGAAATGGAATTGGAATTGAGAAAAATGTTTGTTTGATATCATGGAATTGAAAACTTTTTGAATTTCAATTCCACCAAAACTGGTGGAAATTGTTTCCATAATAAAAACTAAGTTTTTCAATTCCATGATGTATTTTTTATTTTTTTACCCCTCCCTCTCGATCTTTTTCTTCTTTGTATTTGCCCTCTTTTATCTCAACCTTCTGATGATTGACTTGCCAGATTAGACGAAAGCAACGATGACAACCTCTTGTCCATCTCCTTCATCGACGACGAAGGCAAGCACCAAATCTAGAGAGAAAATATAGCTAATACTTGTTCTTTACCCTCCTTCTTCATCAACAATGATGGTGATGATGATGATCTCCATAAATAGTGATGACAAGCACCAGATTTGGAGAGAGAATATTTGCATCAATCTCATTGCCTATATCTTTTGTATATTTGTGTCTTCCTCCATTCCTTTGCATAGATCAAAGAACTATTTTAAGCTAAGCATGACAAGGAAGCACGTTCGCAGTTTGGGTTTGAGTTCATCACCTGAATTTGGCTTGAATGAACACCACTTCATCAATTTGTTCCAAATATGGGTTCTAATTATTCTAAATTGCTGCTGTTGATTGGATAGAGATTTGGCCGATGATTTTTCAAGCAGGTGGTTGAGGGATTTTTTTCCCCTTAATTTTGGAGGGTACTTTAATATTATTACATTTAAAATACACATATTAATTAAAAATTATACCAAGATTGCATGAACACATCAAACATATTTTTAAACATCATATCCATTTTCACCTCCATATTCATTTTCATTTTCATCAAAATCATTTTCATCATACCAAATAAGGTATTAATTATCAGGAATCACCTTTCCGTTGAAAATCGCCTCCGACATGCTTTCCAAAAATTGCCCTTTCTCAAAGCCTTCTTCTTGTAAAAGCTCATTCTGGAACAATGACAAATTGATGTGGAAGGCTTGAGGATTTCAACAACTAAGTAGACCGTCCCTCCGAAAATTGCCCACTACACATTTTACGATTGTATCTAGCAAATTGTCTACTGCTTGTAGCAAAACTCGACTCAATATATCATTCTATATCATAGTAAAAACTCTCTCTCTTATTCTTAATACTCCCTCTATCTTTATATATAAGATATTTTTTGATCAAATTAAGAAAATCAATAAAAATTAGTTATCTAATTAAAAGTATAACAACATTTTAATTTTATTTTTAATTATTATAAATAAAAAATGAATTTTTTTAAAATAAATTAATGAGAGTACTTGTCTTTTTTTTAATTTAATAAGGTCATTTATTAAAAAATATATTAATAATCTCTTATATTTAGGGATAAAAAAATTCTAAAAAACCTCTTCTTATATATAAAGACGGAAGGAGGATAAATTTAAAACTTTTTTATTCTAAATATAACGTTTAGTTAGAGTAGTTAATATTTTTTTAATTTTATCTCTTATTTATTTCTTTTCATCTAAATTTTTAGACAATAATCTATCATGATTATTAATTATAAATAAATATAAAATTGAAAAGTTGCATTCTTTTTACAATTTTAAAATTATAATTAATATTTATTAATAAGTGTAAGGATCGGATGGAATGGAAGTATTACACGTGTTTTAGAGCGGTACCACATCGGTGGCACCGAATTTTTATGTTTTTGAAAGACATAATATTGTGTATTTTCTATTTTTTATAAACATTTTTTATGAAAAGCAATTCTATTTGAGACAAGTTAAACATTAAATATAAACATCTCTCCTAAATAACATTTGAATATTATTTCATCACGTTTCGAGAAATTAGCCCTTTTTATTAGATTAAACCCCCATTAGTTTGTATTTTTTATTTCTAAATTAGATAAAAGTTTTTTAAACTAAGAACAAATATTATTCTCTTTATTTTAAATTGTAAAATACTTTTAAAAAAATTTTAACATTTCAAACTATAAGATATTTTAAAAAAATAAAATTTGATTTATTATACTTTTTAATATTACATTTCTATTATATTTTCTCTTTTTAATATTATTTTATAAATAAAGTATTAAATGAAGAGAATTTTTAAAATTTATATTTTTATTTTAAAAATAAAGTCGTAAACTGTAATGAATTTTATCAATATGAATGATTTATCCAAAAATATCTTATGATTTAAAATGAATTGAGTACATGGAAGTTGAAATGCACATTTTAATTTAATCATAATCCTTCTAATTATATAGTAACAATTTCTTTTTTTAAGAGTATAAGGAATTAAGGAGTACTTTCCTTGGTAGAAATTATCTCCTAGAGGGTAAATCAAGTGACAATCATGACAGTAGGCACCATACTATTTGCCATGCTGGGGAGGGAAATGGCCGTTCGTTTCTAGAAGCTTATCTTAATTATTATTATTGTTATTATATATGCACTAACCCTGAATATTATTATTATTGTTTTTATGTGCACTTACCTTGATTATCATTTTGTTTAAAAATACACACAAACAGCAGCTACTTTGTTCCATTGTGGTTTGTTCATTTGTTTCAAACTTCAAAAGACGTGTTCGAGAGCTAGCATCTGAAAACCCAAAAAAAAAAAAAAAAAAAAATTACACACAAACAGAGGAAGGGTAGTACAGTGCACATCATTTGTCCTGTTCGCAGCCCCACGGTCTGTCATCATCCCTAATCGCTCCAGTTTCAGTGACAGGCATGTGGTCACATGGATCGTCTAATTTTTTATAGATTTTATTTTTTAATTTATTTATATTTATTAAAATAAAAGTTATAAAATTTTAACAATGCCATATAAATTTAATTTAAATATTTAATTTAATATTAAATATTTTTTATATTTTTTATAAATTTAGTGTTCAAACTTGTTTTATATAGCTTAAATTTAAAAATTTTAAATCAAAATTTTTTCTTAAATATTTTTTAAAGTGCTAGTTTTAATATTATAAAATTTTAAAATTTTTTTAAAAAAATTAATATTAAATTGAAATATTTAAATTGTATATATATTATTTACATTTATGGTAAGATAAATTTATTAAATTTATCAAATTTTTATTTTAATAAATAAAACATTAAATTTATTATCTAGATTTTTAATGCTACAGCAAAGGAAGACGGTTTCATATGCACTAAAAAAAGTTATACTTTTTCTATTTAAAAATATAAAGTATATTTTGAAGAGGTATAATTATTGTTTTTGTTAAAAGTGTCCTCATTGATAATAACTCTATGTTTATTTTAGGGTATTTAATAAAAATAAATATAAAAAAATAAAATTAATTTAAAAGTAAGTAATTACTTTATTGAAGGTTGAGATTTAGTTAAAAATATTTTACATTTTTTAACAAAGAGAGTACTATTTTTGTTTTTATTTATTAAAAAAACTATTATTTTTAATTTATTTTTATATAAATAAAATCACATTTTTTAATATATATTTATTAAAAATTTATTAAATTATCTCTCATAGTTTAATGAAAAAATAATTGGTGAAGGCTTAATTAATATAATTAATAAAAAGTAACGTAGTTCAATTCTTTTATTTTTAAATTTAATTAATTTTTTAAAATTATATAATATATTTTTTATAAATAAAAATGAAGGAAATATACATTGGATCGAAAAGAAAGAAAAAGTAATATTTAAATATGAATAATATTAATAATAAACTTACTGTTTCCATGGTGTAGAGTTATCTTGAATTCTTGATTGCCGTGACACACGCTCCGTTTGAGAGGTCCCTTTTCTCCTCTTGATGAATTTCATCTGCTGAACTTATTTGCTTCCTTCAATAGTATAGTATGGGTGCTGAGAATCGCCCTCTCCACATCTTCCTCTTCCCATTCCTTGCCCAGGGCCACTTGATTCCTACCATTGACATGGCCAAGCTATTTGCAGCCAGAGGGGTTAAGGCCACCATTCTATCCACTCCTCTCAACGCTCCTCTTATTTCCAAATCACTCCCATCCTTCAATCCTCTGATTCATATCCAAACCATCCATTTCCCTTTTGCCAAGGTTGGTTTCCCTCAAGGCTTCGAGAATATGAACTCCATCCCTTCCCCAGATTTGATGCTCAAATTCTTCGAAGCCACTACTCTGCTTCAAGAGCCGCTGGAGCTAGTGTTGCAGCACTCTCTTCCTGACTGTCTCGTCGCAGACATGTTCTTCCCATGGGCCACTCATTCTGCAGCCAAGTTCGGCATTCCTGCGATCGTCTTTCACGGCACTGGTCTCTTCGCCTTGTGCGCTTCCGAATGTCTCAGACTTAACAGGCCTTACGACCATGTTTCTTCAGATTCGGAGCCGTTCGTTATTCCTAATTTTCCCTGTGAAATCACGATGACGAGGTCGCAGGTGCCAGATTTTCTCAAATTTAATGAAGACAACGTAGTGAGCAGACTGTTGATTGCTTCCAAAGAATCGGAGCTTACAAGCTATGGGGTACTTGTCAATAGCTTCTACGAACTGGAGGAGGACTATGCCGATCATTACAGGACTGTCCTTGGAAGAAAATCATGGCATATCGGCCCTCTTTCTCTCTGCAACACGAAAACAGAGGACAAAGCAGTCCCTCAAGAACACGAGTGCTTCAAGTGGCTTGACACGAAGAAACCCAGCTCCGTTGTTTACGTGTGCTTTGGAAGTGTGACAAACTTCCCAGAATCCCTACTCAGGGAAATTGCAATCGGTCTAGAAGCTTCGGGGCAACAGTTCATCTGGGTCGTGAGAAAACCCAAGAAAGACGAACAGCAGCAAGAAGAAGAATGGGTACCCAAAGGATTTGAGAAGAGACTGGAAGGTAAGGGGCTGATCATAAGAGGATGGGCACCACAAGTGAAGATTCTTGAACACGAAGCAGTGGGAGCGTTCGTGACACACTGTGGTTGGAATTCAACGTTGGAATCAGTGTGCGCAGGAGTGCCAATGGTGACATGGCCTGTGTACGCAGAGCAGTTTTACAATGAGAAATTGGTGAGTGAGGTACTTAAAATTGGTGTGCCTGTGGGCGTTACAAAATGGGCGAGAGTGATGGGAGATGACAGTATCAAGTGGGAAGCAATAGAGAAAGCAGTGAATAGAGGCATGCAAGGGGAAGAAGCAGAGGAAATGAGAAACAGAGCAGAGGCACTGGCTCTGAAAGCGAGAAAGGCAGTGGAAAAGGGAGGCACGTCGTATTCTGATTTGAATAATCTTATACAGGACTTGAATGAGCGTCGTCGTTCTCTTGAAGAAATCGAGCATTAGAATGTAGTGCTTGTATTTGGCTTTGTTTTTTCTTCGGGAAGTAGTCAAGCAGGTTTAAGTTTTTGGTTGACAAATGAAGATACAGCAAGGGTTTGGTTCACAAAAAAGTAGGCAGTACTGAATCTCTCTACAATGTCTATGAAATTCGAATCTGTTTGTGAAAACTTTTTCGCTTTGGATTTGATAAATGTATAAATCTTCTCACTTTCATTCAACAAGTATGTCGCGTGGTATTATAAAATATAAGGAGAACACCATCTCATAGTTCTACTTATGTGATTCCTATAACAACAAGAAATAATAGAAATTCATCCTTATAAAATTATCCTTTTTAGCTAGCAAGCATAGTAATGTTAAAAGAATGAGAATTTATTAGACACTATATAGGACCCAACAAAAACTGAAACAGCAACGGCACCGAAAACTGAGAAGCAACAACGAGGAGATGTAAATGAAACTAAACAAAAAATTAGGGCTCATAGAATTGCCCTTCGACTCAACATTTCATTTATTTCTAGTCAAATATAAATTTTTAAATATTAATAAAATCTTACAGTTGGATTTTTTCTATATGAGAGGAATTGAGACACTCACAAAATTAGATTTTAAATTCGATAACTGTATTTTTTATAATATTAAATGTTTATACTATATGAGTTGTTAAAATTTATATTAACGATTTAAATAAACTCATTCATTTATTAATTTTAAGTGAAATATAAATTTTAAATTATTAATTTAAATTTTAACAGTTCAAATAATATAAACACTAAATGTTTGTACTAAATACAGTCACTAAGTTTAAATTTTATAAAATTTCACAATATTTCATTGTTTTATTTGGACTAGTATCTCGCCATTTTTCATTTTTTTTAACTAAACTATTTGATTTATTGGGGAAAAACTTAGTTTTTTTCTCGGAGTTGTGATCAATTGAGGAAGTTCCCACAGTTTTTCTTTTGAAAAATTACATTGAAGCTCTATACAAAAAAATTAATTACTATAAGATCCATTGACAATAAATTAAATACATTGACAATAAGTTTAGTTTAATTATCAATAGATCTTGTAGTAATTAATTTCTCTATGTGGGACTTGGTTATACTTTTCCCTTTTTTTTTTTGGGCTTCATCTAACCATGATTGGGGGTAGTTGAAAATTGGGAAAGTATTCTAACATTAAAGTATTAAGTATGGGAACATTCATGTTTGCCAAATGCTGAATGGATATTTGATTTTGGGAAATAGATATTATTATGTTAATCTATGTACAATGCAATTCATGTATTAGTGTTTAATGATTGATGTCTTACTATAGAGACTCATCTCCAGACAAGGGTAATTCTCATAATATTTTTATCTTTTTTTGCTCAAACATAATATTTTTATATATGTTGTAAGTATTATCTATATTTGTGAGTATTCATGACCTCTCAAGATTCAAAGAATTCAATTGTAACTGTTATGGTTGGCCCAAAAAAAAAATCATGACTTCTTTGAATCATTCTATCTTATTTTTCCTCCCACCTTCATGAATTTAAGTTATTAAGGATTCGAACATTCATGAGTAACAAATATATCAATGAATCTTTGATTTTAGGGAGATGTACATTGTTATGTTAGTATATATACACTGTGATTCACATATTAGTGTTTAATGATTAAAGGCTTGTAAGCAGAAATTACCTCAAAAGACTTGTACACACGTGAATCAAAGTAAAATGATAAGAACTCTTTCCCACTACTTTCTCTCACTCTTATCAAATTGTTTATATTTTCATGAGTTTTGTAACAATATCCATATTATTTGAATCCATAGTTATTGTCGGAATACATTTGAATATTATTATATCTAACTGAGAATAGCTCTTCTAATATAATCTTTTCATCAATAGGATTTAAACCTTAACTTCATTTGAAAATCTTTCACTTAATCTAACAATGATTGGTAGTTGAAAACTGAGAAAGTATTATAACCAGACCTTGTATCTTACAAATTCAAAAAAAGGTGTTCATCAATTAATGATAAGAATAAGTCAATTTTTTTTTATTAGTGTAATTTTTTATCTTCAACATTGAAGTTTTTTCTTGCCCGAAGGCCTGCTCCAGACATGGAGTTTCACCCATTTGGTCTTTCGGTGTTAAGCCCATTAAAAAGCAATCTAGGGAGGCATACAAGACTGGCCTGGAATAAATCACTTGATTTTTCGATTGGGTGCAAATCAAATGTTAGTTTAGAAAGACTAGAACATTGGTTTTTTGGTTTTGTTTTTGATAGAATGGCCGAAAGCCTAAAAGAAATGGGAATTGAAATCAAAAGGCAAATGAGATCTTTATTTTTTTAAAAAATGAGATAGTCAGCTGAACAAGGAGGAAATTCAAAGCATACTCATGCGTGAGACTATAACTAAAAATTATCAATTTTGATAAAGGAGCACATTGTCGCAAAAAGTTTTGTATGGAAGGTAGTCCTCATGAATCAAGGTTTTGACCTGCAATACCAAATCTTAAACAAGTAAACACCAATATATATATATATATATATATATCTCAAATCAGAACCATTTGTAATTTTGTACATCCTCTAAAACAAATTCTTTGAATATGCGTTTGTTAAACGGACATATTGCGCAAAAGAGCATACTTTTCTGGATAATAAAAAAAATATGTGCGTTGAGTTTCGCTCATTAAATTTAAAATATGTCTCACAATTTAAAAAGCATTTACAAGATGCTTAAAAAATTACTTTTTAAAGGAATCATTGTATTAACATCGACACACTTTTAATTATTACAAAATGATGTATTCTTGAAAAAACTATTTAGGTGCAACTGCTCATGTTCATTACCATTAATTCTCCAATTAAACTTCAACACCTGAATCTTATATATATATATATATATATTTATAGTTCATTACAATTTTTTTTTACCTGAGTTCATTATAATTAAGTAAATGTGGACGTGAGACTTCTCTTGTCAAGACATTTAAAATAAGTATGGTAAGTGTTTATTGAGTAGTTTTTATATTTTAAAATATATTCTTTCTTTGTTTATTATTTCTTTTTTAAAAATGATCTATTAGAATTTTGGTTGTTATTATTAAGTCATTTATGTAAGGTATTTAATGATGATATAATTAAAAAAATATATTCCTTTTTATCCTTATTATAATGTACTTCTAACTACTTTATAGAATTAAGAAGAAGTAATTAAGTTATTAACTTTATTTAAAAATAAAGCAAACTTTTAATTTTGCCTCTATTTAAATAAAAAATATTAAATTTGTATCACATTTTCTCACATAATTAATAAGTTTAAATAAAAATAATATTAAAAAAACATAATTAATATTCCATCAACTGTTGTATATTGAGGATCAACAACTCAATATCTATAACAGGTACAGGTGGGAGCATTTTTTTTTTTCAAAACCAAAATTTTGATGATTATTTTTTTATAACTATGAAGTAATCAATACCTTATAGTATCATGCAATGGGTGTTGTAGTTGGTAAGCTATTCTAAACTCTAAAAGAGTTATGATTAAGGTTGCGTATTGAAGGTACTCAGATGTTCCAAGATTGGAATCAAAAGGCCATCAGCTTTTTAGATTTTTCTTCGGCCCGTTTTGGTAAATAGCACGAAAATCCTACCAACCAATGGTGTAGCACAATTAGAATCTTGTGTGAAAGCGATGGCTAAGGTGAAAGGGACAAAACAATAGTGAGCGAGTTTGGGAGAATATGAACTACCTCCAGGAAATGTCATGCGTAGTGAAGAATTTTTGGTTCTATTGGTGGTAATTTCTCAAGCCATTCACAGGGACCCATTTGTTTCAATCTGTGCCTCAGATCACAGCAACAAGTGCCGTGTTCAACCTCCCTCCACAGAGGGTTCATGAGCACACTCAGATTACTGCTATGAGTGAATGAATGAATGGTGGCATTTTCATTGCTTTTCTATTTATATTCTGCTCGCTGCACTTAACTTTTTCTCTGGTGGAGGTGGAATTTTGACTTTCGGCCCCAGATGAGGATAAACTCAGATCATATAGCTCACACGAGATAAGGCATCTACCGATCAAACTAACCAACGGAAGGGTATCAAATTGTTCAAAGAACAGTGTTATTTGCAGATCTGGAGCTGTTTAAATTCATAAGAACCTCGAAATTATTGCACATTAGGTGTTTGATGGTTTGACCCATTGAATTGGATCATATATAGTCCATATGGATTTAGCTAGGCTTTTACAACTCAACAGAAAGGAGGGTATCTGTCCAATGGTATATGGAGCAGTTTTATTTCCGCATCTATTATTGTTCACTGGATTACATTTTTCACTCCATCAAGCTCATGAGAACTGCAAAAGATATTGCACATAATGTGTTCGATGATCTGATCCATTGAATTAAGCTTGGCATATAGCCTGCTGGCATCTGTCAAGTCGTACTAGCTTAGTTGCAGTGGAGCAAAAGTGCGCTTGGATTTGGCACGGTTTGAAGCAATAAAGAACCCTGTGGATGAGGCACGTTCGTGGTGAGTATGTGGGGAAAAAGTGCAATCCCACCCAGGTATCGATGATATATTCCGAATTTCAAAGGAGAGGAACATGGCAGAGCCGTACTGATTTGGTTTTTATCTCTTGCAATCTCTTCGCATATCTAATGAAAAGATTCACCAGTGGTGCCTCTGTTGATTGCGGCCATGGCCTAGTTAGCTATCTACATCAACCCGCAAGTTCCATAATTGATTTCGCTCACTTTGAATTCGGCCATGATTGCATGCCTTGTGGAAGGATTATAGGAGAGATTTAAAGTAGACTTGTTAGAATTTATATATGAATCTAAATCAATTATAGGCAATAATATAAGCGGGTAGTTCTATTAGAAGTGTAAACAACACACTTGCATCTTCACTGAGTTGTTAACTTAGTTTATATATTCTGTAATACAAAAATTGTGAAAATAATACAACAATTAATTGATATGATATTTCATAGGTATGAGAATGGGTCATGCTTCTATCAAAAGCCTATCTTTTAACTTACTTTAAGCTCAACTTAATATATTTATTAAATAAATTTAAGTCAGATTCATACTTTTAATTAAATTAGGCCTAGTTTTTCAAGACTTAGTCTATGAGTCTAACAAACTGGCGCGCACACACACACACACACATATATATATTATGTGATATCTCACACACACACACACACCCCAATTTCATAATTTGATTTTAAATCAATCTATTTTTTATTTTTAATTATGTTTTCAATCAGATTGAACTTATATATTAATTTTAATGTTATTATTTAATTATTGTATTATATTATAGTCAATAAATATTTTTAATTATGATATCTTATAATTAATAAATCAGGTTGTATATTTATATTAATAGTCATAAAATATATTTGAGACATTTAAAATTAAAATACAAGCTTATTTAAAAGGCATATTTTTAAGTAGATTTTTAAATAAATTCTTAGGCCAAATGGATTAAGGCTTGAATCATGAAAGAAGTTTTATACAAATTTTAAATCAAGCTCAAGCCTTTAACTTATTACACATGTTTAGGCCTATTTGGCCAGAACCTAGCTTGGCCCAGTTTTTTCCACCCTTAATATTTATGAGCTCTTTATAAGTTATCTAGATCTATTTGAAAGAGATGATAGATTGGCTTTTGCATTTTTCTCTGCTTTAAATGGTTGGACAATATGCACAGGCAGACATACCGTGTTCCTTTCATTTTCTCAACGGTAGGGATGAGCCAAAAAGTTGTAAGATTGGAAAATAAGTCATAAGAAACACTCTAATCCATTAAAGAATGGAACAGATAGTAAAGTATCATGTCACTCGGTCTCTATATTCCTCTTTTCACTTCTTTTTTTCTCCTACAGAAATTGTTAGTTATTATGAAAACTGTTGTCGTTATTCTTAGCACAGAGCCACGTGGGAAAAAAAATATTATAAGCTGCCCCTATATGAACCGGACAAATTTTAAGTTGAAAAGAAACTTAAGTAGGAAATTGCGTTATCCATGCATTGATGCAAGAAACAGCCTAATGGAAGATGTTAGGTTATCTATACAAGATCTATAATTCTTCTCTCGATATTGCCAAATGAATTTTAGTTGTACTAGTGTACTGGCATGCCCAACCCTGCAATGACGAGATTTAGGTTGGTGCTGGTAAATGAAGAATCGCTTTTGCCAAATTGGCATCTCATCAAACCTTTAAAAACAAAAGCAAAAAAAAAACAAAAACAAAAAGGAGAAAACAGAGTGGTGGAGTTTTTGAATAAACTAAGCACGATAGAGATCAAACTTTCAAGCTTAGAGATTGTTATGTGAATTATCATAACAAAATCTGCATTGTCAGCACATTTTCGGGTTATTGAATATTGAGGCTGTTCCATAATTGGCCTGAAGGTAGCTTGTTAGGCTGCGCATGGCATGGAATAGTTCTGTGTTTGGTTTGTTCTGTTTTCAACTCTTGTGATGAACTGATAACTTTGTCCCTAATATATATATATATATATAAGCACTGGGGCCTGGGAACTGTACGACTAGCAGTTTAGAGCCCGTGCACCGTATGAGACCTGAGATCTAATTGGTTTGAACATAAGATCTACATTTTTATCTTTGAATCATAGTCCCCTTAAATTTGACCCCGAAGGACCTCAAAACAATGTCAACTCATTTCATTAACATGGAAAGTGAGACAATTATTCCAATATATATAAATTAACAAATAAACTATAAGATCTGTATTTCCAGAGGACAATTGGATTTTATATTGTGTGGAACATATGATATTTTGAAGCTGCCCTAGATCTGAGTTGAGAATATTTAACTAGGGCTTAGATTATCTATATTAAGTCAAAACTAATTTCTTTCAGATAGAAACTTTACCATTATTATTGTTACATTTCCGAACTTGAAGTTAAAATTTTTAATTAAACTAATAAAACTCTTTATCAATCGTACCAAAGTAATGGCTTAATAGGGTGGTTGCACTTTTTACAACCACAATTACAATTACAATTACAGGTTTGTCTATTCAAAACGAAAAACATGTTGCAAGAGACAATCACAAAAATAAACACACTTTCTTATGATATTAAATAAAATTTAAGAAAGGGAGAATTTCATTCAAGGACTAAAGAAGTGAACATTAACAAATCAAACCCAAATAACTATAAAATTACACTGCAATATCAAAGCACTAAATTAAAATTTTTTTTATAAAAAATGATCAAAATGCCCTTCATTTATTTAAAAAAGATAAAAGAAAAACCACTAGCTATCGTCATTAGAACACTGTCGATGGCAGGTAGAGC
This sequence comes from Prosopis cineraria, assembly GCF_029017545.1. NCBI lineage: Eukaryota > Viridiplantae > Streptophyta > Magnoliopsida > Fabales > Fabaceae > Prosopis > Prosopis cineraria. The sequence goes on along the minus strand of NW_026555342.1, from coordinate 10,174,955 downwards.
CTTACTAGAGATAACAATCACCAAACCTCCATCGCTTGAACTTTGGCCGATCGCCAAACCACTGTTGACAATAATTAAAAAATTAAATTCTTCAAAAGTAGCTAAGGGGCTTGAACCCATAACTCCTTGGCTCACCAAAAGACTAAAAACCACCAAGTCATTGAATCTTTTTAATCATACAATGCATAATATATGTGTGTGTGTGTGTGTAATAAATCTATTACTTATTAATCATGTAACTTGTTAATTTCTAAACAATACTTGTTAACTATTTAACTTTTTATGTTAATCTGTGACTCCTTAACTTGTTAAACTACAACTACTTGGTAATTTCTCAACTTTGCTTGTTAATTTTATAACAGCACTTGTTAATTTCATTGATTCAAAAAACAACTATATAATTGCATAACTTTACTTGTTAATTTCTTAAAATCACTTGTTAATTACTTTGCTTTACTTATTAGATCCTTGATTACTAAAATGAAATTACATTATTTGTTAATCATGTAACTTATGTCGTTAATTCCTAAACAAAATTTATTAACTACTTAACTTTACTTGTTAATTCATGACTCCCTAACAGACCTTGTTAATTTCTCAACTTTACTTGCTAAATTTATGACTTCTTTAATTGCATTACATTGCTTGTTAATCATACAATTTTACTTGTTAGCTTCTCAATATGACTTGTTCATTCCTTGACTTTACTTATTTTAACAAGTCCACTTTTTGTTATAATAATCAAAAGATTTGAAAATAACGTTCATATATATATATATATATATATTAAGGGAGTCGAATGTAGCAAGTGAAGTTAAGGAATTAACAAGTTATGTTGAGAAATTAACAACTAAAATTATGCGATTAACAAAATGTAATTCAATTTAGAAAGTTACAAATTTAATAAGTAAATTAATTAATAAGTTATATTTATGAATTAACAAGTAAAATTACGCAATTAACAAGTTAGTTGCTTTTTGGATCAATGATTAAACAAGTCTTGTTATAATATTAACAAATTAAGTTAGGAAATTAACAAGTGCTATTGTGAAATTAACAAGTAAACTTGAAAAATTAACAAGTAATATAATTGAGTTTAGAGAGTGGTAAAGTTAAGTAGTTAATAAATTTTATTTATAAATTAATAAGTAAAGTTATGCATTAACAAGCAATGTAATTCAATTACAAGAGTCACTGACTTAACAAATAAATTTAGGTAATTAACAAATCCTATTAAAAATTAATAAATAAAGTTATGTAATTAATAAATAATATAATAATCAAGAGGTTTGGAAACAAAATTTATTATATATATATATATATATATTTATGTATTGTATTTGTATGATTAAAGATATTTAATGGCTCGGTGATCGTTCATTTTTGATGAGTCAATGGATTATGAATTCAAACTCTCCTTAACTATCTTTAAAGAATTTAGCCACTGATTGAAACTACGACAATAAAGGTTTGGTGATTGTTGCTTGTAACGGTGATATTTTAGTGAAAATGATTGGTAGATTTTTTTTCTTTTTAAATAAATGAAAGATATTTTAATTATTTTTATAAAAATTAATTTCAATTTAATATTTTAACACTGCAGTGTAATTTTATATTTATTTGAATTTGTTAATATATCACATCCTTAATCGCCCTTTAAGAAATGAGTTGCGTTATCCATGTGCGGCTCTGAGGGTGACACTGTAAAAGACGAGTTAGAGCCGACATGCCCTCCCATCGAACGCTGAACTATTCAGTTTGACCATGCGTTCCCTCTGGATCCAAACTCTCTGGGACCGGGACCACCACGATATTGACACGTATAGGTTTGGCTTGGCGCCTCACTTCAGCTTTATGGGAAATAACGTCACGTGGACGTCGTTGAACATTTATCTATTTGGACACAGGATAGTAAAGTGGGGTCAGTCATCTGATCTGGGAATTTCAAGAATCATAGGCTGTAACACACCATCGGACAACTGGTCCCACTGGGCGTAACTTATAACCTAATCATGAATTGGAACCCATTAGCCCAATGACGGGCGCCTTTTCTGATTTGGTGTCAAATCTCGATATTGATCCCCACTCTGACAACTGTTAAACAGGGATCAATATTAATTCTCCTCCACCGTTGAGGCTCACGTGTCTGATTTTGTGATCATTAAGTTGTGTTCTTTGTATGAAAGGGATAAGAGTCGGAAGTTGGAACCATACCCATATCAAGCTATTATTTATGCTGTCCTCTGCTCTTGTAGTAAATTGAGCATGCACTCCGTAAAAGTCAATACAGCCGCTCCCGCAAATTCTGTCATAAAGAAAATTCGTATGTGGCGTGACTGGCTAAGCCTATTTGGTTCGCTCGATGTGAAAATGAAGGTAAGCCCTATCTTTATTGACCAAGCCCTTAAAAGTTTAGGTTCTGAAATTTGATTATCCAAAATATAATTTAACTTTGAAATTTACCTTTATTTATAAGCTCAAGAATAAGATTTTAAGTCCTCTTTCCCAAAACAATTCAATGTTATAATTTAAACAAAATATTATAAAATTTGACATAAAAAAATAAAATCTCACATAAAATTTGATAAAAATTTTAAAATTTTAAATTTAAGATGAAATTAATCTTCATCAATGTAAATCTAAATTCTCCCATCATTATTAAAAATAAATATTAGATTCTCAAGTGTTAGTTCACTTGTCAAAATAAATATAAAATTTAATGTCAATTATCTCTATAACTTTTTATTCATTACATACAATAAATATTAACTAAATTATATTATTATTAATCAAATATATGTATGTAGAGATAATATAACCCGACTTATCAAAACTTAAAGAGTCATTCGAGTCAAAGTTCTTTTTCATAAAGCTTATAAGAATAAGGCCTGCAAGCTCAATTATTTTAAAAAATTAATTTTTAAAATTAAAACTTTTACATAAACAGTATCTTCATATTCAATCCTTATTTTCAACTCTATAATTGACATTCTCATGTCATCTTTCATGGAGCTTGCACGTGTCATAGACAAGGAAGAAGCACCATCAGCACGCAAGCTGCATAATGATGGCTTCAAAGACGGTATCATGGTGTTAAAAACACTATGCACTAATGCGGGCCCTAACACTTCATAACGGGGAGTCGAACCTTGAAAAAAGGCCCCCTAGTTTTTTTTATAAATAAAATATTAAAATTATATATTTTTAATTTTCTAAATTAACATATTATAGAGATATAGAGATATAAGAAGATTTTTATTTCAATTCTATATATAATTTTTTATACATGCATAGTTCTCATTTTCAACGAGATAATATTATGTATATTTTGTAAGAATTAATATTATTTAATTTTGCTTTCATTTTGTATTTGATAAAAAAATTATGATAATTACTAACAAACTTTATCAAGTATTGTAACAAAAATCATAAGATATATTGAATATTATATATTTGATATCTATCATAAAATCAGTTATTTAAAAGTAAAGAGAATATGATTAAAGTATTCTTCTAAATTTTTTTTCAAAATTATGACATAAATAATTTTTACTTTTATATAATTTAATTTCACAGACATAAAAATTTTGCGATAGTTGATTATCATTATTGTGTTGATATATTTACTATTGTCATCGATTATTAATTAAAATAATTAAAGAGTAAATTGAGCAAGCAAGTGATAGAGCTTCTTCGATTAAGCACAATTTTAGATCATAAGATGTATTTAAATCATTCAATGCTAATAAAAAAAATAAATTTTTCACCAATTTAATCATAGTTTATATCAAGAAGAAAATTACTGAAAAGTTTATCATGAACATGTTGTGCCATCAAAAATCAAAGGGAAAATCTTAAAAAATGAAAGTATATTGTTTTTATTGTTAATAAAAATGCATATTTATTTTATATATATATATATATATATATTTATGAAATTGAATATGAATATGTATATTAAAATATTTATACTATATTAGTTATATACATAAATTTAAATTTTCTACAATTATTATGTGCTTTGTCAACTCAGCCCCTCTAACTAAAAGTTCTGGTACTCACCCCGTTATAATGCAAATTATGCAAGTTTTTTAATATTTACTAGAAAACTGAAACCAATAAAATACTCAGAACTAAAGAGTTCTATCTCTAATTCGCTCCAGAGGCATCTCTGCTTAGTTGGCTGTCGTTTTCTATTCCAAATCTCAATTATCCCAAATTCTCCTTTATTTTTCCTTTAGAAACAGATGTGACAAATACCCTGTTGGTATATGTTATTTACTTCTGTCGACCTTCCCCCTTGCAGTTAAATAAACAGGGATAGATAAAAGTCGTGTCAGAATCAGATTTTTGGAGAAAATTGTACTTAACCTTAATTAGAAAAACAAATGAAGGTAGTTAGTTGTCCCTACCCTCTTCTCGCTGCTTCTATATATTGCAGATGCAACCTCATCGTTGGCTCCCATATTTAGATAAGGGGACTTCATATTTCATCAACAGAGATTAGTGTGTATGGCTATATTACTGTACATGTTCCTCTTCTTCTCATTTCTGACCCTTTGGGGTCTCTTGATAAAAAAACACAAGATACCAAAAGCTGCCCCATCTCTTCCACCAGGGTCTATGGGCTGGCCTTATATTGGAGAGACTCCTCAACTCTACTCTGAGGACCCGAATGTATTTTTTTCTCTGAAGCAGAAAAGGTTCTCATCTTTTTCAGGTTTCCTTAATCTTGCATGCATGGAGTTTATATGTAAATTCACTTGCTTATTCTTATGTTGATCAGATATGGAGTGATTTTCAAAACCCACGTATTAGGTTGTCCCTGTGTGATGCTGGCTAGCCCTGAGGCTGCGAGATTTGTGCTTGTCACTCATGCTCACTTGTTCAAGCCTACCTACCCCAAGAGCAAAGAGATACTCATAGGCCCTTCTGCATTGTTCTTCCACCAAGGAGACTGTCATACAAGGATCAGGAAGCTGGTTCAAACTTCTTTATCCCCTGAAAGAATCCGAAAACTTATTCTTTATATTGAAGCCGAGGCTGTCTCTACTATGGAGTCCTGGGTTTCTGCTGGTCAAGTCATTAATGTTTTTCAGAGCATGAAGAAGGTTAGTTGCAAACTGTACACATTGGAAGTTCTGATTGTACGATGTAGCTGACATTTTTATTTTGCACTTGCATAAAACTTCAGCTTTCTGGTTTAAATCCGTGTTTGGTATTTCCTACTTAAATGGATTTTCTTCATTCTCGATAGTTCTCTTTTAGTATCGGCATCCTATCCGTGTTCGGTCACTTGGACAGCAATTACAGTGAGCAGCTTAAGGAGAACTATTGCATTGTAGAGAAAGGCTATAATTCTTTCCCAAACAGGATTCCAGGAACTACATATTCCCAGGCATTCTCGGTAAATTTGATAACCAATAAAATTCTCGACACCAAATTGTTGAAAGCATAGATCTTATTCTTTATCTCTTTCTGTGTCTGATGAATTGTGATAGGCTAGAAGGAGAATCCAAGAGATTATCAGGGAGATAATTTGCAAGAGAAAAGAGAAGAGATTGATGGAGGAGGACCTTTTGGGTCACTTGTTGAACTACAAGGACGAAAAGGGACAAACACTAACTGATGACCAAATTGCTGATAATCTAGTTGGGGTTCTATTTGCAGCTCAGGACACTACAGCTAGTGTTCTGACATGGATTCTGAAGTATCTCCATGATCACCATAAGCTTCTTGAAGCAATAGCAGTAAGACTCACAAGTGTTCAACATTTACGTCTGGGACATTATAGCACTGTTTATGCCTTTTAGCCAACCAGCCAATTGTAATATATACAGGATGAGCAAATGGCCATTTATGAAGCTAATGATGGAGGGAAGAAACCCTTGACATGGGGCCAGACCAGAACGATGCCACTTACTTACAGCGTAACTGCTGCTGCTTCTGCAGTACTTAATTCCTAGTCTCAGTTCAAAGAAACTTCATGAATGAATTTCTCAAAAGAAGGATCTTGTTTTGCAGGTGATACTGGAAAGCTTGAGGATGGCAAGCGTCATATCTTTCACCTATAGGGAAGCAACGATTGATGTAGTGTACGAGGGTAATCAAAGATTTTGAACAGAATTTTCTCTTACTAAATGTAAGAAGTTATTCTTAATGACAAGTTTGACTGATCTTCAAGCTTTGTTTGAACTGCTCAGGGTATCTCATACCAAAGGGTTGGAAAGTGATGCCATTGTTCAGGAACATCCATCATAATCCAGAATATTTCCTCGATCCTCACAATTTTGACCCATCAAGATTTCAGGTAAAAATAATATGCTCGAGAAAAATGAGTTAATAAGTTCTCTTTATTAAGAATTTGGGAGTCAATTTTATTTGTGGATGAGTTCAGGTTGCACCAAAACCCAATACTTTTATGCCATTTGGAAATGGAGCGCACTCTTGTCCTGGAAATGAGCTTGCCAAGCTGAACATGCTGATTTTAATTCACCACTTGGTAACCAAATTAAGGTAACATCTTTGTACCTTTAAGACATTTAGTATCAATATAAAATCTATATGTGCCTATTCATAAATCATAATTGTGTGAGGCAAAACACACTATTCATAAATCAGGAACAATGTAACTTTTTCTTAAACTTTGTGTAATTCACCCAAAAAAATGTCTGTCTGCTAACTAAATCAGTGTATTTATTTTTGAGTCCCAATCTACTAAGGAAATTAACTTGGGACTCAATGGTTGGCAGGTGGGAGGTGGTAGGACGTCACGGTGGAGTACAGTATAGCCCATTTCCAGTTCCTCTGCATGGTCTTCCTGCAAGATTTTGGATGAGCCACTAGTCTCAACATAATGAAATTATATCGTATCTTGGAAGAATGACATTTAAGGATTTATAACTAATTATATTGAAATTCAAAACCTTAAAAATAAAATTCTTCCTAAGCACTACAAGAATAAGTTACTACAAGTGCATTTCCAGAATATCACTCGTCATGAAGCTGTAAACTTCCAGAGAGCAGAAGAGAACTTAGAATTCGTAGGTTTCTTTAAATGACTTGAGAGAACATGAATTATAAATTTAACTCCTAAAGAAAAATTCTGATTTTTAGGGTCATTAATTGTCAACATTTGAAGTTATGAATTCTTAAGTGTCATTTTTCCTGGTATCTTCTTTAATTAACTAGGCACAAGTGTTTTTCTTCATCAAGGTTCCATTCTAATAGTCTTGTCGCCTTTCTGAGAAGCCCCATATCTATAACATTTTATCATAAGGGCAGGGTGCCGTAATGTGTACGATATTTAAGTTAATAGATAGATTATGCTGTAGTAAAATCAAATGCTAATTATCATTTTTTTTTTAACTGTACCAGGAAGTTCTAAAATCATCTGTAATTCGAGCATATAACTCAAGCATTCATACTTTTATAACTGCTGCACACACGAGTTCTAATATAATATGGAACAGTACAGGCGCAAATATAGTACATGATTTATAATTTGAGATTCAGGAACGTATTTAACAATAAAGATCACGGACAGCATCAATAGGATTATCTCAATCTACATGGTACAATTAACAGTTCATAAACCATGGCATTGAGCCAACTGATAAAAGAGCTTCCTGTGATGAACTAAACTCCTATTCTACAACGATTCTTTCCCTTGGTCTCTACAGAAGTCATTTGCTGGCATTGAGAACTTTAACTGCGGAACATTTTGCTTCTGGAATGTTGACCTGATTTATACATTGAAATTTAAGCCTTTGGTTATTAAACATAAAAAATAAAAAATAACAAATAACAAAGCCTTTATCACACTATTTTATCAGTCTCAACTGAGAGGTGGTTGTTGCCTAGTGATTAGTTAAGCCTTTCCTTGAGTCAAGATTCTAGATAATGGCCACAGTCTAAAAGCATTCAGAAGATTGGATTAATTTATTGAACAGAGAAGACATGCACCAACGTGCAAAATTAATTTGTTGATTATAGAAGACACTCCATGCGGAGTCATATTACTGAGTACAACAACTTAACAAAACCCGTAAGGTAAGTTGTTGACAGCATAATATGGATATGCGAAATCAATGCTGAACATTTCTAACAGTACTCTGAAGAACATAGAGCACAATCCATGGGGAGGTAAGCTAGACGTGCAAAGTCACTCGAAATAGCCAAAATTATATGTGAGGTAGCGTGGAAGTGAATACACTAGTGTGTAGGGACTCGCTACAAGAACATGGAATCACCAATGCGAAGTTGAAATTGAAAGTTCTGTGCACAGTACATAAGCATTGTTATTTTTACTGTTATTCTTTTCCATAAGCAAGCATAATGTCATATAAACCCACGCGGCACTTAGAAAATCATGCGAGGAAGATACTGAATAAGCCTTTCTTGTGAGTAGGAAGCACTTGGGCAAAGTGGAGGTTTGGAACTTTGAGAGCAAAAGCAACTTAGAGAGTTTGAGAATGTGGAAACATATTGCTTCTCGAATTTGATTTACAAATAAGAGGGTGGCCTATTTATATTTGAAAGGCCTCCCAAACTTGTGTGGCTATCATTGCTTCGAGTAGAACCTTTTGCCTAAAAATATCATGCAAATATCTAGATATTTATAAGGGTGTTTCTAGAGTTTTATCTTACACATAAGAGATGCAGAGACACATCCCAAATCTATCAAGACTTCTCTATAGTATACCATATGATTTTAGAACGTTCTAGAGCGTTTTAGATTTCTATAGACTAGTCTAGATATTTCTAGATTATATCATAATATTCTAGAACATTCTTCACAAGTCTCGTAGATTCTAGACTTTAACCATGCAAGGCTTCCTTCAAGCTTGCTTCTAGATCCTTCCTTGGTTTCATGCCCATGATAGCTGTCTGATTTTTAACCTTTGGGCAGAAAATTTTGTCGAGTTGTACCAATGAGTAGTTTTACATGCAAGATTATGGTGGCTGATTCCACAATCCTGTTTCTTACGTTATGCCCTTTGAGGAGTTACTTTTAAATGTTTGAAAAAAATTTCTTACATGAGTTACTAGGCCATGTCATTTTTACTTCATGTATATATAGCCTGTTGCTGCTACGTGCATTAACAGCTTTTGTTATTTCTTCATATTTGTGGGTGGACTTTGATTTTTTGTTACAATAAAGAACATGGATGCTGAAGATTTTGCTCCCAACTTTCTCCTTTTCACCTAAAAGGAAAATACAAGTAGGTAAGTTACAGATGCTGCATTTACAGGATTTCCAGGATTGGCTTCATGATGCTAGCCACGTGTTCATGGAAGCCGCAAAGATTGTCAAACATCCTTCCACTGCATGAATTTTATTAATATGATATTTCAAGTCTCAACCATTATATTGAAGAAGCTCATAAGCTAATTCATAAACATGCTTGCTTGCCATTAACAATGACAAAATAAAACAGAATTATGCTCCTAACCATCATCTACATGCAAAGCCTGGAAGTCTTCACTTTCCATGTTATCTTAGTCTTATTTTGCTGGAGGGCTCTGCCACTTGCAGATTCAGAGGACGATGAAAGAGATGGAGATTTTGTCTGGGAATTCTTTGCTCTGGTTGGCTGTTTCTGTTAGACCTCAAACAGAAATAATGAAAGAAAATAAATTAATTAACGAACCTGTTGCATCATGCATGGCTGTTATAATAATAATAATAGGAGTGTTCTGTCAAAGTCATTATTTGTTTGCCAAGATTGTGGATCAACGTGGTGTGCATGCTGAGAAACTTCAAGATCTTATTAATTATTATTACCACCTTAAGGATATTCAGTCACAATCTTTGAACGTTTTATGAATTATCATGTTATTCTTTAAGCACAGTGATGGTGATCTTCTATGTATTCCGAGTGTTGGAGCATGATTATTACAAGGCTTTACTGTTCCAGTTTATCCATGGCGGCCGAACACATCACGCGAACAGGAACAGAGTCAATGCCCTTGACCTGCAAAGGCAGGTGAGCATGCATGATGAAACTGAAGAAAGTTTGCATTCTCCATTCTGAAGAAGGTGATCCTATTTCCTCAACCTCATGATTTTACAGTAGTTCTTTAGGTACCACCTAGAGGTCCATTTCTTTTTCAGTGAATTTTAGTCTTTCAGGTTTTGTCTTCAAGGATTGGTATAGTTGCCTTTCCAAGTTGCTGCACAATCTTTTTTTTCGGTTGTAAAATGCTGCACAATCTTTACAGACAGATGTTGAAGCTGCTAACGATTTCATTTACGTTTCTGTTTTTTCAGCTTCTGTTTTACTTCGTGTGCTTTTCGTATAAGGCCCAGTACATATTTTACACGAATTTCACCAGTTAAGTGACTGAATTTTTGTTTGTTGTCGTTGTGCGTTTTGGTTTGTGTTTTTTTTTTTGGAAGAATCTCATTTAGCGCCCTTAAAATACAAAAATTTGTATTATAAGCTCAATAAAATTTGAAAAGTATTGTAAACTTAAGGGCACTTCTTGCAAATTTTGTTATGAACAAAAACATATATTTGCCCTTATCTCAATAGAATATGCATATATCAACAACATAATGTCCACGAATTCTCAACACAATATTTATAAATGTATAACACATCTAGTGAACATTAACTTAAAGTACATTATTGCAATAAAAGCATGCTGTTCATTATGAATTTTATATCATATAAATGTTTATTGTATTAAGAATTGGTAGGCATTATATTATTTATTATTTGCTTGCTCATACATTTCATTTCAAATCAAACCATATTTACTAGATGTACTGTGTATTCATGAACATTATGTTAAAAAATTGTTAATACTATGTTGTGTATACATGTACATGTCCTTAAGACAAAGGCAATTGCATTTTTTTCATCATAAAATTTTCAAGAAGGGCCTTTAGGCTTGTAGGGTAAATTTTTGTGTTTTAAAGGTCCTAATTCTCCCTTGATTTTTTGGCCCAATATATGCTATATGTTGTCTTGTTACTTTTAATACTTCTTCCATCTTAAATTATAAGATAGTTTTAAAAATATTTTATTGTCTCAATATATAAAATAATTTTAAAAAAATAAAGTTTCATTAATTATGTTTTTCTAATATTACCTTTCAAGAGGAAAGAAAATTGAAATAATATTATAATGTACTCCCTCTGAATCACAATATAAATCATAGTTAATTAATTCATAATTTATAAACAATTTAAATTCTTAAAAAATATTTATATCTTTTCATTTATACTTTTATTAAATACCTTATATAGGAGTTTTGATAATGGTAATTAAAATTTTACTGCATTATTTTTTTAAAAAAATAATAAATGAAGTAGGAGCATAGTTAGAAAAATAAATATAAAATTATTTAATATTCTATATTTTAGATCAGGAAAAATTTTTAAAAAAATATTTTGTACTGTAATCCGGAGTGAGTAGTGATTAAATGTGTAACGATATTTTTAAATGTTTATAATTTTATTTTAAAAAAATAAATTTTTAAAATTTTGTTATGAAACTTTATTAATATGTATAATTTTATCTTAAATTATACAGAGAGAATAATATTCGAGCATAGCAATGAAAGAGATTCATTTAATTCAAGGGAAACAAGGGACAAGAAAAAAATCAAGTTGGAGTCAAATGAAGGTTTGGAGAATTCAGGATGGGAGATAGCAAATACGTATTTGAACTGTGAGAAAATTGCAGCATAGAGATCTATTAAAGTTGGGGTTCAGAATGAATAGGAGGGTGCGCGCTGTGTGAACTTGAATATATTATTTTGACCAAAATATTAAATACTTAAGGAGGTATGGGGAAGGGTAGAGGTGAAAATGAAAGGGCTGAGAGGACTGAGGAGAAAAGCGGAAGCGGACAGTGACGTCAAAAGGGTAAATAAAATATTATAAATTTTTTATGAGCAAAGACCGCGTCACCAGCTGGCTCCCGCCTGTCGTCTATTCTCCCTATGACGCCATCTAGGACCCTGTAACGTCACTGGACGGCGCACGTTTTAATTTCCCTCTCGGAAGGAATCTAAATTATTCATAATTCACTCTCAGAGTTTTTACTGACACAAACAAAAATTTCAAATCACATTAAATTTGTTTAAAATTTTACTACCACTTTATAATTTGATCTTTATTAAGTATAAAAAAATAAATCTTTTATTTTTTTAATTTTTAACTCAATTATAATTTAATCTCTCAATTATGACTTGCTACAATTTAATTTTTCAATTATAATTTATTATAATATAATTTTTTAACTTTTTACTCACTTATAATTCGATCTTTATTTTTTAATTTTTTTAAAAAGATTATCTTTATCAAATAAGAGAAAAAAAGAAGTGATCATATTTTACTCTAGAATACCCTTTTCTTACTTTTAAATGTGTGATCCAAGTTAACATAAAAAAAGAGAATTAATAAAAGTTGAAAAATTGAGTCATACACAAGTTAAAAATTGAGGGATGAAATTACAAATACATTAAAAGTTAAAAAAGTAAAATATTAATTTTTTCTTAAATACATATATTTAAAATAAAATATTATAGCATTTAACAATGAAACAAAAATGCATAGATTAACATAATAATATTGGGGTGTCTTCTAAAGAGAATCAAAATAAATACTTCTCCATCTTAATTTATAAGATATTTCTAAATAAAATTGTACATAAAAGTAAAGTTTTTTAAATATAATTTATATCTTTATTTTTTAAAAATAAAAATATAAATTTTTAAAAATATTTTTTATTTAGTACTTTATTTATAAAACATTGTTAATAAATTTTTTTTCAAAATATATTATATTTTAAAATGCTAAATCTCTTCAAAAATATTTTATAATTTAAAAAGGAGAGAGTAAAGGTATTAAAATTAAGGTAGAAGTGCAGTAAATTTTTAATTTATAATTAATAATTCAATTTATGTGAACAATCCAATTTGATGTTAACTACTTAAGATTTCAGTCCTCTAATTAATATTTCATTCCTTTTCCCAACATTGCCCATTTAATGTTTTATTTTTTTTTGATAGATTTAATATTTTATTTTAGTCCTACATCTATTAAAATAAAATAAAAAATACAAACACTGGACTAAATCAGATTTGGACAGATCGAAATCAATTTAAATTAGTTCAAATCGATGATATAAAAGCATGAAAGCCCTCGGAAGCAAAAAAAAAAAAAAAAAGGCACAATTAAAGCCCAGTAAAATCTAAATTGATTCTGCAGCCCCTTGGACAGCGGCTGTAAATAGTTTTTTTTTTTTTAATTAAAAAACTTATTTACCCCTCAAGAATGTGAACCTTCCTACTCTCTACACAAACACAACAACTCTCTTTCCTCCCTTTCATCGCCACCTAAGACTCTCTCCAACTCTGCAGCCAATAGTCATCCTCATCCTCATCATGGAGATCCCTCAAACTCTCTCCAGATTCAAATGCCACTTCCTCATAGCTCTGCCCTTAGCCTTCCCACTTGCTGTCTCCTCCCACCCTACCATGGTATTATTCTCTTCCTTGGAAAAGTAATGTTTCGCTGTAAAACATTCTAACATTCTCTTCCTACCAAGGCTGTTCGACTAGAGATCAGAAGAGCAACATCAGACTCATTTCCCATCTCTTTTAATTGAAGGGGAAATGAATGAATTAACAAAGGATCAAGCCACAACAATCATGACAAGAAAGTACGAAAACATAAGCCAAAAAGCAAAGGAAAAAAAAAACTGCTTTGAAACTTCAAATCTAGAATCATACTATGTATATAATTACAGACTTGCAAAGATATTGATACTAATTTAATAACTCTTCTATATTATTATTCACAATTATAAAAATCTGTACCTATAGCAAGCATGCACCAACGATGTCCAGCATTGAAGGCAAAGTTTGTGAAAGATTTCAGGAGCTCAAACGCATGCGCATGGCCACCGCCATCACAGGAGCATCCGTGCAGCTGTCGTTGCCGGAAAGGAGGTCGGGAGGTTTAGTGGTGAGAAAGCATCACATGAGACCAACCAGAAACATGAAGCCCCACAAAGTTGCAAAGCCTGAGCCCACCTCAAGTAGTGCTCCAATTTTCACTGTGATCTTTATAAGTTCCTCTCATCGTCTTTGCTTGTGAACCATAAAAGAGCGGCCAGAAGTAAGCCAAGACGGTGACGAATCTGGGAGAGAGGACAGCAAAGGGGGAGACGGTGAAGACTAAGAGCAGAGCTGCGAGGAAGTGGTACTTGAATTTGGAGAGAGTCTGAGGGATCTCCATGATGAGGATGACGACGACCACCAACAACAGAGGTAGAGAGAGAGAGACTCTTGGTGGCGATTAAGGGTGGGAAAGAAAGACGTTGTGTTTGTACAGAGAATCAGGAAGGTCTACATCCTTGAAGGCAAAAGCCTTTTCATTATAAAATATATTTGCAACCGAGGCGCAGAGGTTTGCAGAATCAATTCAGATTTCACTGAGTTTTAATTGTGATTTTTTTTTTTTATTTCCCTAAGGGCCCTTACCGCGATTCTCCCTATAAGCATCCTGTATTTATCATTTTATGGGCATAGGGTGCAATTCCGATACTCTTCCATGTATTTAACAATGAGGGAGATGATTTAAATTGGCTGGTATAAATGTTCCTATGCCTCGCTTTAATCAATCAATCTCTCTCTCTCTCTTAATATAAATGACTCTAACTTTCTGTATTTATAAACCATTTTTACAAATTTCAACATACCTACTCTGCATGTAGGTGTAAAGATAAATTAAGTTGAGTTAGGTTTTAATTAAATAAGTCTGAACCTATATAGTATGTTGGAGGCTTAAACTTAGTCTAAAACCTGTATGAGGCTTTCTTTATAGATCAGGTTTGAGCCTATTTAAAGTATGATTTGGCCTAAAAGCCTATTTAAAAATAAACATTTTAAATAAGCTTGTATTTTAGTTTAAACACGTCTCAAATATATTTTAAAATTATTAGTATAAATATATAACATGATTTATCAATAATAATATATAATAATTGAAAAGAGTTACTAATTACAATAGAATATAGTGAACTAATAACATTAAAATTTAATATATAAATCCAATCTAATTGAAAATATAGCTAAAAAAATAATAAAGTGTGCACGCGCGTGAGTGCGTGTGGGTGCGCGCGCATGCATGTGTGTGAATAGGTTAATCTGTTAGGTTCATAAGTTAGGCTTGATTTAGTTAACTAAATAAACTTAATTAAATACTTAAATTTAACCTAAGTCTATTTAATAAATAATACAGATTGGATCAGAAATAGATGAGGGTATAAATCTCGGATAGAGCTTGCCTAATTCCCATCCCTTGTTTATGCGCAACCCATTGGTTTCCTATAATTTATTATTTATAATGCACGTGAGCTACACATGTTGTTTCAAACTCTTTGCTTTTCTTTATTAGTATTCTCTCCGTTTAAAAATATAAAGTATTTTTAATCGAATCTCACCCCTTAATAAAGATCTTACCTACTTTTAAACTAATATTATCTTTTCATATTTACCACTATTAACTATCCTATAATAAATATAAAGTCACCATCAATAGGGGCGCTTTTGAAAAAAAAAAGACAATGATTACACCTCAAAAGATTAAAAATATCTTACTTTTTCAACATCCAACTCTTCAAAAGATGCCTTATATTTTTGAACAGAGGGAGTATCTTTTATTATTCCCCCTCCCCTCTTTCCTTCTTTTATGGATTGGGTTTGGATTGTGAACTATTTGTTATGTAAAAATTTGTTCAATTTAATTTAATTTTAAGTTAAAAAAATAATTAATGTCTCACAAAGTAATTTATAATAAAGACTATCCATTCATTTTAAAATTAGGTGGCTTATAATAATTATATGATAGAGTATGATTTAGTGTCACTTATAATCAATACTTCATCCGTTAAAAAATATGAGATATTTTTAACTAAATTTTTCTTTTAATAAAATAATTACCTACTTTCAAACTAATCATATCTTTTCATATTTACTTTTATTAAACACCTTATAATAAAGATAAAGTCATTCATTAGTAGGACACTTTTAAAAAAAGAATAATGAATGCACCTTAATAATTAAAAATATTTTATATTTTTAAATATCTAACTCTTTAAAAAATATTTTATATTTTTTAACAGATGAAGTATTAGAAATTGCTTTATTTTGGAATTAACGAAAAACAATAGTCTTCAAAAAGTGTCATCATTTCTTGTTATATTTTCATTCAATTAATCATTCTCCTAAAAATGAAATATTCATTTCTACTACAGCGTTGTCATTGTTTAATGTATAAATTATTACTGTTTATAATAAGTTATACTTTTTACAAATTATAAATATCGAAACTTACATGCAGGACTGCTACAATTCAAAAGAGAATACAATACCAAGGCAATTTCTTCTAAGTTCTTAGAACATTAAAGATAATTAATTAATAACTGATAATTAACAACAACAACAACAAAAAGGCTAAAGTATATTTTTGTCATCTAACTTTATATAAAATTTTAGTATGATCTCTTAATTTTATAAAATATATTTCTAATTCTTTAATCTAAACACATTCAATTTTAAATGATTATTTTTCATGCTAATCACTTTTATTTTTAAAAAATAAATTTAATATGTTAATATTTAAGAATATTTTATCAATATCTAAAAATTCAATGAAAACATTTTTTTATGAAAGTAATGATTTTTAATAAAATAATTTTTAATTATATCTTTTTATGATGAAAGTAATGATTTTTTGATTAAATGACAGAAAAAAGCACTTTAAAAAATTAAAAAAATAAAATAAAATAAAATATTGTGTAAAGTTATAACACTAATGGTATATTTTATCCTAATAATAATGAGCCCAAGGCTTTATGCGCACGTGGCTATAGAAAATACCAGAGAGAAAATCATCCTAAATTGGGTTGACATTGCTCAAATTTGTCGGACTAGATTTTTCTTCAATGCCTTTTCTTTTTACTATCAATATGAACTGTTTAAATTAAATTTTTAATTTTAAAAATGACTGAATTTATATCATTAAATTCAATTTAACGCTATCAATATATGTGTAATGTTTTCTCCTCTCCAGAAGGACAAAAGCCAACTTCAAATTTGACAGGGTCAGACGATGACGATAATACGCTAAGCAAGCACTATGGATAATTGGATATTGGCGCTGTAACCGTCCGCTGTAGATGTAACCGTCCAGGGCAACAACATCAGCTCCTTCTTCCCGGGGTGTCACTGTCCAAGTGCTGACCTGTTTTCCTTGTCTTGGAGCGAGTTTTCATGGGACGGGACTGCCCCAATAATAATTAACATGACCCGTTCTGGCTTTGTCAAAACAGTGACACGGCAAATCTTATTCACTTTCCACTATGCCTCTTCAACCCCGTGTGTGAATTGTGTGCGCAGCTGCCACCAGCCACGTCAACCCAAACCGTATATAAGCCCCCCATCCCTCGCCTCCTCATCCGCTTCTGCATCTCATCATCCAAAACGCGCCTCCCATACTTCTCTCTCACAAAACACTCTTCCCTTTTCTCTCGGACATGTCCTACGACGCTTCCTCCTCCACCTCTCCCCGCCCGCCTACCTCACTCTCTCCCGACCAAGAACTCTCCGTCATCGTCGCCGCACTCACCAACGTTGTCCTCGGCTCCACCCCCGATCTCACCCACCAATTCAACTTGCCCCATATCGCCGCCGCCGCCTCCGCCGAGAACACCGTCCACCATGCCAACAACACCGCGCCAGACCTTACTGTCAGCACCAGCTGCCCTGATTTCGTGTTCGCCTCCTGCTCCGGCTGCAAGCTTGTACCAGAAGAGAAGGCCAAAAATGTCGGCAACAGACAGCCGCAGAAGAGGGCGAAGAAGCAGTACAGAGGAGTGAGGCAGAGGCCCTGGGGGAAATGGGCGGCCGAGATTCGAGACCCGAGAAGAGCTACCCGGGTCTGGCTGGGAACGTTCAAGACGGCGGAGGAAGCAGCTCGCGCGTATGATAAAGCGGCCATCGAGTTCCGTGGGCCCCGCGCCAAGCTGAACTTTCCTTTCTGTGATGACTCGCTGCTGAAT
This sequence comes from Prosopis cineraria, assembly GCF_029017545.1. NCBI lineage: Eukaryota > Viridiplantae > Streptophyta > Magnoliopsida > Fabales > Fabaceae > Prosopis > Prosopis cineraria. The sequence goes on along the minus strand of NW_026555342.1, from coordinate 10,156,872 downwards.
TTGCATGACAGTCAGCTGCCGGAAGCTCCTCCGGTGACGGCGCCGCCAGGGACAGCGGGGTCGGAGTCGGAGCAGGGGAATACCGAGAATCCGAGCAGCGGAACGGATGCAATGATGTTTGAGGATGGTGAATTCTGGGATAGGATTGGAAAAGCAGATTTGGAAAAGTGGATGATGGATTTTGCCGCCGGAGACTCTTCGGACTCCGCTCCCGGAACTACTCAGAGCTGGTGAATTATTGAATAAATTGGCTCGTGGCCAGAATAAACAGTGTGTTTAATTAATGAGTCATGCCTTAGGGAAGCTAGCGGGCTCGTCTTCACTGGTGGAGCATCCAGATTTTGACGGGACTGTTAGATTTAAAATATTATTATATTTTTTTAAATTTATATTTATTAAAATAAAAATTATAAAAATTTGTAATATAATTTTAATGCTTTTTTTTATTTTTAATGTGATTTAGATTTAATTTAAAGAGTTAAATTTAATATTAAAATTTTTATGATTACTATATATTGACTATTCAAATATATTTTTTTCAATCCAGATTTAATTTGGTATTAATCTGAACTGCAGAAAGTACATTTGGATAGTCAATATATAGTAAGTATAAAAATTTTAATATTAAATTAGATCTTTTAAATTAAATTTAGATCATATTAAAAATAAAAATTATTAAAATTACTCTCTTCAGTCCATTTTATTATTCACCTTCTAGAAGGATAAAGTGATTCACTTTATAAGGCATTTAGTTGATAGTGTGTTTTGTTTCAAATGAAATATTTAAATTATCTTTAAAAAGTGAGAGAGAAAAATTAAAAAAAATAATCTTCTATAATTTATTTACTTTTTGAGGATTATCTATGTAATTTCATTAAGTTTTATTTATTATACTTTTATTGTATTGATACTAATAAGATTAATATAAATGACTTATAAATAAAATCGAAGGGAGTATTTTATAAATTTTATAAATTTTTATGTTAACAAATATAAAATAAAATAATGCTTTAAATCTCGATGAGTAAAAATTTAAATGGTGCAAGTTTAATCACAACGAGGAGCATGCTGGTTAGCACTGAAGTCAGGTCCTGGAGAAGCAGGTCGATGAATAATTTATTAATTTAGTACACGACCAGCCGCGGCCGACTTATCGACTCGTGACTTCGCGTTATAAGAGTTGGTCTGAGTGGGATACGTTGCCCCCCGATTCCAGCTGTGTCTAGTCTATCATAATGGAAGATGAAGGTTACAAGTTTATATGTTTAATTAATTTCCAACGTTTGTTAATTAGCGAAAACTTATTGGGTAGTAGTAAAAGGAAGCAGGTTATATCTGTGAGCAACCAAAAAAAAAGAAAAAGAAAAAGAAAAGGTCAGTGAATATGAATCTTTCATTTCGCTGTTGTGTTGGATGCATATATAGCTGTCTGTGTGTAGAAACAGAGTCAATTAGACATGGTTTTCATGTTTGCTCGATCCGGCAAAAGTCAGTTATGTGTCTGGCTGGCTGTCTTTCAGGTGGAGATGGGGAAGCACAAGACAAGGTGTCGCATAGTTTTTTTTTTTTTTGGGGGGGGGGGGAACACTCGCCGACTTTTAGCAGTACTATGAAGGCATGCCCGTTTGTGCTGTGCAGAATATAGTAACTTTCTATGTCTGTTTGCGTTCCCTTTATTATTTTACTGTAGATGTTGCTGAGTTTTCACAGCTTTATGCACTTGATGGAACTGATTCCCGCTACTATTGGTAGGACCGCGTCACGCCCCTCAACCCTCGTGATGCCACGTATTGAGTATGAAACCACAAGAGCTTGCCAGCTGTAATTCAAACACGTGCTCAACACCTTATTTTGGCCAACATGTTCTGGATGGCGCTCGTTTAGGGACTGCAGGGAACCAATAATATAGTACGCAAAACGAAAATGAAAAGAAAGATTCAATTAAAATAAAGCCTGAAGATGAATATGATAAAAAAAATAACATACAGGTGTCACATAAAAAAAATAATTGTTATAAAATTTATTAACAACAAAAATCAATGCATGTAGTAATTAATATTTTTATTAGGATTTTAACATAATTCTCATAATAGCATATAACTAATATAATAGAATATGTTGTACTGGAGAATAACGCGTGCGGATATGACATAGTCCGGGACACAAGATATGTTGAGCGCATTTTTGGAATCTCGTTTTTTGTCACGGAATCTTGAAAAGTGAATCTATAGGAAACTGAGGAGGAAGCCAATACGCGAAAATGCGGAAAGAAGTTGGCGTACCGTGGGGTGTGAAAGCAGACAAGTGTAAGGAATCAAGGCTGCTGTAGATTATAGAATCATGGGAAGTGTTTGGCCAGAGAAAACATGAAAGAAAAAGAATTACCCCCTCTATTTAATATTATAAAAAAAATTTGTCAAATCACACCTTCAATAAATAAATAAATTATTTTTAAAATTATATATTTTTCTATTTATTTTTATGTAATAAGGTATTTCAACTAAAATATTTTTATTAATTATAACTTTAATTAAAAATATTTTTTTAAAAAAATCTTGTCAACAAGATCTCGAAAAACGTAAAATGTTAAAAAAATGTTTCATATTTTCAAGGAAAAGGGAATATGAGAAGTGAACAGAGAAAGGGTGATGGAGCAGGCAGGGGTTTGACGGAGTCCTGGTGAGAGGATCTTGACCTAACTAAACGACGGTTGAACTCAACATCACTTGCAAGGACAGCAATTTCCGCGCATTAGAAGACAGACTTGCGCTTTTTGAAGATTCACACGGTCGAAATATTAAATGCTGTAATGTCGCAAGCATTCCCCTCGGGTCACTTACCAAACAAGTCAGAGCATTAAATATCTTCCGTGCCAAAATACACGGATTCTTGACGAATTCAAAAATCAGGATTCCATCTACTGCTCCAGCCTTCACTCCACTGAATAATATATAGCTTGCTCGATACTAGAACATCTCTATATTCATCATATACTTTTGCCTGATACTAATAGGCTTCTAAATTGTTTAAGGGGTGTTTGGACTTGGGATTAGAGGTTTTGAAACTACAGTTAGAATTACACGGAGTTTGCAAACTGAAATTACCATAAAATTCAGCAACTTTAATGTCATTTATGTTTGACTATTTTTTCTTAACATGTATTTTGATTCACGAGCTCTCTTAAAAAATCTATTAGCCAAATATGCTCCCCAACTTCTAAATGAGCTTTTCACACCCAAATTGAGATTTGGGCATATGTTATCCAAACACACCCTTAATCACTTATGTATTGGGCCATTTAGGAAGGGGGGAATAAAATTATCACGTGCATGCGAAGTTGGTGTATATGATTATATCTTCTGTTTTTTTTTAAAAAATTTGAATTAAAGTACAAATACGCGGCTAAAGTTGTTTGGAAGTTCAGATGGAGTCAGAAAATTAGTCTTGGTGAGAAGAAGTCGAAGGGTGGTGTGGTGGAACTTCCGCCTAAGCACATATTTAACCCAAAAAATATGTTCTAAGCATGACTCATAAGTACAGTTAGTCAGTTGACGGTTAAACGTTAGGGCCTATTAACACAAGCAAAATTGTTCCATTTTTAAAAACATCAAGGCAACACTACTTCTTTAAATATTTTAGAACATCAATTGTGGTTTTGGAAAAAACTCAGAGATAGATTTATATTTTAACCTTTTTACTTTTTAATATCTTATAGAACATATATGGGATGAATGGATTTAGAAAATTGTAACTAATTGCTCCTAAGTGTTGACCATGAATCCATGATGAATATAAATATATCAATGATTAAAAAAATTTAGATCAAACATCTGACAATTGACTGATTTAGATTTTGATTCGATTAGTATGTAAAAATTATTTTGAAGTTGAGTAGGGTTGTACCATTTTGAATTGAGAATCGGGAGCAAACTAGAAACCAGACCCTATTTTCAAAAATAAGATTGTTCTTTTTTACAATTTTTTTAAAAAATAATAAATTTTTTAATCATTTAATGTTATGTTATATCATGTGGCTTATTAAATCATGATAAACTTAAAATATTTAATTTTAATTTTAATTTAAGTAATAGTTTCATATTTATTTCTTATATTTAGATTATTATTTGCATATATAATTTTCTTAATTTAATTATTAGGTTACTAATTTGACCATTGGTTTAACTTGATTGAACCATACAAATCATGAATTGCTAACATTTTTAATTCAATATCCGATTTAGTTTTGAAAACATTGAGATATACATAAATATAATTTAAATTAAATTAGTTGTGACTGTACTTTTATTACACTCAATGCAGTTTTTGATTTAGTTTTCCACCCTCATTATATTATAATTCGAGTGGTTGAGATTTAACATTAACAAAAATATTATTAAAATAAGTATATATAAGTAAATTAATGATAAGTGAATAGTAGGATCAAAAACTGAGTCAATTTAACTAATAAAATCAATAAATCATTGAATCAATATCTTAGTTTGTTTAATGAAATGTTCTTTTAATAACTAATCTAAGATCACAATTCAATTATCATTTTAACAATAACTCTTAAACAAGTGACTTAACTAGTTTAATGACCCATTTAATTTTTAATATCTTGTTTAAAAGGCAATTAGTGTCCTCCGACTAATGCCCCTCATCCCATCTTCCGAATCATACTGGCCCACTCCGCGGCCTCTCCAGTGAAGTCAAGTTGTTTTGGGTAAATCCTCACCATTCACTCTTCTCTCCAGTGGGCGAAATTAAAGCTTAACGTATCCTATTCTCAGCCGCACAATCTTGACATTCAACCACGACTTTTCCAATACCATGGATCCGCGGGAAACTCACAGTTTGCGGTTTTCTTGTGAACCTGTCACCGAACCCTGTTTCCGCCATTGGACTGGGCTTCTTTTCCTTCCTGCGTCTCTTGTTCACGTTTGATTGTTTCACAATTTTGGGTCCGAACCACCAAGTTACGCGGTACCTCCAATGAAACTCCCTCACTATTATTGCTTTGCTAAATAGTTATTCTAAATGTATCTGATAAAGAAAAAAATTCAACCAATTTCTTAAAATCATAAAATCATCCACTTAATTATTTATGTTTCACATAATAACTATTACAAGCCGCATCATTATAGACCATTTGTTAAGCTTTGTATAATGCATGAACCGTATTAGTTATAGATCACAGTTGGAATGAATTAGAATAACTCTCTGAGTACGACATCAAGCACGGATGATCCCAACAGGCTATTTGTCGTGTGCTCTCGATGAAGCGAAGGCGACTGTCGTTAATGGTTAACACTGCCGCACGCCCACACAGTATGTGACCAAGTCAAGCCATTTAAATCGAGTCAAGCACATTAGTCAACTTGAATAAATTTAAAAAAAAAAATTTAAATTAAGTTTGGATGTTTAGAAATTTTTTATACTTTAAGCTTAACGCAAATATCTAATTTTTTTTTACTAGTAATAAAATGATATTAACCCTTACTTTAGCTTTCACATAGTACTCGTAAATTCTAGCTTCAGACTTTCAGTTCGCACATTTCACTTGGATTCCTAGATAAAGTTTTAATATTTTAATAATTATTTTTTAAAATATTTTTTGAAAATATTAAGGTAAAATAGACATAAAAAGTTATCTTAGATATTTTTATTTTTACTCTTTCAATGTTTAGCCGAAGAAAAGTGCCATGTAGTATTACTCAAAAATTCTTAACTTCCAACATAGGTAGGTTGGGCTTCATTTTTTTTTTTTTTTTAATTTACCTTCAGAGGATCTTCAATTTCTTCCTTCTGTTTTGTAGAGTAGCTGTTTGTTTTTACTTTTAGTCTTCTTTGTTTATTTTAAAAAACAAAAAAATAAAAAAGAAACGCATGCTCTCAGGTTGGGTGGTGCCGTGGTGGGTTATGACAACATGAACCCCTCTGCCGTATTCCTATGCCTCGTCATGATCAGGCCTAGCTTCTGATCCTCCAGGTGACACATTTGAGAAGTCATGTAGTGTTTACAAGTAATATGATATAAGTGCTGGATGATATCTGATATGCAAAAACACAATATGTCCGCCATTTGCGTTCAATTTGTGCTGAAATAATAGGTTATCGTGGTTTTATTTTTCCCTGTCTGTACATATCTAAATTTGCATAATTTGTTTTTATTCGATCGAGGAGTTGAATCTTATCGGTTGCAGAAGAATACATATAACTTGGACCGTTTGTAATGCACACAGGGTATTTTTTAAATTGCGGAGGTTCCAAAAATGCAACATTAGACAGTCTGACATACGTACCTGATGAAGGCTTCATCACTGAGGGCGAGGCCATCTCTATAAACGCACCAAATTTGTTGCCAATCCTGTCCACATTGCGCTACTTTCCTGGTACTTCAGCCAGAAAATTTTGCCACTCCATTCCTGTCATCAAGGGTCGAAAATACCTTGTTAGGACTATGTACTACTTTGGAAGAAATCATGGAGGGATGCAACCTCCAGTGTTTGACCAAATAGTTGATGGGACCAAATGTAGCATTGTTAACACCACACGGGAATCTGCTAGGGGATTGAGTTCTTACTATGAGGTTGTGGCGGCCGCGATGGGGGATATTTTGAGTGTGCGCTTGGCGAGGAATGCACACACTGGAAGTTCAAGCCTGTTTATTTCTGCCTTGGAGGTGGAGAACTTGGATGACTCTATGTATAACCCCACTGATTTTAGCAAGTATGCCCTTGTGACTGTTGGTAGGCATACTTTTGGGGCAGATGATCATTAGGTAAGAACAAATTATGCATAATCACGCAGACTTTGGTGTTATCTGCTGAGCATGAAGAAGTCAGTCATGCAATAATTTGTATTGGGGGGTGCGTGTGTTGAAACGTTCAAGTACTTAGAAAAGTAAAACGCCAATATACCAAACTTCACTTTTTTCTTTATGAAAGTTCTGCCTGTGAAGAGTTTGATTTTAATGGTGAGAAAACTCGACCTAGATGAACTAATCTGAAACCAAACATCGCCAGAGAAAGTTCTGATGGTTATTAACTTATCATGTGTTTATGTGAAATTAGCTTTCCAGATGACAAATTCAACCGGTTGTGGCATCCATTTAAGGATCAAAACCCTGCTGTGATAAGCCTATCAAACGTAAATTATTCAGATTTCCGGAATCTCCTACCAGCTGAAGCATTCAAATCTGGAATTACCACAAGCAGAGGGAACAGACTTGAAATTCAGTGGCCGGCTGTGTCCTACTGCTATATTTATTTCTATTTGCCGGACAGCAGGAGTCCAAATCCTTCCAGCTGGAGAGTCTTTGATGTTGCTATTAATGGTCGGGCCTACTGCCTCAAACTTAACGCTACAGTCAAAGTGTCACACTGTATGCTCAGGAGTGGCCACTTTCTAATGAGAAAAAAAACACAAGCCAGTAGTTTATATGCAGCAAAAATAAATTCTCATCCACCTGCTAGAATTTTAGAGGAAAAAATATAACAAATATATGGTAAAAAAAAAAATAGCACAAATTTAATCAGAGACATTGGAAATTATTAACGAAAAACCATTCAATACAAGAGTAAAATCCACATGTCATCTAGACCAATGAAGAACAACTCCACTATGATCAACATAGAATACAAGAGAGTCTCAATCAGATGTATAAACAAGTGCAAACAATCAGCCAAAACACCAAATCAATGGGTTTATAAACGAGGATGAAGAAGATGAAAAAACACCAACCTAAAGGCTGTAGTGTGAACAGAATATCTCACATACCAAGCAACGAATCAATGATCACACTGTTGAAAATTACGCATTGGATGTTGTGAACCGGCGCACCAAATTTCATCTCGATCTAATGGTGAAATAATCCATAACCATGGATTCACCAAATCTGTCATGTGAATATGCGAAAATGACCCTCTCTTCTTATCTTTTAAATGGCTGCACATAAAACTGAATACGACCTCTCTCACATTACCTAATCTGACCATTCTCCACTTTACTTAGTGAGACTCACAATGAGCTTTAATATTGGGCCTTTCTCCACATAAGAAGGAGCCCAAACCCAACATTTTCTGGGATGACCAATATCACAAGTGCCCCAGCAGATAGTATGCTGTTGGACCCGTAATCAATGGTGGAGAAATTTTGCAGATTCTTCCGCTTGGACAACAGACTCTGCCAAGGGACGGTAAGTTCTAGAGTGATTCATAGGCAGGCTTAATTTACTAAACTAAGTAAGTCAACCGTTAATAAATATGAAAGCATATGATCATAAGTGAATCATACTAAATATGCTATGTACTCTACATGCTTATATGCATACTTATATTTCTTTTTTTTTTTTTTGAGCAAAATATGCATACTTATATTTCATAGACAGCGTTTACTGAAGGAATTTCCTAACCTATATAGATGTCAGTACTCTAATGCTTTTGACTAAACTCACAATCATGAAGCTATTTGTTTACATCCTTTAATTGTTATGGTAATATATAGCGATGGCAATGGAAAGTTTGGCAAGGTGCATTAAGAATGCACCTCCTGACTGGAGCAGTGATCCTTGCCTACCGAAAGAGAACTCATGGACTGGAGTTACATGCTCTAATAAAAAAGCTGTTCGAGTCATCTCAGTGTGAGGTCACTTAACCTTATAGACGAAGTGTGCCTGATTCTGTTCATATAAATCATGTAAAGCCCTTCATGTTTAACGGTGGATTCACATGTTTTGGTTTGAATGTGAAGGGAGTTAACAAATGCAGGGCATTCTGAGTCTCTCCCTTCAAACATTGCCAAACTAAGTACAATTACTCAAAAGTGAGGAATCTAGCCATTTGAAAACCAAGTAATCAATTCCCTTATGTTCTGTTGCAACTAAAGCACTGAATCTTCGTTCTTTGTGATCTAAATATTTGATTACAGTTGGCTTGGGGGAAACAACATCTCAGGCGCTGTTCCTGACTTAAGTGGGATGAAGGAGCTACAGACTTTGTATGTGAACCAAAAGATGCTTCATCTTCAATTCTTTTCTCTTGATAGTTACTGAGATTTCTTAAACTTTCTTCATTACCCTGATGTTATTTCAACCATTTTCCTCGATCACTTTCTACAATGCAAGACATTTGGAAAACAATAACCTCAAAGGATCAATTCCTCCATCACTAGGGAAAATCCCAAAACTGCGTGAGATGTAAGATTTTGCCATTGCAGGGCAAAAAATTAACATACCGTTGCTCTTCTTCTTTCTTTTATTGTATCTTTTTTCGCTAACCATGTGAACTGTGTGGTTTTGGTTTACCAGATTTCCCAAAAATAACAAACTTGATGGGAAAATTCCTGAAGGACTCGAAAAGAGAGTAGTCAAAATATAAGCAAGCACAGCTGATTTTTCCTTATTACTATGGCTAAGCACCCAGCAAGACATGGCTTGAAATTGCTGCAAATAAAAACTGCTGTAAGTTTTGAACATCTGAAGCATAAGTCTTACGTTGCTTTACTGATATCGTGTCTTTCCTGATTTAGAGTGGTCCCTGATGATCATAGATCAGAATCAGAATAATGTCAAAGCAAAGAAGAGGAGTAATTCACTCATGTTTTCTATGTGAGCATGCGATTGAGAAGCCTGTATCGGAGTTCAATAATACTATACAAATTGCCTAAAGAGACGTGTGTTAGCAATAGCAAGAAAAATCATACTATGAGTCGTACTTAAAGACACAGTTTTTAAAAACTACTCCACCACACTGAATTGATTGCATGATAGCTTCTAATAATTCAGCAGACTTTTTCTACTAAGAACAGGGACATAAAACAACAGAAATTTGCAAAAATAAACTCAAGCAACAGCATAAATGAATGAAGCAATATAATAGAAGAGGAAAGAAAGCCTAAAAGTTCAAAAGCCTTTTTTGAATCTATGGCAAGTACTACTTATTATAGGCAATAACCTAAAAAAACAAACCAAGCAATAAAATTATCTTAATTATATTTAAAAATTCATTACAAAAATAATGAGGTTAAATAAATAAATTTAAGTGAGGGTTATAGTAATTGATATTATTAAATTATAATATTTTTTTTAAATATTCATGAATATTTTATAATATCCAACAAAGTGACTACAGATAATGGCTTATAGAGAATTGGCACCAAATGCAATATATTCAACTTGTTTAGATTAGATTTCTGCTTTCATATTATTCTCACGAATGTAAATCAAAAGAAATGCTCTGAAGACAGTATAAATTAACAATGAATGCAGAATGCAGATTCTAGTTTATTTGCATTTTCCTGAAATCTTTATCGGAGGGAAGTTGGGTGACTCTCCAAATTTGGCCTTTAACCTATAAAGCCACTAGTTGGGCCCAGTAGAACTTATCAAACCACGGGGTCTGAATGTTTTCTTCAAGAAAGGATTCGAAACTCTTTAGTGATGAGAACTCCATGATTCCTATAAGATCGAACAGAAAGAATTGTTGGAAGGCAGGGAAAATTCTAGCACTTGATGTACTGCAAGGCTCTTCAACATTTCCTCTGAGCACCCATCCTTGTAATCTGCTAGCAAATGTCGGAATCATATCCTTCGTAAAACAAGCGAATCTTTCTAGACAATTTTCCTCGTGTTGTCCTTTTTGGGCCGGAATTTTAATTTGTCCCAGAACTTATCTCTCTTGCACGTCCGTGCCTCATGTGCATTTGCTTGGATAAAATATTCCTCCAAGAGTGAAGATTAAATTAAATCATTGATTAAACTCATCATTCGTTAATAATATTCTTTTAAATTTAGTTTTTTTAAAAAAATTATACTTATAAAATATTAGCTGTCTCATTAATATCAAAGATATAAGAAATCACATTATTCAAACTCCACATAATTCAGACCAAAAAAGAAACTCCACATAATTTATTGGCTTGGGCTTTGTGTAACTTTCTTTCCTTTCAATCTTTTTCTCTAAACAATTTAATAGAGTTTATATGTTTTTTAAAAAAATATAATCATTAGTCAAAAGTCAGTTATTATTTATCCAAAAGACATCTAATCAGATAATGGTTAGTATGTAATATCCTTTTTAGTTGTTTGATGGATCATGTTCATCGAAAACCATGTTGAAGGAACTAACTATAAGTATAGGAGAATATAAGTTAAGGTCTGCTGATACTTTGAGCTGGCGTCATATCAATTTGATTTGACTTGATGTTGATGAGGCTGCCAATTAATTTGGAGAAATGTCTTTGTGATGGTTTTGATTTGGGATCAACAAGCTAACTTTGTGAACGAATTATGTATTGTATAAGATTGGCTCAGCAAGCTGTCTCATCATTGAATTAAAAGAAATCCTTGGAGGGTTAAAGTTTAGTTAATAAGGGGTTTAGAAGGTCACTTTTAGCTTTAGATTTGGCATATCAAATTTGAGCATGCTCATAATAGTGTAGGGGTTAATTGGGATAGATATACTACAGTTTTTTTATCTTATAATTTATATGATTTGATAATATTTTTAGATATATTTTATCATATTGATTCAAATTCAAGTATTATTAGGTAAAAGTAAAATTGAAAATGGTTTCAAAATTTTGTGTTCAAGTAGTTTTGTAAGCATCCTTCCACTAAAAGTAATCGTATTTAAGTCACGATTAAAATTAAATATAAGTGGTACCTCTACTCAAACTAGGATCATATCATTTATCATCCTTCTAATAAAAGAAATATTATATTTAAAAAAAATGATATTTTGAGAATTAAGGAGCATCAACACCAACAACGCGAACGGAATTGGTCTATCGGAATTGGATAGAGAAAGGGCCACACCGGCCAATGGTAAATGCTGAAGCTTTCCACTTTCCACTGTACTGTTGAGCATAATCTATATAAATCATCTGTACCTTCGTCATAGAATCAAATCCATCAGACACTACCATTTTCTCTGAATTCTCAATCTTCCCTTTGGATTCCCATATCCCACGCACACATTAAACGTGGGTTAACTTTCTAATGTTCTCTCCCAATACAGCCACCCTTTTCTATCCCTTTAAGCCCTCGCTCTCCTGCCGCGTCCCATCGTCCGCCTTCCGCTGCCGTGCCGCCGCTGGAGATGTCTTGCCTGGACCCTCATTTCCTCGGTGGTTCCAATCCCTGGCTTCAGCTGTTGGAGTCACCGGAGGTGTGAGAATTGGCGAAGATGTCGATAAAGGAGGCGTCACGGACGGTGGAGTTGCTGCGAGACGCGCCGGCGGGAATGATGGCATTAGAGTGAAGGCGAAGGAGAGGAAATGGTCGCGTAATACTGATAGCTACTTGGCGGATGATAGTGACGCTCTTCCACTTCCTATGACGTACCCAGATTCCTCGCCGGTTTCTGCTGAAGAGATTGATAAGCGGCTTAGATGCGATCCCCAAGTGGAGGTTAATTTCCTTTTCCCGCTTTCCCTCTATCGACCTGTGTATTTGTGTTCCTGAGTGTGGAGAATTGTATTTGGGTAATGGGAGACTAGGGGGTATTAGGACTTAATCTCGCTATGTCTTCCTTTCGGCATTTTTTCTCGTTGTAACGAAATTAAAGAGATACACTTTTCTCTTCTTTTATCCTTTGACTTGTAGGACTGTAAAGAAGTGGTCTATGAATGGACTGGCAAGTGCCGTAGTTGCCAAGGGTCCGGATATGTGAGCTACTATAGCAAAAGGGGCAAAGCGACTACCTGCAAATGCATTCCTTGCATGGGAATTGGTACTGTTCTCTTTGCTATTGGCATGTACATGTACATCCTTGATGTTTTTATTAAGTCTTGTTTGTTCCTTTTTAGACCAATGTAATTCGCTCTCTTGTTTTTCCAATTCTAGGCTGAACTGAACTGAAAGACATCGTAACTGTATATTAGGGGGGGTGGGGGGGGGGAGAGGGGGCTATTAGTAATAAAGTTGAGAAGGGATGTTTTAAAACAAATATTGAACTCCAAGGTCCGACATTCTCTTGTAAAAAGGTCATTGCTGCACAAACATGTTAGTCATTTATGCTTGTAACATAACCGGAATGCCCTTTATGCTAAATGAGTTACACCACAGCACCAATTTATGTGTAGAATGAGTATTGTGCTGTGCTTTCATGGTGTGTTCTTTTGGTCTTTCCTCATCTCTATTTTGTTTCAAGCTGATCATTCTGAGAGCATGTTTGTATGAAGTTAGCCGATGGAAAATCTTTACCTTGTAGTACTTTTGTTAATTGATTTTGTGTGCTCTTCGATTCTAAGGCTGCAGCTCTCTTGGCAGCAATATTTTCACATGTTGTTAACAGTTATGTGTATTTTGGTTAGATGCATCAATTGTGATCCTAGAAACACGATTCTTTTCATTTTTTTTGTTTTGTGTCTAATTTTCTCCCCATTATAAGAGCGCAACGCCATGCAACCACACTGTTGTGTATACATATGATATGATATGATATGTATAGAAATAGATAATCATCAGTTTTAATTTGTAAGATATACAGCGTTTTACTTTGTGGCATATCTGAATCTAGGTATGCTTGAGGGCATCATTCTTTGAACACAATGGCCAATCGAATTATGATGATTCTAAGAAATCCTAAATATTTTAGCTGTAACTATCTTGGATTTTTTTGCTTGATAAGCATCTAATATTTAATAATACAATAGGTATCAGGAAAAAATCGGCAATGTTGTCATCATTTTATCTCACTTGTTAGCTATGTATGATATATCTGCAGTCAAGGGTACATGCTACTTTGAAGCATGAAGCATTAGTGAAGATTTTGCAGTTTCTGAAACTTCCGCATTGAATGCACCTTGATTGTGGGTTTGTGTTCTATTGCATCGTTTCATGCTTTTAGCCTTTCCCTGTCCATGTTATGCAATGTGCGGCAGGGGAAAGCCATCTTTCCATAATATGGATTTGGAGTCTCTGAACCCCCCCCCCTTAAAAGTTCAGCTAATTATAAGTGAGAGATGTTGAACTTTATAGTTGGTTTGAGTCCTTGCTATGTTATAGATTATTCACTATCCCTGGTACCTTTGAATGCGCTGGAAGGAATTAGAAATTCTTTCTATGTGAGATAATTCTCGATTTTACCAAGTGAACACCGACATATCTTTTTCCCCCCCTGTTTGGAAGTTGCAAGCTTATCTTATTAGTATTTTTTTTTGGATATTATTTTAAATTCTGTCTGGATCCTGTTTGTCGCTTTTTTTACGTTACTATGTTGAATATTTAAAATTCCATAAAGGATGTTCTATTATACGGTTTTGCATATACAAAGGTAAACCATGTGAGAATAGTTGATGATGTTGAGGCTTTAATTTAAAATTTATTCAGGGTAAGAGAAATTGTATGAGTTGTGGACCAGTAATTCTTGTTTCAGTTATTTCCACCCCTTCACTGTGCAGGCTATATCATTTTTTTGGTCATTTTAAAGTTACTCTTGGAACTATGTCTGAGTATGGACAATGGATCTTTTCCCTTCCCAACTGTGACTTTCAGGGGAATTACGTGATGTTTCAATTATAAGTGCCCAAGTGGCCTTCATCCTGAATCAACTGTTTAAATGCCTTTTGGTGTTACTATTCTACTCTAATTAACTTGTGGGTTTTAGAATGTGGACTTGCAGTCACTAGAAGAATGTTTGTTTTGCAGGATACGTGCAGAAGATAACCGCTCGAAAGGACATTGACGTAATGGAGGATTTGGATAATGGAAAGCCACCATGACAAAATAATTTACAGTTTTCTTCTAGGTTTTTCCTTTCCTTACTTCGGGAAGTTATACTGTAACTACTTGATGAGTTGTATTCTTTAGTTACTGAAATAATCACAACTTATTCTTGTAAATCAACCTTTTACAATTGTAGACTGGAAAAAGAAAAACCTTCAAAGGAAATATAGGCTTTCGCAAAGAATTTATTCTTTTCCTATCCTGCTTTTCCTTCAAGTATCAATTTGTCGAGAAATAACTGATAACCCAAGATTTGCATGATGTCCAGTGGAAGAAATGGGAACTCACCACTTCCAGTTTCCACCTCTAATATAAAGACGTTATTCTTCTTCCATTCAACCGATCAGACCAATCCACCGTTGTGGTAAAAAAATTTCAAGTACTAGATTCCTTGATTTCCAGTACAACCTCTCAAGGAGAAAGTACCTGCACGCCATCTCATCCGCTTTCCTCCCCAAAAAGGCTCAATTCTGGACTGAAACGGGCTTTTGAGCCAAGCACAGATGAGATGAAGCCGGTATTTGACAAATTTGATTCCAACAGGGACGGGAAAATTTCTCAGCAGGAGTACAAGGCCACTCTGAAATCTCTAGAAATGGGGGGAAACTTAGCTCATGAACCGGGTGGTCGATCTGGACGGAGACTGTTTTATCAGTTTCGAGGAGTTTATGGAAGCCCTGAAGGTGGGTGGTGGGGTTAGAAGGGTGGACATAGAAAAGGCATTCAGGGCATTTGATAAAAATGGTGATGGGAAGATTGCAGCAGAGGAAGTTCAGGATGTGCTGGGGAGGCTGGGAGAAAGACGTAGGGTGTGTTTGGATTTCAATTGAAAAAAATTGATTATTAAAATATGATAGTGTTTGAATAAATTTTTAAAAATTGATTGTGATAAAGTTGATAATGTTTGGATAATTTTTTTTAAAATCAATTTTGAGTGAGTAATTCTACTATTTAAAGTGACAAGTTAATAATATTCAGAATTAATTTTTTAAAATGAAACAAATTTTAGCTTATTCCAAATGAAATTTTGAAAATCAAATGGAATTTGAAAAAATTGAGATGTTTGGATAAAAATTTTTAAAATTATGATTTTGAACTTAAAATTAATTCTAAAAGGATATCCAAATAGGCCTGCAATCTTGATGATTGCACCAAAATGGTGAGGGCTCTGGACACTGATGGAGATGGTATGGTTGACATGGATGAGTTCCTGGTCATGATGACTCAATCCTTGACACGGGGCTGAATCACTGGCCATTGTCAATGCACAAGGTGAATTTGGAAAGAGAGAAAACAGGAGTAAGAGTGAATTTAGATTCATTGAGCGACTCTCATTCACTATTTTACTCTGGATACCAGTTATGAAATTAAAAGCACAAATATGTAAACAGTTTGTCTTGTTATGCGTGACATGCTTTTATGCTCTTCACAGGATTGGTTTACATGTTCTTTTATAAACCATATGTATCTGAAGACTTTTCTATGTTATGGAATGGGAGTGTAGCTTTTCTTTTCTTTTTTTTTTAATAGAAGACACGGGCAAAACCGTAATGGGAGTATAGCTTAAAATTAAAGGATGAAAGATATTCCCCACTCGTAAATTGTAAATAATAATGATGATGATAAATGCTTGTGAACTCTTAGTACATGGGTTACTTTTGCTGCTATTCTCATTTTCTTGGGATTAGAGGAAGGAACAATCAAGCAGGCGAGTCCTGACGTTATTTGGACAAACAGTTTTATGCATTTTTATTTATTTACAATGTTATGAGATGAAATATAAACATCTTAAAATCATATAATTAATTCTCGTGCCGTATTTTCACCCCAGTAAAGAGTCACTGCGAAATATGTTGTGTCAAAATAGAGGGGCAAAACCCTGAAATTTTTAATGGCATCTCATTCACTCAATGTTTTGTTAATCATCACAACTAGATATTTTTAATTGCAGCTCACGAGTAGACCCGGTTCAGAAATGACGGTTTAAATAGTCATTTTTTCACTAGTCATTGGTTGAAACCAAGTGAGTTACTTTATAAGTTTTTACATTGTAAATGTGATAATTCTTGTTTTTTTTTTTTTCCAGAAAAGGCCAGATCAAGGCAACACAGAGAGCAGAGACTCACAAAATTGTGATTAAGGAAAGGACAACATAATCCACTTTATGAATTTCCATTGCAAGCCGATCCACGCAAGGGATAGCTTCTCTAGATGTGATAATTTAGAACATTAACTAATATTATTTTACTTTCCGAGGGAGTTTCTTTTTTGTTGGCCCTCTCACCAAAAATCTGTTACACCAAAGAAAGAGAGAGAGAGAGAATGCAAGGCCGACTAGGCAAAAGAAACATAACTGGATTTTTCTTTTTCTTTTTCTCTTTTGGTGTTAGGAGCACATTTTATTTTGCTTTCATATTGACAAAAAGCACTCAAACCTAAGTGCACAGAGAACTCACACAAAGTTTGAATCAGCATCAAGAGGCCCCGCGCTAGCCACACACACACCAAAAATAAAAAAAAAGCTCCCAATAAAATGCATTCACTTTCATCTTGTCATGCCAGGTGGAAGAGCTGGGGCTACTGTAACTGCAAACCTTCTTGACCTTTCCATGTTGGCTTCCCACCCTATACTTCAACCCATTGTCCAACAACAAATCATTAGCATGTTTACCCAAAAAAAAAAAAACATCATTAAACACTAAGAACAACAAGCACTTTGATTGTTCAATGGATCATCCTCTGTAAATTACCTATGCTGAGGTCAAATCCATAATTTTTCAGCTGTCTATATTCCTGACACAGAGCACAAGCTTCGCAGCAGAAATGAACCAAGCAATCCATACATGGGGCCTCTGGTAAGTCATATTGTGCCCTCATTTTTGATCGATAATTGCAAGAGTACAGGCATGCAAGTCCAGTGAGGGCCAATAACCCATAAGAAAGACCACTAGAAGAACAAGCTGCGCATAATTAAAATCAAAAGGAAGCCAAAGTTATTGCTTAATTACGCAAGCAACTTCAAACCATCATCTTGTAAATTTTGTTAATATGGTCATTAAAGTTTACCTCTCTATGGTTTGATCTAGATTCAGCTTCAAATCCATAAACTCTACCACAGGATTTCTTTTTTTTTTTTAGGCTAAAAGATTGTTTCATAGTGAATAAAAACATTTCATACTATAAATTGAAGACAAATTGGCATCAGATTAAACCAAAGATCGTGATTCTGCAGTGGCTTACACGGAGTGCCTTTATCTACAATCTCTGCAATGCGTCCAAACGTTAAACAAGGGCAGAAGCAAGTGACTAAACCTTAAGAAGAAAAAGAAGAAGCGAAGTTAACATGTGAATTGGGAATAGCAAAAGTTGAACACACACAAACACACACACACAATTAATTTCTAGGTTTCTTACATAGTGAAGGATCATCAACACAATGGAAAAGATCACTTGACCACTGAGGAGTGGCGACAGAATGCCTCATGATGATGGGAGGAGCAGAAGAAATTTGTGGAGTCCCATAATTTGGAAGGACATAACTTGGACGGCTATACCTGAATATATCTCTGGCTCATCTATTGTAGGATACATATGTTTCTGAGAATTTAGCAGATATCCAGAGGTTAATATGGCAGCATATAAATAGAATCAGCTTAGTCTAATATAATAACATTAACCTAATATGTGCGATTTCATGGAAATTAAAGATGTAGGCATTACATTACCCGGCTTCTTCTTGGCTCTGCAATTTCCTTGAACAATCTCACTGCAGGAAGATGAAAGGAAGAGGATAAGCAATCCTCATTTTCAGTCATGATCTGGTTGACTTGGTCATTAAGTGCCAGGATAGGCTTTCAACATTCAAAGATGATACTCTATGATTAACTGATTTATCAAATGCAAGGTGGAACATGAGAAATCATTTATTAATGTTATATTGCGATCAGTCAATTTTTGAGTCAACCAGAATGAGTTTTTTTTTTTTTTTTTTAAATTGGCTTGACAGTAACCTTCTTGTGAATTAATTTGAGTCAATGCAAAATTAGTAGATCAAGTTGCTTGGATTTACAAGGAAGTGATGGTGGCACAATTTTGCTGTCAACTGGCTTCTTGTGACTGTGGATTCACTTGTAAAAAACCATTTTTAAATAATGTGATTATATATAGAGAGATACTCACACATGCGTTTCGTTATTACTAACCAAAACTAACTCTGTTCTTATTATAGGTAACCATTAGTCTCTATCCAAGCAAATCATTGGAAATATATATATATATATATATATATGTAAGACATTTGCAGGCAAAAACTTTTCCTGGGTGTCATCATTCACGCAGACCTGTAGTTTATGAGATGAGAATAAAACAGTATAAAATAAACCAATAGAAATAAGGAAATCCAAGGGGAACAGAGGTAATATTATCACGTTTCGTTAATTTTTTTAGATCTTTTTGTTAATAATATATTAAAAAGTTTGATTATTAATCAAACATAATTATATTATGCAATTCATGTAATCAACCTTACCGTGAGGATTGTTGTCATAAGTTGATTTATTAACCAAGTTGCAATGTCTTGTTTGTACATATCAAAATAAAATTTATAATTCCATGAACTCTTACCCCAGTAGTTCCTCCTTGAATTATTTTTCTATCTTCAGTACATATCTACTGGCAAACGAAACAGCAACCAACTTAACTTTATATGACGTATCTCAACCCGAGTCCAGCGTGCTGTAACTTGTTCTAAATTAGCGGTATATTTTTGAGTAACGCTTCGTTTCTAGCAAGCGATCATTGTCATCAGTGATCAGGTTTTTTTCCCCCATTAATGCACAATCCACAGTATCATTATTCTTCTCCTTTCCTTTTGTTTTCAACCCAATGTACGACCAGCTTGTTTCTGCCTAACCTTGAATAATAATAATAATTGAACCCTTGCTACCTGATCGTCTTCTGGAAAGTAATACCTAGATTTACCGAATCTGCGGAATGAATTTCGCTGTTCACCTAAACAAACAATTCGGTTTGCTGTAAATTTGATAGTTTATTTCGATAAAATTGATCATTGGAATCGAGAACAGCTAGCAAAGTTATTTACGACCAGGCTCTTAACACAACAATATAATACAATGTGTGAAAAATATTTAATGAAGATCGATCCAATTATGTGATGCTACATGGCGATCAGTCACCTTTAAATGTGGTGCCTGTGAAAGTGAAATTAATTCGTTGCTTTCGTAGGTTGACATAATCATTCAGAAACGGCTTAGCTTAGTGTAGACTCTAGCTATAAAGTGCGGCTCTCATCTTTCTCATATCTTTTTGCTTTTGTTTTTTTATTCAGATCCATAGGTTTCGAATGTCTCGAGGAAGTGCGAATATGTTCTTATCTCTAAATATGGCTTTCATTATTAAGTCATCATCACTTGTGTCAGGGGTTCAGTGACATTTTTGTGCATACAAAGAATGTATACATGCATATAGCTTGTTGAGCCGGAAATGTAAACCTTCAATTAACTTCACTTCTAATCATATATATAAGCAAGTTTAACATCATAATTCATTGCTTAATATATAGATCTGTTATCTGTCATGCAACATTACAAATTTGAACTTCTTAATTTCAATCAGCTCCACAAATTTTATAATTAGTTTCAATCATTTTGTGATACTAAACATGAAGTTAATGGAAAGTGATGAAGCTGATGAGTACGTTGTATGAACTATTCCCCCTGATGAGAGAGATGAAATGTGAATTGCTTATAATTAACTGCAGGTTGCTATCAGGGCAAGATTCAGAGAACCCAACGAATAAAATAAGGGTTTCTTGATCTGACATAGTAAAATGAGCCTCGAGCTTTGAGAATGCTTAATTATGATATTAATCAGAATAATTAATTAAGAAATTAAAAGCAAATGGATTGCAAGAGACAAGCTTTGCCAGGTCAAGAGGAGACCAAAAGGGAGACAAGCTCTCAGTCCTAACCTTCTGTCATGCAACCTATGAGGACGTTTATGCAACGTCCAGGATTTGACCATTACATACGTGTTTACAGATGCCAAACACTAAAACATGAAGCATCAACAAAAATTTAACATATTTAAATGGGATTAATTTAGTTTACTTGATGTTTATGTAGATTTAGATCGCGTTAGAAAGTTATTTGGAGTGTGTGTGTGCGTGTGTGTGTGTGTGTGTGTAAACATACATGTGAAAGGCACATGAAAAGGAGACACGTGAAGGTCAATATATTAGTTTCAACAGAGAAAGATTCTTTTGACAAATGAATTATCATTAAGGAGTATATATAATAATGGAGTTAAAGTTGCATGCTTTGTACGTATATACATTTTCCATCCTTGTGCTTACAACTATCTTTTTCTTATTAAAATATACAAAAGGAAGAGTATAGCAATGCTCTGTTTGTTAATTAGGAATCTCAAGCCCACATGGCCTTCAAAATTCAAATACTGAGCATCTTCTAGCTATTTCATCAAAGTGAAAATCAAATCCTCATATTAAAAATTCAACTCCATGTTAATTCGTTTTACTAAGTTCACTTCTTTCCCCTTCAACACCTTTATTATTTACTTTTTCAAAGCTGGGTCAGGGGAAAAAAAGTATCTTTTTATGATTGGAAATTTTATTAGCCAAGTTAACGAAAGTACTTTTGTAAAGCATTAAGCTCGAGTATAAATTTTATAAAGTAGCTAGGCTTGTAAACTTGTAGAATTTGTATATCAAGAACAAGTTTGCCTCATAGGACATAGCTCATGTTTGAAAGAGATTCAATTCCTGCATTGCTTAACTCAAACATTATAAATAAAACTATAATGGGACGCTTTTAGATTTTAGTTATTTAATTAACAAAAGGCCATTATATAGACTCAATAGTCAAAATCACAGGCATAAGTTGTGTCCTTATTATTAGTATCACCCATTAATTTTTAAACATATTTCTTGCGATGGGTCAATAATTGTTTTTGTTATATATCCCAAAAGAACTAAAGTGAATACGAGACCCACATTCCTAGCATAAAATGACAAATCCAAGCAACATGTTATGTCCACTAAAAGGAACTAAACACGAGAATCCATCCCCACATTATATATAAATGTCCAAACATCTTCATGTGAAATCCAGCCCTTCAACTTGAAGGAACACAAAAAGCGAAAGTTGCCCTAACCCTCACATGAAACTGCCCATGCCATGCTTAAACATGTCTAAACTAAAAGCAACAATATCACTAACCCTTGTTGCACTGTGTATCTAGTGCATTATCCTTTTGCTTCTTTCAAGCTAGCTAACTTGCTACTTCATTCGACTATGGACCCAAGAATCTCCTTCTCCAGTGATTTTGTGGATGCCCAGCAAGCCATCAATATGAAGCGTGAAAACATTTACAGAGAAGCTCCTGTGTCTTCGGATTTCGAATTCTGTGTGAAGAACTATGCCATGATCTCAGCAGATGAAGTGTTTTCCCAAGGCATGCTTTTGCCCAACAACAAATCCATGACGTCCAAGAAGATGACGACTACTCTGAGAGATGAGCTTCTTGTGAGTGATGACTCGTACGATGACGTATTGCCAAGAGTACCGAAGAGCTCAAGCAGATGGAAGGAGAGGCTGGGCTTAAGAAAGAGTACTTCTAACAAGGATAAGAAGAGTTGCAGTACCGATGGGTTTCTGCAGAGAGTAGCTGAAAATGAAAGGCCTAGCAAAGACAATCAGGTAATTAGAAATTTGTTTTCGTATTGGCTGTTAATTTGAAGAATTGAACCCAATTTGATGAGAGAGAGACATCATCTGCTCTTAAACCTATTTGAGTGTAAATGTGTCCCTTTTCTGTTCACTACTATTATGTGCTAAGCGGTGGGATATAGAGTAGTAAATTTTGCAGACATAGATATTATTAAACCAGTTGCTTTACTTTGTCACAGGGACTATTTTATGGAGGTGGTCAGAAGATGTGCTGAACTTTATATTATTGGTCGAATCTCCAGGAGGGAGTTTCATTCTTGTGAAGATTTTCCGAGGGGTTTGTTAGAATTTGTGCTGACTTTATTCACAAAAATCTAGACTAGACTTGCAAATTAAGTGATGTTTCTTATCCATTAACTAGAAGTAGAAAGATGCATGGTACCTTTAGCAGTTTGATCATTGTACAAATGTTTGCAGTAGTAGATCGTTATTGGTTTATATATGTAATATGTCCAATTCCTTATGGAGGGATCGACCACTCGTTTTCTAGCAACAAGTTATTGTTATATGTCTGCCGAGACATGTATTACTTCTTCGTTATCAGATTCTTTCAAAAAGTTAGTGAAACAAATGCTGGGTGATAGATTATCTGTCTTCCACTGTTAGAGAAAAATGCGAAACGAGATAGAAGGAAATTTGTAATTTCTGTTCTTGTACCACAACTGAGAAGAAACCAACAGTAATCTTTGAACAGCTGAACTTCAACTTGACTGAATCATTTTTATTTTAACAGCACCTAGGAACCTTAGTATTTTAAAACGAGCATACCGACTTGTTAAAATTTCATGCATATGATTTGAAAGAATCTTGAATTCGTGACATAAGGATATTATAAGCTTTTGACTTTTTTTTTTTAATCACATTGGGAAGGTTTCAGCTCAAAAATTGGCACCCCTTCCAGCCCTTTACCATCATGTCATGTTGGGCTGAAGATGAGATGGAACAAGAATTCTTAATTTGCATAGCCAAAGGAATAATTTGCATAATTTGGCACTTCGTTTTAGCAACACTCATTGGATAGATTACTACTTTCAATTTTTTTTTTTTTTTGATAAGGATTACTACTTTCATTGTGAATATGAATCATGCGGTCTAAAACATGTAATATAAATATTATTGCATTTAATATTTTTTGTTGGTTAACCTAAAATATCCTCATAATCAGTAACTATAAAACTAATCTCTTAAGATCATACGTCACATTGAATTATTTAATACTCTCCTTGTTAAGTATAAAATATTTGTAATTAATGTACATTCTAACCAAGTTAATTGATGATATTTAAAATTATAAATTTTTATATATTTACTTTTATTTAATAAACTGTCTTAATTAAAAAAAATTATTAACTACACCCATTATTAAATATATACTTTAAAAAACTATATTAATTACACTATCCAAATATTTAATACTTTTGAACATAAAATACATGCTTTAACCGACTTTAATTGACCATTTAGGGAAGATAGTATTCAAAATTAATGCATTCAGCTAAATTTTTTCAACATAAACAAAACACCTAACAATAAGTATCCATTTTAAATTATAATCAAAACATTTTCTTGCGATTTGGGGAAAAATTGAGCGTTAATTAAAGTCATCTCATGGTGAAGCCTTCCATCCATCATAGCCAGGTCTCAATAATAATTAATAACAGAACATGCGTACATTTAATGAAAAATAAAAATGCTTTACAGATTTATGAATTGCCCTTGACCTTGATCGCAATTTCTAATGGCATAAAAATCAATAATAAATAGTTTTCTGCATTGTTATCGATATGCTTGCCAACTCAATCACAAGCAAAAAAACAATGAAATGCCCTGCAAAATCAGTAATCCAAATACTCAAAATCATTCTTCTACAATCTCTTCTAAAATTATACAATTGGAAGCATAGTAACAAGCGTGTGCTATTTACAAAAAAAAAAATAACGGCAATATACATTGATATCTTGAAATTAAAAGAATGATATTATGTACACAGTTAGTTATGCTAAATTGCAAATGGAAGCCCTATGCTTAGAAGATATCCCCAGATAATGAGAATAGAAAGCACTCTCCATTATTTACAGCATTTACAATTCCTCTGACAAAAGAATACGCTAACTGGTCCCACTACTATACATCTGCAGCCAATCAAAAGATTCAATTAATACCATGAGAAAGATCCAATGAAACTTCAGATATTATTCATCTCAAGTGATTATCACAAGACATCACATACAGACTCAAATTGTTCATTATGAGAATCATGAGGGAAAAAAGTACCCCCCCCAAAAAAAAAAAAAACCAAAAGAATGGTAAGAGAAAAAAATTAGCTTGATTGTAACTATCATTATTGTTATCTTTGGTAAAAACACTCAGCTAACGGTCCCATAACTTGGTGCTCCTCCACTTGATATTATTGATGCAGTTCTTTATTCCTTCTAAATAAATCTTCCCAATATAATAATATATGATTTAACACAAAAATATGTTAGCTAGAAAAGAGGCCCAACTCACATGATACATGACACCTCACTCCATGGAGAGCCCTTCGGATCTCCTCGCCTGGTCAGTGAAGCAAAAGGAACAATCAGTCAATCCTTCCTTATATGATATTCTGCACATAGAATTAAGAAACATTTCATTCCATAGTTGTAACACCATGAATGCATTACCAAGAGACAATCATCTGTAGCCAATGGCACCTGTAATCAGTCTTCTTCCCAAGGTTGTGATGGACAATATTTCTCCATGGACTCCTTTTTACGTTCGGGATCAAGGCTGAAAAAAATTTGTCGGTAAATAAACTCCAAATTATTTGGGAATTGCTAAAATATGGAACTCTAAAACAAGAATTACTTCAAATCAAGACAATTTTATCTGACCTATTTCTGATGCCAAGAAGAGCATAATGTACAGCACTAGCACAAGCAGAAGCAGGAGCTATGGCAGCTGCAGGAACTGCTCGAATAGCAGCTGCCAGGGCAGGCCCTGCACCTGAGCCGCGTTGATATTTTTTCAAGGGGCTCTGAACTAACACAGCAGCAGATTTTCCCAGGCCATCACTGAGGCTCTCATAAGCCTGAGAAATCAATAAGTGCTTTAGCAAAAGCTTAGCCAAAAACCTCATTTTCTGAAACAAATACTATTTTGCTTTAAAATAAGCATGTCTAAGAAGATAACTTCCACAGGAGGGCCAATCAATTTGGACTCTTCTGATGAGAATATTAACATTCATGTGCACGCAAACATGTTCTCAATAAGATACAAAATTCCATTCCCCCAAGCCCCGGGGGGATAGGAGGAGATGATTGTTGAAGCAAAAGAAGATCATGAAGGCAGAGGGTGAGGGATCATCCTTGAGGCAAACAGAATAATACACAAGCAGCAGGGAGGGAGCTGACATCATTCCTCCTTTTTCATTCAACAAATGCAGGAATTAGGTTAAACAAAACATCCAATTATGTGAGAAGGAAGTATAGATACCAACTTGCTTGAAACTTCACCTGTTTAATACCATGGCGGGCATCATGAGGCTGATTCGATCGAATGTCTGTTAACGGCGATGCTACAGAAGTAGCGAGTATATATTCTGCTTGTAACAGAATGTCATGGGCTCCCGCAGCTAAATGTACTCCAAGTCCAACAGCTTCAACAGAAATGCTTCTAAGAAATGCAATTGTACCTACAAAGCAGATTGACCATTATGATGGCAACTAACAAAAAAATAGAAGAGAATCATTAATGCCCAGAAAAATAAACAAGTCTTGCACAAGTTAAAATTAACGCAGATGTTGGTAAAGGAAAAAGGGCAGCAAAAATGAAATCGTCCAATTCTTGCTAACATAGACGCAAAACAAATTGACTAGTAAAAACATGATTGTTTTTCCTAGCAAAAAGGGGGTCCACATTTCCCTAACCCCAAAGCACACTTTCAGACATGCTAACAAAGCCAGAATAATCTCCTTATAAATGGAAGTTTCACCCTCGAGCAAAAGATTGCTATAAATGTAAATAAATATTAAGCTGTTTCAAATACAAATTTAATAAACATTGAGACCTTACCGCACTTTATAAAGTTTTCAACATACTGTAAAACATATATGAAAATATTTGTTGAGTTGGTTGAACTAAATGAATACCCTATTGACCACAGTTGGTGTGATGGCATGAATGCCTATTCAACCATAACTGATATCTCTCATACTTTACATTTAATTTTGAAATTTACTATACATGTACCAGATTCTATAACCATGCTAATAAGTGTAATAGTATAAATACTAAAATTCAACAGTTGAAGAGTCCAGCAACAGTGGAGTGAGAGCAGAAGTCCTATATTCCCATATTTTTTTGGGAGCCACCACATACATGAGGAAATATTGGCTTTCAAAATTGCTTGCCCTACCAGCAGATTGTTCAGTTCAAAACATGATTTAAGAAATCAATAATCAATAATTAAAATAAAATTGAGAAAAACCTACTGTTACTTGTGATCCCTACTTTTTCTTCCCAAAAGAAGACAAATTATACAGAGGAATCACAAAGATAGTGTTATCTAGCATACCTCTCTGCATACCCTTGAGCACCCTCCGCTCCTTCTTGTAGTTCTCTAATGGGGATGAAACCAGCTTAGCAGCACCATCTCCCACTGCAATTAATGACCGTACAGCAGGAAGGCCCCGCAGTATTTTATGAATCTACAGATTGAAGTATGAGATAAAAACCATTAATCAAGAGGAAAGAATCCTCACGAGAAGAAGGAAAATAATTTCTGTCACTAAACCTGATTATGAGATATATCTTCCAACCATTCCCCAACAATTGTTTCACGAACACTGCCCCATCCATAGATGCCAGCTGCATCAACATGCTTCAGATTTAGCTCAACCCCCTGGCCAAATTAAGTAAGCATATTATCAGATATTTCCAACAACGCGACCTATGACTGATAAGGCAATAATTGATGCTCAACACCAAACTATCAGGTGGCAAGTTAAGCAGTAAATGAAATAAACACAAGGGAAGCTGTACTCCTAATAGAAACAGGACAAAAGGAGCAAATATTACCTTCCAGGGAACAAGATTTACAAGTTCCACATACTTCCCACATCTCAATGCAGCTAGATCTACATGATGGGGACTGTAGTCCACCCGGACAAGGATAGGCCCTACATCAAGCTTCTGTAACCAAAATCAATATATAAATATGCTTTTATGATAAGTTAGAACAACTCCAGGGAAGACTGTCCAAACATTCTATAAGATCAAGGTAGAGTTAGATGCTGACTAGATCATAAATCTTCTCAAACAGGTCCCTCACCATAAAATCGATTAATAAGTTAAGATAATTGATCATAGCAACATGACGAATTATATAGGGAAAAGCCTTTCTAAAGTTAGTTGTAAAAACACATTGATTAGATTTTTACACTTCTTTTCAAATAAATACAGCACACTAAATTATTAAAAAGGAAAAAAAAAAAGAAATGCCTCACGTGCAATAGAATTATATACAAGAAATCCAAGAAACTATAGATTTAACGAGACAAGGAAAACAGAACGCTACTTGCCTGGAAGTAAGGAAGCAATGCCTCACGTGCAATAGAATTATATACAAGATTTTTCCTCCTTTCTAGCAA
This sequence comes from Prosopis cineraria, assembly GCF_029017545.1. Taxonomy (NCBI): domain Eukaryota; kingdom Viridiplantae; phylum Streptophyta; class Magnoliopsida; order Fabales; family Fabaceae; genus Prosopis; species Prosopis cineraria. Next base: position 10,128,745 of record NW_026555342.1, on the reverse strand, counting down.
AATATGTGAATCCTCCACATCTTGATGGTGATCAGGAGATTGATCAGGTGATGAGCTTTTACCCCCAAAAAACCCAACAAGAAAATCAAGCTGGGATTGATGTAGATGCAATTTTATAGGAAGGAAGGCGAGATGTAACCTGAAAAGAGGCATAAAGACACTTAATTGCTGTTTGAAGAACTTAACGCATAGTAGTTCCTTCATAAGTTCATGTTTGTTTAGATGAATAAAGATTTCCATCTGGTAGAATCAAAGCTAAGTATTAATTATTTCCAAACAGATCCTTTTTATCCAAATGAGGCAAACAAACAAACATGTCCAGATTATTAAAGAAAAGAAACATGAAACTTTTGACATGACCAACTATTAGGTCATATTTTACCATATGTGAGGGCCACTAATTTGTTATGCACTACAATCTGTTAGTTTTCTTTTCTTGTCTTGTTTGGACAATAGTCATACTTTTAGCACCCAATTTGTGGAGGATGTCCTTTGATCTTCACCTCAAACATTTCAATTATAAAGAAGCCAAGGACCTAATCCCTATCCATAATCCTAGCTCGTAAGTTAGATATTGGCATCTGTTTTGGCAAAAGAATAATTAGATCATTGAAAACTAGATAAGATCAAATGATCATAAAAAAAAAAAAAACTCAAACATACAAATATTATCATCTGTTTTCCATCAACTTTCTGCGAAGTACTACTGAATGAGGCTTAAAATCTCACATACCAACATCACGATGGGACACCTACCCAACAAGACCCCAAATTCTAGAAATCATTGAGGTAGTTGATGCAACTTCCATGGTTTAGTGCTGTAATTGATTGCATGCATGCAAAACAGATCACATGAATATTAAATATCATACCTATACTCCTCAAGAGGAGTTAGAGGATCTGGTCTGACAGCCTCCAAGTCCAATCTAAACGCTTTTGAGGAAGATTCTCTAGGGTGGCCTTTTGAATCATAATATCCTAGCACCTTCAATTCAAAAAGTAGAGAATCATAAAAATTTGACCTTACAAGTGTGAAAAGACTAAAATAAAAGGACAATATTTCAGAGCATTTATGTTTTCACTCCTACCAGCTTCCACGGAGCATTGCTGCTTCTGTCATGCAGTTTAAAATCTTGAACAGACACAGACATCTTGGATAAACTTACTCCACCAACTGGAAATATATCATACTGAAATTTCACCCCAGACAATGCAAGTTCCAAGCAAACAGTTGTATCTCTCCCAGAATGCTGTCCATTCTCCATTGGCCAGTCAGAACCACCATATATTGTCCACTCTAGATCAATTTTCTTAAGAATCACACGTCCGCAGGCCTTATTTCGCAAGGAATTATCATCAGATAGGAGTAAGCCATCTGCAGAATGTTTTAGTTCAGTTTGTTCATTTTTCTCTGAAATGTGGTTTTCTACAACTTTTAGAGAGTTGCCCTGATACCATCCACCACTTCCTCTTTCAATATCTCTACCTTCCACATTGCTCTTCTTGTATCTATGTAGTCCCTCAGAATGTATATCCATCGATATTTCAGGCAGGGGGCATAAGTCGGAGAGAAAATATTCTTCAATAACCTCTGGAAAGAAACCCTCCTGTGAAAACAAAGCGTGATTACCTTCTGCTCCCATTACAGGCATTGACTCAGACAAGAATCCTTTATGAGAGAGGACCTCAGGCTCATCCATACTCATCTGATTCATATCATCAATAAAGATACCATCAAGTGGCAAGTAAATTCCTGTTTCAGAAGAACAAGGCTGCAATGTACTATTGTTATTCACTTGAAATGCATCATGACATATCTCATCCATTAAGCCAGCCATTCTAGATCCATCCTCCAAAAATGCCTTAGAAGGGCATTGTTGAGAAGCTGTTGCCAGGGTATCACAGCTAGGGTTATTAGTTTCACAATCAAGGTTCCTCATCTTGGCCTGTTGAACAATATCCCACCTATTTTGCAAATGGACAATTGATTCCTCCACATCAGGGGCAAATAATTGTTGAAGTTGAGTACCCAAACGAATCAGGCTAGCAGTTGTATCATGGCAAGTTTCGACAAGCATGTGAGAATTAGACAATTCAACAGCCCAAAGAATACCACTGGCACAGTTGGTTTTAAAATTAGCCTCCATAATTGCTTCCTGTGCAACTTTAATGAAACCAACCTTCTGAAGATGCTCTACGCTATAAGTGCCACAAAGAGTATTTGTCCCTGACACCACATGAAGCCCCAGATCTTGTACTCTAATTTGATAACAATTCTCAACTGAATCTCCCAAAGATGTAGTTGAAAGTGTCAACAAGGATGCAGCTAATAGACAAGAAGCATGTTGATCACCCATATCCTCATTGGAATAAGAGAAGTCAGACTCAGAATCTTTGACTTCACTGTGAACCACTGGATTCATCACATAGGGCTCATAGCATAATGCAATATCAATCAAGTTGAGAACAAAGTCAGTCCTGCAACATCCTTTCACATCTTCATCTGGTACAGTATTATCACCTGCTTCATTGGAATCAGAAGAGGGAAAACTGAAAAAGGATGATATTGCACTGAACCAATCCAAGCGACCACCAACAGCAACAACTGTACTACATGCTACAGTTATAGATGTAGAAACATGGGAAATCTCTGGGTCAGACAAATGTATGATATCAGAACCAGCATGTCTAGAGGACAATGGATTAGAGCCTCCCCCATTACCTCGTTTCATTGCGGAGTTGTCACTGGTAATTAGAAGAAAATCATGATCAGAAGCCCTGGTGATGGAACCCCACAACTTGCCCTCACCATGAGTTAATCTGAAAAATTCGGCACCCCTAACACTGCCAGTATTTGTGACAGACAGCAAATCAAAGTTTTGAACTTTCAGTTTCAATCGATCCCATGATCCTGGAAGCTCACTTTGCAATGAGCTCCTGATACTCTCAGATGTCTCCATGCTAATCACAATTTCTAAAGAATCACATTCCACAAACACTGATGATTGTGAACTAAAAGAATCTTTCTCATCAGTGACTGACTGAGAAGCCACACATTCCAATTCATTTAGCATCTGATGTACAAGGCGATGTATATCTTTATATTGAGAATCACTCAGGTAGATCATAAGTTGAGGTAGATGAACATGAATGAAAAATGATGAACTTAGAATCATCTCTTGTTGAGTTTGAGATTTCAATTCCTCCAGATCTCTGACCGTTGATGCAGATGCAAACTCATAGCCTCTTCCTACAAAATCATCTCTGCTCCTGAATTGATCAGAATTTGCTAACAACCTGGCTTTCTTTGTCATCCAAGGACCAGTCACCAGACCCTCCTGCCAAACCACATTAATAACAGAGTAACAACCAGGTTGGCTGTCAACAGACAGAAGGCGACTAGCAGAAAACTTTTCATCCTGCAAATTACAGGAACTGATTCTACTGCAATCATTACTTGTTGATGTAATCAAGTACATGCATAAATCACTAAAACTGAGTTGCAGAGATTTTGCGTCTGCTGAAGGAAACCACCTCTTTGAGCTTGCATTTGATGGTGGAATACAGTCTGAAGTGAAACTCTTCTTCGAAGGTGATGGTGAAGTAAAATCAAGAGCAATAAACTGTTTCCATGAAAAGAAACGCTCATGATCTTCACCTCTTTCTAAAGGAAAACACAGTATTACCCTTGCACCAGAAATTGATATATCACCATGCAAACGTTCTGGTGTGGAGAGCAATGTTACACATGAATCAGAACCTTCCTTCTTATCTGAGGCTTTATACATATCTTTGTTTGCTTTATTGGGCACTTCCACCGATTGTTCAACATCCCTAAGCAGGTTAGTGAACACGCTTATGACAGAAAAAATTACCCAGAAAGTAAATGGTGGCAGGCTCAAAGAAAACGATACTGGCCCAGTTAGACTTCCGTCAGAACTTGCTTGCAAAGTGAATTTGCAATTGGTGACACCAGATGTTTTAAACAATGTCACTTTCAATAAGCTATCACTATTTCCCAATGGAAAGTCCATTGCAGCTAATCCAAGTAAAGAATCAGAATCAGGACCTAGATCACAAGAGACCGATGATGGTAGAGCCCCAAGGACCTCAGCTTGTAGATGTTGAAACAAAGCACTTTGATTCTTAGTATTATTATATCCTTGTAAACCAGAATCTACAGCATCGATTCCAGAATTCAAAAAAGCAGCAACTTCCATATTTTTCATCATTCCCTCAACAATTGTAACTTGAGGGCATACCTGTTAAAATTCAAAGCATTTCAAGTTAGAGAGGATGACTGTTTCAAAATCATATAGCAGAGAACCAGGTCTCACAAGCAAAGAAAGCCTAAGATGAGCAGAGGTTGGAGTGGGATAGAGCATAGCTACGTTATATCATTACCTTCAGAGAAAGAAGAATTTCATTGCAGTCTGCAACCACATTATCAGTGTGTAGCCCATAACAGTGCTGTTGATCATCACTGAAAGACAACACAACAGATATTCCAGCAAAAGTTGCTCTGAGATTGGTTTCCACATGTTGCTGCTCTGTTCATGCATAAACCAAAGTTCGTATCCAAAAATCCATCAACAAAAGGAAAAAATTTACATTTTGAAAATATTGGCATCCATTGACCATTGAGACAAAAACTGCAATAAGCAAAATTGATGGCAAATTATAAATTTAATACTACCTCCAGTCCTATTAGTAATATCCCTTCGAGAAGCTTTTCATAGTCCTTGATATAAAACCCTTTACAAAATGCATGAAGCAATTATTAATTATTTTCAAATATGGTCTTCATAATTATAATCCTCTTTCTCTTAATATGAAGAAGAAAATTTGATTTTGGTATACAGGTTAAAGACTTTAATGAAGGACAATTTTGGAATGTCATGATTTGTTCTTTTTTCCTTAACAAAATCAAGAACATCAAATTATGTTCTTCACCTGCGCTATTAAAATGGGTCTTAGAAATGGGACTGTAAGTAGATAATAATAACAGAGCATGATGTGAAAGAAATTGAACAGTAAAATGCATGGTTTAAGCTGCCCACTAATTCTTATAGACATTAACAAAATGAAGTACCAGAAGTAGTATGCAAAGATCCAGAAGCAAGGGTGGATGCAGCAGTGATAGCGCTAAACACAGAACATGTCCAGTTCCACATTCCACTGTTCCCTAAAGCTGATTGGTAGCTCCGTATTCCATCAAGGCATTCAAAAAACTGATCCACGCTGCAGGAATCCCAATAGAACAACAGAGTTAACCACAGCCAAACAGATCATTGAAGAGTCATTAAAAATCTAGGAATGGCCTATAAGATGCGAAATATGCAGACTTAACTTAGCCAAAATAAATTAGAAACCACAATATAACCATATTTTATCAGTAAGCACTAAACTTAATATATGCATGCTCACACATTCAACTAGTAATGAGGATCCAGTTACCAGAAAATTTATACAGGAATTTCAAGTGATTGCAACCAGATGATAGCATATAGGAAAAGAGCCTACCTAGCCCCAAAATCAAGTTCTCGAATACCATCTTTCTGATTTACATCAGCAGAAAATGGTACCCAATTTGATATAAGACGAGACTCAGGAACCCAAGGTTCAGTATGGGGTTCAAGCAAGGTCAAATTAGAGGAATCATCCAGAAAATTGTGGTAATCAGCACTGCCAACAGAGACTGAATTCGACGAATGGCATACCAAAGTAGATTTCAGCTGTGCAGATCCCCTTGATTTGTGATTTGAACAAACTTGTCCATTCTTTTCCAGATTAGCATAATTTTCCCATGCACATAAGAACCATTTAATGGTGCTAAGTTGAAATCTTAAGACTATAGGATCAACAGAAACAACTGCATCCACTTTGCGAATGTCTAAAGACCCACTCTTCCAAGGAATGCTTAACTTCACCTCCCCACCAAATCCTTCTTTTTTCCCAGTCATGACAGGTTCTCCACATCCTGCTCCTAATTCACATAAAGAAGACGCACAATTATCATCCTCGTCTATTTTAAGAAGCTCAAACATAGCTCCTTTAAACCTCACAAAATTTGTTAACCGGCTAATTCCAAGTACATCAGCATTTGAATCAGCATCTTCTGACAAACATGTCCCACACTCTATTTCAGAAATGCGAAGAACTAGGGTCCCATGGCATTCTGTTTTCTTGTCTCCATTATCTAATGATGGATCATATGCAAAAATTACATTTTCCATTTTCACATGGAAGCAGGTGAGCAACCCCTTTACTATATTTGCAATAGTTTTAACACCTTCATGGACATCCATCAAAGATGATTTTAGCGCATCATCAGTTACATCTTGGCCAGTCCTAGATGAGCCATACACGAGATGCTCAGTATCATTACTGCCAGTAACACAAGTTTCATCACCCATTGGAATTTTATCTGTGGAAGGAGAAATGACTAGTTCAAGCCCATCCACTTCAACCTGACTACCTTTACCACTCCAAGGCATATTAACCAATAGGCATCCAATAGATCCCTCTTTGACCATTAAAGATGCTGCCTTGCTAAACTGTAAAAAGCGAGAAGAAAGTAATAAGTTAACGAAAAAAAAATGTTACTGGTGATATTTAACAATAACGGCTAAGAATAAATAATCAGAGCTACTTTATATAAAATCAAGATCATCCAAAGAACCCTAGCTATTCCAATTTCATGCACTTCATACTTGTGAAAATTAATTCATGAATTCAAACCACTTCTAATTCTGACACTTGTGAAATATACCAACTTCATAATTTTCCCACCTTCTAACCTGATCAATTTATTAGTGGATCGTTTACCACTTGAAAAACCTATGTCCAATGAGCATCAAAGCTGTTCAGCAACCTCAGTTTTAGCACCCGATTCCCTGACACCGAGGGAATGAATTCTATACAGGTACAGTAGTTCATTCTAACTGCTAAGGAAAATTAATATATCACAGACACGCGAATTAACGCAGCTGAAGTATAACATGTTCTCAACTTCCTATCTGCGCGCCTTAAAAACTGGGAAAACAAGAAATACCTCGTTATTAATGTAATCCACATCAAGCGCAAGATCCCTGAGCTGAATCGTTCCTTGAGTGAGTTGCACGTCCAGCTGGTCCAGGTCAATATCCCCCAAAATAAACTCCCCAAATTTCTTCTTCAGAAAAAATTTGCAAACCCTCTTGGTCGCCCAGCGGGAGAACATCGCCTCTGCCGACTTCGCAATTTTCCATGGAAACATGGTTGCAATGATAACGGCGGCTGAAGCAACAATTTGGGGAATTTCAGCGTTTTAGGGTTTGGGATATATCTTGACCGATTGCAACGGCAAAATTGGAACTCGAATTGTTATTGATGTTGGGGTTGAAGGTGTTGCTTTCCAGGATGGGCTATAAAGCTCCATCTAACACGATGGAAAGCACCGCAGGGAGGCTGAGAGTGTTAAAAAATGAAACACAACACAACAACGGAGGCTACAGATGATTATTGACGGGAGATTATGACGTTTGTTTTAATTTTAAAGTTCCAAGAATTTTTGGTCTTTTGCATTTCCGTGACAGAATCATCTAGCTCGCCGAATTTTAATTTAACCTCTTAAAAAATTTCCAGTGCTGTTGAGGGAAATTGTTGGCTGGCTAGGAAGATTAAAAAACATTATCAATGCTGTTAACTGCAATCTACAAAACTGTCAAATTCGTTGGATACTTTAGCTTTTAAATTTCTTATACTGTTAAAGTTTTGTAAATCTATATCTGACATCCAGACACTATCTATTCAGTTTTGGTGTTTGAATTAGAAGGTAAAAAGATATTACTAATTATAGTATCATTAATTATTAAGATTATTATCTATATTAATTGGTTAATAATTAATTATCCAACAATTTGAATCCTTCCGTGGATTGTACCAGATTGTTATAACTGTTAAATTATATAGAATTTTATTTACATTGTATAAATCTTACTCTCAATGAAACAAATTGAAAATTAAGTAAATAGCCCAAAATAATAGGTGAGCATATGTATAGTTAATCAATTATATATTAGTATCAATCTCTGTTATTATTGAACAATAAATTAATAAATTATGCTCATTGTATAATTGATCATTATCCATGGGTATAATATGGCTGAATATTATAAAATATAACTCAAAGTGTGATGGCATTTTTCTTAAAAATTTCATGCTATTTTTTTATTCATAAAAGTTTAGGTAAGCTGGAATTCGAGAACTCACTTGAGTTAAGTTATGTTTTTGAGTTCAAAGAATACTTATAGAAGAATTTAATCTAATAACTCATAAATACGTGTATAATATCTAAGCATTATCTATTCAATTTCAACATCGAATTAGTACAAATTATAGTATTATTAATTATTAATATTATTTATAATATTATTAATATAAATATTAATAGTAATTGGTTAATAAATAATTATGCAACAACTTGGACCATTTCTGTGGATTCTATTGAATTTTTATATGAGCTAAATCATATAAGTCCTTTCCTTAATAAAAAAATTGGAAAGTAAGTAAATGATGCAAAATAATAGGTGAGTTTTGTTGGAAATACTAGAATATGGTGCAGAATCAAATCTTATATGTAACATCTTAAATTTTATTTAGGAATTTAATTGTAAAAATTGTGGATGATTCGGAGAATTTAATTTGCGAATTTATTTTTAAATGAAAAAATCTATGTACTTAAAGATTTAATTGAAAAAATGTGTGCATTTGAGAATTTAATTGAAAAAATGTATTTTGAGGATTTATGTTGATTGAAGTTTATGGATGTTAATAAATTATTTGGCACTTAATTATAATTTAAATTGGGCCTAATACTGTGTATTATGATTGTTTATTTAGAGTTCAAAATAGATATTGAACCGATTCAAGCCCAAATTACTGAGCTTAAGTGAGATTTTCCAACACTCTATAGCACGTATGCTATGACATATGGAATATTTTTTTCAATGTTCAAAAAATTAAAAAAAAGAGGGAGAGAAAGAAAATAGTTGGAAGCAAAATTAAGTGACCCTGCTAAGATTTGGACCAAGGCTTTGATTGTGCACAAATTCCAACTCTCAAATAGGTAAAGTAGCTCATTTAATCACTCTTGTACACCTAATCTTCCGTTTGAACTAGATATTATGATGGGTTTAGCTAGGGTTTCATCATTAATGATACCTAGCTCTTGGGTACAAATTAAATAGGTGTTTTGAGGTTATATAAATATTATTTAGATAGTTTTGATATTATTTGTGGTAAGGGAATGATTATATCTTAAAATCCTATGATGTTAAGGGATTATTAGTAATGATTTGAGTGTTTAAAGGTTAAATCCATGTTCAAGAGGTGTAATGAGGATGAGTATGACTAAGTTTGATAATTAAAGTGTATAAGAGTGCGTCAGGGTTATGAGATTAATTAACATTACCCTAAAGTTAGAGTGTGATTAGTGTTTAAGAACTTGTATTAGTGACTATTAGTGTTGCATTAATGACCATTAGTCTCATATTTTGTGTAGATTAAGGTGTTGACGCCATTGGAGGTAATAGTTCACTTATTTGAAAAACTTTGATTGTTAAGAGAAAATGTAATCTCTGTTAATTTGTTATAGTGTATACCTTGTACTTGGTTGTGTGTGGTTTGTTGAAAGGAATTATTGTTTGGAAAAACAGTGTATTGAAAAAATGTGTATTTATTGCTCAAAAAATTCTATTGCCAAATGGGATATTAAATATGTATATATATATTTGGTATGAAAAGAATGTGTAAAAGCATCAGTTATTGTTCAAAATTAGTTTTGTTTAGAAAAATCTTGTTTGCATAACTTGTATAGGGTTGTAAGGATGTATTGGAGTTTTGGAATTCGAACTCAGTTCCTGTTACCACGTGGTATGCCCTCATTTGGACATAATGAGTAGCTTGTCAAAGCTTGAATTAGTTTACCTTTGGCTAGATGAATAGTGCCAAGTATGGACTGTGGTCCAAGAGAAGGGAGAAGATAAGGTGAATGGTCATGCATCATTCATTCCTATTAATCTTGTTCAATTAAATGTCGTTTGGAAGTACATTTTACGTGCCCACTTAGCAATTATATAATTAATTACATTGTATGTATTATAGTATTTTGGCATTAGTTACAGGGACCTTTGTATTTCATTCTCTGTGGTTCACAATTTTTCAAGTAAGAGTTTAATCAAAAAGTACTAGAGGCATAATGTTAGTGTGTGGACACCAGCTAGTAGCATTATGCCTCATTTTATTTAGTTATGTATATTTTGCCAACTAGAGAGCATACTTTTGTGTATTGAGCATGTAACTTGACATTTTTGGATTAAATTGTATATAGTAGTCATGAGATATGTTTTTAACACTTATGGTCTTATTTTGACATGAATATTATGTTTAGAGTATGAAATTATGTTTTGGCAAATTATGTTAAGTTTTCATTATAATTATGTTAGCTGGCTGTAACCCAATTAATGAAATTAAGTGCATATCATTGTTATGGTGATCTACTTAAGTCATTTTATGCATTTGTGACATGGTCAAGTAGTTAACACCGATGTTGGCCTTAATTTTAGTTTGGCGAGGTGAATTATTTGGAAAATATGTTTTTGTGACCCCTAATGGGTTCTTGTGGATAAAATTGTGATTTAAGGATATTTTTGTACCAAACTAAAATCAATAACTTGATTATGTTATAAGTTTTGTGCAAACACTTAAATCACCCAATTTGAATATACGTGCACAAAGCTATGCCATTCTAGAATTTATATTTATGATTTATGCTACCATTTTACTAGTATGGCAACGTGTGTTGTAGCATATGTTGCGTGACACATGACACAAAGGGTGAGCATCCCTCTCTGTAATGATGCAAGTTTTTATGATTGCCCTTGTTAAATTTCTAACTTTTAAAATGGTCCCTTTGGATCCTTTTGCCTCTAATAGACTTGTTTTTGGATAAAATAGCTCTATAAGAACCTTGCTTCAATGCTATTTTAGTTTTATTTTAATTTTTTGGATTCAAAATACTTATTTTAAATGGGATCCCATTTGATACACATTTATTAACTTAATAAATTCATAAATGATTATGGCAGGTCTTTTTTAGTATGTTTAATTTTTTTTCTATTATGCTATATCATTTTTTATCATAGTAGTTGACCTTGTGTTGCTTACTGCAAGTGTACGGATCGTAGGAAGTAATATAATAAAAGTAAATTATCGTTTCCTCGAAAATTTGTTCAAAAACAATGATCAAGCAAAAGATTAAGTAAATTTGATCAAGTTGAGGTACACAAAGTTAGGTGAAATGGTTTTGCAAATGAAACTAACACGAGAAAATTAAGAAAGTGAGTGATTCACAAACTTCCAACACAAATTGAGACCTAGGATTAATTGTCCCCCTTGCATTTCATAACACCAAAATTACCTCCTCTCATAAATGCTTTTAATGAAAATAAGTGCTAACCTAGGGTTCTAAAAATACTTGGACAAGCTCTCTCTAGTCATGAACAAGTGTTTAGTTAAATTAATTGCCCAATCTCTTATTACAATTAATAAAACTCCATTTTAAACACCAACCCCAATGTGGCTATGCAAGGCTAGCAAGTATATCTCTATCTTACTAGTAAAACCATCCATTCAACATGTAAATATCAAGTTCTTACACAATTTTACCCAAGTTCTACACTCAACCTAGCCCTCTCAAGCATCAATTAAGTGAACCCAACATCTAAATGGTGGCCAATCAAGTAGAAGCATTAAGGAAAGAGTAAAATAAACACATATATATCATTAATCACAAAAAGAGAGGAGAAATATGGTGTTAATCCATACAAGGGTTCCAAATAATCCTAGAACAAAGGGTTTAGCTACTCATAATCATCCACAAGCTATAAATATACAAAATAAGTGCACCCATTTCAAATTACAAGAGAGGAAAGGGAAGAGGAATAGAAAAACCAAAGAAAATGAGCTCCAAATGTCTTCAAAGCTTCAATCTCTTGATCCCAACTCTTCCAATGCCTAAATCCTAGCACAACCAAGCTCTAAAACTGTCTAAAAGTCTGAAGAATCTGTTCTGGGTCTAGCTCTCAGCTTATATGTATCCTAGCCAACTAATTTTTGATAAATGAAATGCAGCATTTTTCTGACAGCGGTGAAAGTCGCGAACGAAAATCACGACTTTGGGACGACTTTGACAATTTTGCACTGTTTTTACAGCTAACGAAAATCATTCAATTAGCTCTTGATTTTTTCATCCAAAAGCCTTCCAAAAATATCCACAAAGCTCCAGAAATGCTTCTAATCAAAATAACATGAAATTAGGCTAAAAATATCAAATTAAAGCCAAGAACACAAGCCGAAAACAAAATACATATTTTTTTAATTTGGGCAATAAAAACATATACAATTAAACCAAAATGGACTAGAATCTAAGAAAAATGTGATGAAATAACATGAACTTCTAGAGGCTAACACCTTGAAAACTAATATATTGTTAAGAAAAATCATTTTTATTGTGATAAACCTTTATATATTGGTTTTAGCTTTTAATTATCATGGTAGATTATTTTCTACCATGATAAAGTCTTTAAAGTAATGTTTTTTGTTCTTCATAATATGGTAAGCATTTTATTAACATGGTAGGGTTTACAAAATCTATATCTATAATATCTTATAAAAGCCGTCAGATGAGATACTATAGATTTGCAATACCAATCTGTAATACCCCATCGAACTTTATCTCTTTTTATTTATTTATTTTTGTTAACTTTTTTAGATGGGCTATCGTTACTAGTAAAAAAAAAATTTAGTAGCTATCATATCAGTGCCCATCTCCAGTGCTAATCCAACTTTGTTTAAAGAAAATCGTTACTTTTTGTTTAAATATGACATGGTAAAAATAAAAAATTAATGATAAAAAATTATGGTGGCCTTGTAGTAAAAGAGGTATATGTGGGACCTTCAAAAAATTAAATTGTTAATATGAAATTTATAATTAAAAATGAGTAAAATGTTTTGACATTCTCTTTGTTTTATCTTGATTAATAATACATATCTTTTATTTTTTGAAACCTATATGAACCTTTTTTTTGTTTAAAAAAAAGACAAAGTTGAATTGGCACTATAAATGGGCATTGATTTGATAGCTACCAACTATTTTTTACCAGCAGCAACATCTGCCCATCTAAAAGGTTAACAAAAAAAAACAGAGAGACAAAGTCAGATGGGGTACTGCAAATAGGTACGGTAGATCTACAGTATCCCATCCAATAGCTTGTATAAGATATTATAAATTATATATAGATATAAGATTCTTAGTAAAAATAATAGGCATTAGATATGTAATAAAATTTAAATGAACATAAACACAAATTATATTGATTAATTTATCTCTTATTTCATTAAGTTTTTTTTTACACATACGTGTTTGAAATATTATTTTAATAAACTTACTCCATTTGTTAAAAAATATAACGTATTTTTTAAGAGTTGTTTATCAAGGTTTGAATGTTAAAAAGTATAAGATATTTTTAATGTTTAAACGTGTAATTATTTTAGAGTTAAACATCTAATTAAATAGTAAATATAGAAAGATAATGTTAATTTAAAAACAAATAATTACTTTATTGACAAATGATATTCAATTAAAAATAACTTGCTTTCTATGTTTAAAAATATAAGACATTTTTTTATAAGTTGAATATTAAAAAATATAATATATTTTTAGTTTTTTGATATGTAATTATTGTCTTTTTTTAAAGTATCTCTATTGATGAATGACTTTATATTTATTATAGATTATTTAATAAGGATAAATATGAAAAATAAAGTTAGTTTAAAATAGATAACTACTTTATTGGGGGTAAGATTTAATTAAAATTATCTTATATTTTTGAACGGAGGAAGTATATTTTATTCCCGTACATTGCATGAGTTATAAATTTTAAAATAAAATATTCTACTAAATTTTTGATATGGACAGAAAATTACAAAAAATATAAGTTACAAGAAAAGTTCTTAGGTAAACTTATCTTTTGTATAATATTTTTCTTCAACTTTTAAAAATGATATAATCTGACCCTTGATATTAATAAAAAATAATTTTGATCATTATTTAATCAAAAAACAACCTTAAAATTATGGTGCAATATATTGTTATTTATTTATATTTTTCAGTATTATTAAAATCTTCTTCTTGCTTTCTCTTCATTGTCTTCAAATCAAATCAAATGTTTAATTTTTGTACATTGCACAAGATTAAAATCTTAAATTTTATTCTTTTTTATATTGAAAATCTTTTTCTGCCGCGGTAGGCATATTAAAAGTTGATTATTAGGTTAATTATTTTTTAATGAAAAACATTAGTTTAAAAATTTAGAGTATTACATTATACGTATTTGATATGCTGATACTTTTATTTTTTTAAAATAATATAAAATACAATATGTTCAAAATACATGCATATGTATTTATAAATCATAAAATACATAATATATATATTTTTTAATCTAATCATTTTTTTTAATATTAATTTTTTACCGTCATAACAGATGTTAAAATAAATTAAAAAATTTACAACCTAATTTATAATTTAAAATCATGAAAAAACTTAAAACTATATAGTAAAAGGTATTAGCAAATAAATGAAATATTTGTATTTCAAAACATGAGAAACCTACTTTCTAAGGGGATGTAACCTCTTTATTTTATGTTTTTTAGAAGTACAGCAATGGGTGGATATCTCTTGATTAATTATGGAAATGTAGTATTTGATTTCAGAAGCGAATAATAAAAGGTATTAGGAATAAAAAGATTAATATGATAATATCTAACAAAATCTAGTTTCTTAAAAAGAAAAAAAAAACACCTTGAAGCATCAAAGTATCGAATCGCAATCTACACTTTTAATTAAAAAAATAATATTATAACACTTTACAGACGCATATTGAAAACGTATTGGCACATGGATTAATATCAAATACGATATCGAAAATACATCAAATAATTCAAAGCATCCCTGCATTGATATAATATACTAGCCGTAAAATAAAAGGCATAATATATACATGAATATTTTCACTAATCACTAGAATATTAGTATCAATTTGTATTTTTATTAAACATTAAATTAATGAATTATCCTCATCATAAAATCGATCATTATTAATAGGTTTTAAGAATTCACTAAGAATACTAAGATGAGGAGTTAAAACGTACTCCCATATTCAAAGAATACTCATATATCAGCTATCAACAAAATCTCTATGTTGATAGTGAAATTTGATTTTTAAAGTCTATGAATACATGTCTAATATCTAAACACTATCTATTCAAGTTTTAATGTTTGAATCATTCCTGTATCATAGTATTTTCAATTATTAATATTATTTGCAATACTATTAACATTAATATTAATTGGTTAATGGCAACTTTTATAAGGGTTAAATTAGTATAATTTTTTCCCTTAACCAAAAACCATGAAAACAAAGTATATAAACTAAGAATTTTTTATAAGGTGTTGCTTTACGGGATGGGCTATAAAGCTCCATCGAACATGATGGAAAGCAACGCAGGGAGACTAAGAATCGTCTCTTGTTGAGTTGATACAGTACTTTTTTTTCAGCCCATAAAAATTGGCTCCTTTTAGCAGTGTGTGTCCTCCGCCTCATCCTTAATTCTCTCCCCAACTCTCGTTGCTCGGTCCATCATCACTCATCGAGTCCTCATCTCTCTATTTCCCTCTCCTATATTTCGCCATTAACATAGTCCTCTCTTTAGAACCAAAGCTTTTAGAACCAAAAAGCTATGCATATCACTATTTAAGAGCCAAAAAGCTTTCATCCTTTATTTGCCCATCGTCGTATTGGTGCCGCTGCAGAAGCTTTCAGAACCAAAAGCTCGTAGCGGGTTCCCATCTCCCTCCCTCCCTCCTTTTTAATTTTGCCATCAACCGGAAAGCTCGTGGCGCGTAATGCTAATACGGAAAACTAATCCTGTGGCTTTTTTTACTCAAAATAAATTACCACCTGTCCTCGACTTTCATGGGCTTTGTCCAAAAAAAAAAAAAATCAGTGACTTCGTATCGAAGGTTCTTGAGAATTTCGCCAGAACCAGAATTATAGCCTATGAGATATTTGATAGATCGACCCTTTTACTTTCCGTCCCTTTTGTTTTGTGTTTTTTCTCTTTTTAATTTGTTGCTACGGATTACATATTTATCAGATCAATTCTGCATAAATGAAACATATATACATATATATATGTTTTTTTTTTTGGTGTGCCTGGATCTCATTTCTGGAAGCATGGGTGTATATCTCTTAGCTTAGAAACGGTGGATTTGATATCATGAATTTTATATGGATATCTCATCTCTTGTTAAGATTTGGTTCTAAGAGAGAGGACTGTGTTGATGGCAAAAGATGGGAGAGGTAGAGAGAGATGAGAACACGGTGAGTGATGATGTAAAAATCTACTTACTTAAACACAATTAATTATCAATTATAAGGTAATCAACAAATTAACTCATAAAAAGATTATCAAATTTGTAATTTAAGAAAATGGCATTTCAAGCTTTTCATATTTAAAATGTGTCAAACTCATTCATTAAACCTTTAATCAGAGTGAAATTATATTACGGAAGTATGAGATATTTCAGAAGTGAAAGGAGTTGAAAACAGTTGAAAAATCTCAATTTACTAAAAATAGAGTAGTGTGTTGTGGCTCGTGCACCATGTACTGCGACTTGTCACTCTTTGCACGAAGCACAATATGTTTTACACACTCATAATAGCAATTTTGTAGTCATTTGATAGCGTAATTCGGGCAACTTTCAGTGTACCCATTTCTTTGTCTGTCATCCAAATGAGATGATATTGGTGTCAACGAAAAGCTCATAACATAATCTAGCTATTAGCATAAGTTTCACTTTCAAAACAAGTCATATTGAAAATTCAATACTTTTGCAATTTTTCTCAATTTCCATAACAAAAGGGTGTTCTAAAGTCGTATACAGGTGTCAAAAGTTATTCCTATCACTCAGACTATATTTATTGAACCTAAGGCCACTTGTATAACACATCACATGCATGGATACACCACCATATCAAAATCTCACTTCTTGACCACTTTAATACCAAAAACAAAAAGGGAATGTTTTAGCATTGCATTTCAACAAAATATGCACTATTGAAATCAAATGAACATTCATATACTTGTACTAGTATTTTGGCTCTATCCATTTTTATAATTTATTGTAAGGAACATCTCAAGGCCCAAAATACATTCAGACATCATGAACAACTATATAGTGCAACTGTAAAAAAATGTATCATAATTGACAATATTCAAACTATTACACAAAATAAAATAATTCAAGAGGCATACAATAGGAATACTTAGATTCATATGCCTTAAGAGCTTTTTCCTTTTCTATACTAAAGTTAGAACCTATAAAACATTAAAGATGAGGGGTGAGCCTAGCCACTCAGTAACTAAGATAAGCTTACCCTATGTAGTTGCATATCAATTGAATAAACACATGAGATCGAAGTTAATTTTCTCAAAATACACATAAACACATGTACCACAATTTATTATTTCTCAATTAGCTTATTCTCATCTCAATCAGAAGGTATATTGCCACACAAACACATAGATGTGTGATAATGACCGACTTTATTAATACGACTTGTCACAAACTTAAACAATCATGTGACACGTCATATAATTACATATGCATGATCAAGACATTGCGACACAGGCGTGGCACATAAAACGGGCAGCTGCAGCGCACATGTACTATTTTATTTTTTCATGACTTGTTTTTCTAGTTTTTTCTCTCCCACGAGGTATTCCATGCCTCTGAAACATTATTTTATTTTGAATTGAGGTTTATTAAGTGATGTTTAATTAAACTGATTCATGAAAACTTGGGATACTATTTTTATAAATTTACAAACTTGGTGATCTAATTAGTGTAGCCTAATGATTACCTTAATTTTTTAAATTAATTGTGCTTGTGATAGCTAATTGTGATTAGTATTTGGAGATTTTACAAAAGTCACAGCTTATCAAAATAAAATTGGAAGTCACATTATGATATATTAAATTAATCATAAAATAACAAGATATTATAGTTTATAATTATCATTAGTCCATAATATGTTAGTATCAATTTGTATTGTTATTAAGCATTAAATTAGCTTCTCAAAAAAATAAAATTTCAATTAATAAATTATCCTCATCACATAATAGATCACTATCAATGAGTAGAATATGATTATTAGCATTGTAAAATATAGCATAAAGTACGATAGGGTGCCAGATTACCAATAAAAAAAAGTATGATTTAGTGCCAAAAAGCTTTTTCTTTTTTGTAAATTCCATGGATCACTTCTACTCAAAATAAAACGTATGATTGGTTAAAATTTAAAAAAATTCAAGATTTAAAATTTAATTGTCAAACATGTCGTAAATGATAAAAAATGGAATAAAATCAAATGGACAATTGTCCAGTGAAAAATATTATCCCCACAAATTGCTTAATGTTTTTTGGGTGACATGTATATACTTAAGGAGTAAGGCATGCAAGAGAATAAAGATAGAAAAAAAGGAGGGGGAATGAGCAAATACAGGGATAGCACCACCATGCCCCGCATAAATACGCGCGCGCGCGTACATGTGCATAATATTCTCCTGAGTTTGATTATGGGAGAATGACAAATATATCCCAAGAGACCAATTCTATTCAAAATAGCTCTCAAGACATTCTCAAATGTCATTTAAGTCCCAAAAGATTTTAGGAGGCCATATGATATGAGTAATGTTGAAATTACTTAAAAATCCTCATGAATCATGTTTGAAGCTTTGGCCTTCCTCTCCTCATTTTGATGTCTAAATTGTCTATGTGCCCTATACAGAATTCCTTCATATTCTCATAAACATGAACATACAAAGAAGAGAAGAACTTGTATTGGATTAAAGTTCGAAGGCCCTTAAAAACTTTAAAAATATTTTTAAAAGTTAAATAGGCATTTTATGGCCCAAAACTTGATTTACCAAACAAAAAAATCATGTACTATGGGCTTTTTAAAACTTCAGTAGTTAGGGTTGATATTAATTTGTATAAGTCAAAAAATTATCTTCTTAGGCTCTTTGGAAAACTAAATGTGTCCTTCCTAACTGAAAAATATTAAACATGACATGACATAATCCATTTGATACAGTTTATATATAGCTTATTTTTAATAAGAAAAATTGAATCTTGCAAATTATTTGACCATTTTTAGAAATTTGCAATTGATACTACACAATTTATAATTTTATGTGATAACATTTACAACTAGACGTTCTATATTTAAGAAAGAAAATTGAATCTCGCAAGTCATGGGATCATTTTTTAGAATTTGTAGCTATTACTCTACAAATTACATTTTTGTGTAACATTTGCAGCTAAAGTCATTATGGTTGATAGAGTATATTTATTGAAACTAATTGACTTGACTTTTTTTAAGGTGCTCTTTATTGAAATTGTTGTGAGCCATTGTTGTAACTGGCATCTTTCTTATAGCAATTAGTCAACGCTCTTCGCAACTATATTTGCTTCACTTGCCCAAGGGAGGAAAACAACTATAACAAATTACATCCTCATCATTAAGCATCATTTGTAGATGCAACTCAAACAAAAGGTGGAGAAGAACTTGACAAACTTTAATAATGTGAAAATGAAGTTTTTAAGTCAATGTGCTATGATGGTTGATTAACCATACGAGGGACAAAGTCAAATGAGGTTCTTGCTTCTATTTAGCTATTAACTAATCGAAAAGGGTAAGGGAAAAATCCAAATGAAGTTTAATTATGTTTATATGTGCTATAATTAATGATAATTGATGGCATGCACCAATGATTTGCATGTGCTTTTTTTGAATTTGCAACTTAAAGTTCCTTAATTTGCAAGTGATGTTCCATTTTTTATTTGGAATGAAAATTTTAACATGGAAATTTAAGGTAAATGAATTGGTCAGGGGTTTGCAATTACTTCACTCAAATTTGCAACTTATAATTTCCAAATTTACAAGTAATACTCCCACTTTTAACCTGGAATCATAATTTTAACATAGGAGATTGAAATAAAAAAATAACTTGATTAGTTACAAGGATTTACAATTACAACTCCCCATTTAGAATCTCAAAATTAATTTGTAAGCAATGTTCCTATTTTTAATATGGATATTTAACATAAGAAATGACTTGGTCAGTGTTAGATATTTGCAATTGCTACTCCTTGATTTGCAATTTAGTGTTTTCATATTTGGAAGTGGTATATTCCCATTTTTAATTTGAATCATAAGTTTGGCATGGAAGTTTAAGAGAAATGACTTGATTAATTCTAAAGATTTGCAACGACTACTTATTGATTTGCAACTCAAATTTCCTTAATTTGCAAGTAACACACACACACTCTCTCTCTCTCTCTCTCTCTCTCATAATTTAGACCCAAAAATTTCACATAATTTTAGGACAAAAAATGACTGACTTAGTTTTAGGGCTTTGCAACTACTACTCCCTAATTTGCAATGTACATTCCTTAATTAACAATTAGAGTTCTTATTTTCAATTTAGAATAAGACGTTTAACATATAAATTTAAAATGAGAAATGATTTATTAATTCCATGGATTTGTGGAACCTTTACTCCAAATTTTGTGGCTCGATGTAATTTATTTCGCAACGAGTATCCCTCCTTTAAAATGCACACAACTTAACATTGAATTTTACCCATACAAGTTATATATTTATGAAAATAAAATTTGCAACTATGGATTTGGGAGTACAACTTGTAAATTTGCAACTTTACATATCATAATTTGCAATTCAATTTCCCAGTTTTAATTATAGAAAAGAAATGATTTTAAGCTTTAATTTTATCCTAACAAATTTACAATTACTACACCTTATTAATAGTTTTAGCTGCAAATTAGCATTCTAAATAGCTGCAAATAAGAGGATATTAGTTGAAATCCTCATCAACCCATAAAATTTGATAACAAGCTCTGTTTCTTAAACCGTGTTAGTCATAATGTCATTTTTACAATAGGAAGTTTATGACTAGCAAACAAAGCAGATTAAGGGTAACAAATTGGGAGATGAGGAAGACGGACAAACTCTAGTGCTTCAACTTCTTTTTTGATAACAGGGAAATAACCAATGCTTCGATTTCTTGACATGCATGAAAAAAAAAAGAAAAAGAAAAACTTCTCAACAAGCATGATTTCCACACAGGAAAATAGCGCCACAACAAAATTTAAGGATAGTAGCAAAAGAAAAACAAGTAATTCAATAATTACTCTATCTCACAAAACATGACCTGTGATACCATTCCCTAAGTCAGACTACAATGCAATAATGATTGAAAAACAAAAGTTTGAGCTTCAATGGCATTTGTTAGAGTTCTTTCTGCAAGAGCACAACACAAGATCTTGGGGATGGGACTAGTTATCGTATTAAAAAAAATTTGTGACAGCTCATAAGGGCATTAGAGTCTTTTCCTTTTTCATCATATGATCACTCAAGGACCCATGGGGCTCTTTAATCATTTCAGAATTTTTTGGGACTTTAATGTAATTAAATGTGTATCTTGGGACTTTCGTGTCATGCCACCTTTGATTATTCGTGTCTATCCAGTGTCCACCATATATTATCACTCGACATCATGACATGGGGATTGCTTTTTCGAAAAGGGCATCTGACATGGCAAATCGCTACGATAAAGCCAAGAGCCAATTTTTTTATTTTAATTTTTTTTGGGTGAATTTTAATTTGGCAGAATCCAAAAAAATTGAATTAATAACAATAATTAAGTCTCAATAAATTTTGCAAAAAAAAAAAACTAGATTTTAGCCCTATGCAATGCGTGAAAAAATTAAAATGATATATTGTATCGATAATAAATTTATAACAATTGGCTCATATTCTTTCTTTCCTCGCTCCGGTTACCGTTTCTACCTCCATGAGATGAATGATGGTCACGAAGACTGCAGAAGGGATTATAAATCAAAATTAGCGTGAGGAGAACCGTTTATGTCACACGCATTAGAGTATGATGAATCCCCTATTCTTTGTTTTTTGTTGTTTATTTGGTTAAGCTTTGTCATTTTCTTTTGTCTCCATCCTCCACTACGGTTTCAAAAACTTGGTTTTCTTCCTGCCTCACTATCTTAAAAAAAAAAAAAATCCCACCTTCGATTTATTTCCTCAATGATGCACAAAATATTTTAATATTTAAAAGATAAAAATAAAAAATATAAATTAAAAATAATTTATTTTTATGTATTCAAAATATTATATTTAATTTATTTAAATAAATCAAAATTTAAGTAATAATTTATTTTGTATTAAAAACTGTTTTGCCCATATATATTGAAAATAAAATAGTTATTTATTTTATCTCAAAGTGTGTTATTCCAGTAATACATTTATACTCTTCATTCGATTATTATGTGAGAAAATTTTGAAATCAAGTTAAAAGATATACTCCTTCTATTAAAAAAATATAAAATATTTTTAATTTTTTAATATATAATTATTATTTTTTTAAAAGTATCCCTAATAAATAAATCACTTTATATTTATTTTAAAATAAAATATCCTATTAAATAATAGTGAATATAAAATATAACATTAATTTAAAGATAAGTAATCATTTTATTGAGATAAATTTAATTAAAACTGCCGAAGCATTTCCTATTGAGTCCTCCACCATAATTAATCAAAGAACAAAAATATTTGCCCACAAGAAATATCCTAAACCCATCATTGATTGTCCTATGTAAATTAAATCTGAGCTCCAATTTTTGCTTTCCAATGTGTTACCCTCATCGTAAGGGTAACTTTTTAATGCACATAAGGGAATTATGTATATTGAAAATATAAATAGTTTTTTTTTAATTTTTTCACTTCCAGCAAATTAAAATATAATTAACATTCGATAAAAAATATAATTAACTTATTTTGCATCATCCTAAGAAAAATAAAATATATACTATAATAAAATATATATTATAGTTTACTTTATAACAGTATTTATAAATTATAATTATAGCTAAAAGCAAGAATAAATATAAATTAGGGAGAATAACAGTTAGTTTTCAAAATACTGAATAAATATCAATTAAGTTTTTGATAATTTTTTTAAAAATAAATTAAAAATATTAATTCAAATTATTACAAATATAAGAGTTTTAATCACAAATAAATATTTAAATATCAAATATAATTTT
Source organism: Prosopis cineraria (assembly GCF_029017545.1). Lineage (NCBI taxonomy): Eukaryota > Viridiplantae > Streptophyta > Magnoliopsida > Fabales > Fabaceae > Prosopis > Prosopis cineraria. The sequence goes on along the minus strand of NW_026555342.1, from coordinate 10,105,431 downwards.
TAAATATAGCATAAATTTTTGTTTATAACTGTTTAAATTAATATTTATAATTTATTTTGTAAAATTTTTATTAAAGATTAACTATCATTAATTTATTTCTTTGAGACCTAACCATCATTCTTCCTATAAATTACACGCACACAAGCTAAATAATTATTTTAAATTAAGTAAATAGCATAGCCAATATTATAGTATTTCCTCATGTCTTATATACAAATCATTTTTAATTTAACTATCTCATTGTAATTAAGGAGATGACTTTAAATTATTATTTTTTGTCTAAAAAAGAAAAAAATTACACTTTCCCTTTATTAAATGCATCATGTTTAAGTAATAATTTCTCTCTTATGTATAACTTTTTCCTATACTCATGAAAAATATTAAAATAATAAAATTAAAAATAATAATTAATGATTCAATTGTTATGCAAAAATACTTATAAAATAGATCATATGTTAAAAATATAAAAAAATTTATTATTTTAAGATTTTTATTCACTAATAAATTAAAATTTGAATAATATAAATGTTTTATTTTTATAAATTTTTATTTAGCTTTGTAATTCATTCTACCATTTATTATCATTGTTGCATATGAGGATCAATACTTACATTTTTTATTACAACTTTCATATTTATTATTTTATTTTTATCTCACTTTTATCTTTTTCTAATCACGGGTCCCATCACTACCTTTTTAAACATGGCCCATTCTTAAGTTTTCTCAAAATTTCCCATCTCTACAAAAATGAAAGAACTAAAAAAATATTTTTTGAAAAATTAATGTAGTCTTACTGTTTTAAAAACTGTTGAACCGTAAAAATTCATTGAACTTTACCAGATGTAAAGAGATAGATATACATATAGATAAGTTATAAATATTAATTTAAACAATTACAAATATTTTTTTACAATTTAATAATTACATTTAATATTTAAATACTTATTTGTAGTTAAAATTTTTAAATTTTTAATTATTTGAATTAATATTTTAAACTTATTTTTTAAAAAAATTATGAGAGAATTAAATATTACTAATTTAATATTTTGGAGCTAACTTTCATTTTCTCTTTTAATTTTCTGTTCATTCTCCTCCCTGCTTTTTTTTTTTTTTTGCGCGCTCACCCACAATTATTTTCTTTTTTTTTTTTCCCCTCCTGGTTTTTGGGAACCTTTTCGGCTTTTCTGTGATTTGCAATGTCACCATGTCAGTAACAAAACGCGTCGTTTCATTTCTTGGCCAGTAAAAGTGCCAGTTGCCGCCAAATGTCTTCTCGGAGCGAACGGCAAATATGATGGCAAAGTACGAAATTGCAGATGCTGATAACAAGACTTTGTGGAGACAAAGAAGTATCATCATACATAATTGACGGCTTGTGCAGTTGTGCGATGAGATTGAGAAGAAACCAGTAAACACCGAATAATCAGTGTTTTTTTACAAAAAGACTGTAAGCTTCCATGAGCGTACTCCACGTCTACTCTCTACCATCGAACTTTTTCGTACCAAAAAAATTACAGAAATTGTGATAAAAGAATTCCTATAGATTTTTATTTCTGTCTCTTTAATAAGTAATTTAATGTGTTATCACGCGTGCATCATCAGCCCCTATAGCTCAGTGGCAGAGCGTCAGTCTTGTAAACTGAAGGTCTGCAGTTCGATCCTGCATGGGGGCAATTTATATTTTTCCGTCGTGCTTTTGACGGCTCTGTGCACTCACCTCCATGTGTTTATTATTTTAGTCGCTAACAAATATCCATTCCCTCTCCATGCAAGGCCCATTATTGTTCTTTATTGAGCTAAGAGTTTTAAAATATAAAAAATAATAATAATTAAAAGTGTATCTGTAAGTTGAAAAATGACATTAGACTTTTAAATTAAAGTGAGTTTGATTTCTTGATTTGATTGTTATCCCTCATCAATCATGAATACAAATTTGCCAAGGATAATTATAAGAACAATTAACATCTTACCTTTGAGTTTGTTGTTCAATTGAAGAAATATATATTTGTGCTTTTTTTTTCTAACACAATCCAAGGGATCAAATTTCTTATATTTTTTTAAATAGAAACAAGGATCATTTCATTGATTAGAACAACAAAACGTTGTAGATACACTGTGCAAGGCAAAAAGCAAACCAAATAAAATAATTAATACCTTTCAATATCACCCAACTTCTCGAGGAAGGAGGGAATGATAGTCAAGGGTGTTAAAAGGTTCAGAGTATCAAAACCTATCATAATGATGTCATGAATAACAGAATTACAGGTAGTAAAAAAATTACAAAAGTTCTCATTCATTATCTCCTTTCCAAATCACAAGAAATCAACAACCCAAGTATTATTATTGGCGTTTTTGCTCTACTGAAAATCAAATTTTGGGAATAGTTAGATGATAATTAATCCTAGAAAAGTGATTTAAGACTTGCTCCAAATTTTGAAGGCTTTGAATGCAAAGCTCATAGTTTAATTTTTATCATTTGTCATTATATAAGATAAAAATATCACTTTTATTAATTATTACATGAAGTTTTTTTTTCTGACCAGCAATTATTACATAAAGATTAAAAATGGAAAATAAAAAACACAACATATATACGTTAGAAATAAATTAATTTTTTGTGACTTCAAATGTATTTACATTAAAAGACGTATTTGATGTATTTACATTATCAAGACTACATATTTGTGACTTTAAATTAACAGTTTAAAGATAATTTATAACTGTGTTTTTAAAGTATATCTCTTAAAAAATATAAAATCAAAACTAATTTAATATAAAGAAGTGTCACGTATGTCTCTTACTTATTATTCATTCAAACGTTGTTCTTGTAAATAAGTGATTAAAAAGATTCTACAAAATTTTATGATATTGTATTACTTAATAGTTTAATTTGATTAAATAAGTAAAAAAAGGTTCTTTCTTGTATTTAAATTCTACAATTTCATGATATTGACTTAATAGTTTAATTTGATTATAAATAAATGACATGTAAAATAACAATAACTTTATGTCTATTTTTTTTATAAATGATGTTTTAATCTTTAAATGGTAAAATTTTTAACAAGATCTTTAAATAGTATCAGTGTGCATAGGGTCTATATTCTTATATATTTGCTGACATAATATTTATTGTTCATGTTCTAATTTAAATTGTTTTTGTTTTTTTTTTATGTTTGTCTCTCTCAAATGAATTTTAATCATATCTGTGCAATGCACAGGGTTTGATTCTAGTTCATATCAAATACAAAATTAAATCATACAATAACATAAAATTTTAATTTGTCCAGGTACCTAGTTTTGAGAACATCTCTTCACTTGTGATTATAGTAATGTTGTTCTTAATTGTTTAATTAATTGTTCTTTTTGTATTGTATACTTTTTAGAGTGGTTTTCAATTAATATCCTAAATGTTGAATATCCTATTTTCTCTCAGAAGCCTCGAATGTTTGCTCTAATTCTGAATCTTTTTTTTTTTTGTTGATTCTTTATTGCCAAAGCTCACAATTATTATTTTGATTCCATAACTCGTTTAGTTAGCCGGTTATTTTATTTTTGATATTAAAGTTTTTGTTTTTGTTTTAAAATTAAAATGGGCTTGCGAGTCACCATCACAGCAACTCAGCCTCTTCCTTCTCGGCCTCACAATCTCGGATCTCAATTTCTCAATATCGAGGAGGGAGTCACAGTTCTTTTCGGCTCTCGCTCACGATTTCAGATTGTCGGCGTCTTCTCCTTCAGGGTGCTCACTTCTCGGCCAGCTCGATATCGGCGACGATCTCTCGACGGACTCCTCTAGCTGTTCGCGACGAACCCCTCTGGATAGAGAACCGTGGGTGCTCGTTCTTGCCTCTGTCACGGTTCTCGATCTCGACTTCAGGTGCTCTCGCCTCTATCTAATTCTTTGATTCTTATCTGATCTCGGCTGCTTCTGTTTTAAACTGATTATTGTCTATCTGATTGACTGAGTCTCTGCTACGCCTCTATCTCTGCTTATTAGTTGTTTGGAGCTTAGATTATTCAGGTGGTTAGGTTTGCCAAGGCAGGAATTTCATCATTTAAGTCAAATAAGAATCTATTTGTGCAACTCTTTCAGGAACAAGTTCATATCTTGGACAGTTGAATGGCTGTTTCACCAAACCGATCTCGTTGTAGTTGACCACGCGTGAGCCACACTGCTAATTTCTTCTGCTTTATATGCTGCTACGTTACAAAAGAAAAATGAAGATGCTGCTCTGTTTACATTCTTACTGTCTGATAACAGTTTAGAAAATTCAATTTTTAAGAGGATGTCATGCACATGATTTCTAGAGTCAATGAGAACGCGGGCGTCAACACCATTCTGGAGAAGCATCTTACGCCTTGTCCTTGGAATCATCAATTAAGGAAATTCTGTGAAGAGAAGCTGGATTGTCTGAAGCTTTTCATTCGAAAGCATCCAAAGGTTATTCTTTGTTGCCTTGCATCCAGTTTAAGTTCATGAGTTGTTTGTGGTGGAGTTCACATCACTAATTTTGGTTGTTAAAAATTCTAGATCATGTTATTTTGCTGTTGACTTTAGTGTGGGGAATTGTATTAAAATTATTTTATACACCTCATAAGTTACATGTTATTACAGGACCAAAGTCACCCTTTAAAGAGTTGGACATGAAAACTCCAATTAGAGAGCACTAGTGGAAGGGTGGCAAAGAAGATGCAACTAACAATGTCTTGGACTTAAGCTCGTGCTTTGATTCTTTGATTTTGTTTTTATTTTTATTGTTTAAATGTGCTTAAGGGCCTAGCCTTGAGCCCTTTAAATAAGGGTCGAGCCTAAAAACAGGGCATTTTTAGGGAAATTAGGCTTCAGGGCCTAGGCCAATAAGGGCCGAGCCATAGGATGGATGCATTTGACATTTACCCACCTTGCGAGTTAGTCTAGTAAAATTGAAGCTGAGGTAGCTTTGATCCTTAAGATTGGCTAACTTCTTTATTTGTGCATCTTTGTCTTCACCAATTCCAGCTTATTCTCTTTCTCATTCATTAAGGGTAGATGCATCTTTTCTTGCTAAAACATAATTGATCTAGAGCCCTCGGGCCTGTCAAATAGATTCAAAATGTATTAGGTCTTAATCAAATTTCTCTAGTTTAGGGGCCCAAGGTGCGATACTTCCAAAAACTAATAAGCTAGTTTAAAATCTTGTACTTCATTTGTCACGTACAACACCAAACAACTTGTTCTGTGAGAGAAGAAACCAACTGTCTTCCTTCTGCTTCAACTCCAGGTCTCCCCTTCTCTCTCTTGTATCATGTTCATACCTATATGCAAAATTACTTTTTACACTCCTCGATAGTAAACATATTTGGGATTGATTACTCCTTTGCTTCTTATTCAGATCTTCTGGATTTGCGGGCGATGGCATAATTAAACAACCATTCCTTCCTCTTGTTTTGGGATTTCAAACTCTTCATTTCTCATATGAGATTCTATGAGGCTTGTTTGTTTCCATTGAAACACCGAGTAATTTTCCTTTAATTACCGCGGAATTATTATTGGTGCGCATTTCTTCTTTTCTTGGACCATTAACTTCTCAGTTTGCGGATTTTGTGTTCCTTGGCCTTTCTTCTAGAAGAGTCTAATCTGCTCGTCAAAGACAAAATCTTGTGATAAAAAAGAAAAGCTGAATAATTTTGGTCAATTTGGTTGTAATCAATATAATTTCTGCTTGGTAACCCAAAAAATGAACAGCTTGAATGGATTGCTGCTTATTTTCATATTATGTGTTTTGCTTCTATGGTTTACTTTAATGTTAGTATATTAGTTCTGAATTGGTAGATAAGTATGTTTTTAAATAATTAAAATACTGCTCAGCAAGAAGTTTATTTTTTGGATGCCCTAGTCATTCAGATATAAATTGGTAAATGCTTGGCTTAGACTACTGAGCGTTATAGATGTGGGTAAAGTTAAGAAATGTGATAGATTTCTGCTTTGAGTATCATGTCTTTGATCATCATTGGGGTCGATAATCTCATAATTGCTCTTCCCTTTCCTATTTTTGCGGTTGTACATTCTGTGAAGTTGTGCAATCTTGCATTAGCTTTCTTGGACTTGAGAAACTCTGGATAATGATCTTATGGTTTTAATTATTGTTTGCTAGCCTTTGTAGCCAGTTTCGATTCTTGGAGCCCTGAGAATCTTTGCTTGTTGCTGATTAGATAGTGAAAAGAAAATAAGTTTAATTTTGTTTGTTGAGTGAGCCATGTCATTTTGTTGCAATTCATTTCACTGTTTGATGACATATTTGAACCATTCTATGTAGGGAGTTATTGGTTTTCTATTGTAGTTATGGCTACCCATAATAAATCAACAAAAATGGTGTCTTCAGACTCCTTAGAACAGAGGGGAAACAATATGGCTGAATCAACTGCCAACATGCTTCATTGTCCTTTGATCCAGCAGCCTCGTAGCTCCTTGGATGGCCCAGTGGCTATTCTGTGGGACATTGAAAATTGTCCAGTCCCAAGTGATGTGCGCCCTGAAGATGTAGCTGGTAATATAAGAATGGCTTTGAGGGTACACCCAGTAATTAAAGGAGTTGTTATGATGTTTTCTGCTTATGGCGATTTCAATGCTTTCCCTAGGCGACTCAGAGAGGGTTGTCAGAGAACTGGAGTTAAACTCATTGATGTTCCCAATGGGAGAAAGGATGCTGCTGATAAGGCCATTTTGGTGGATATGTTCTTGTTTGCCCTCGACAACCCTCCACCATCTTCCATCATGCTAATATCTGGGGATGTTGATTTTGCTCCAGCACTTCACATTCTTGGTCAACGTGGTTATACTATTATTCTTGTCACCCCAGCTGGTGTGGGTGTTTCATCTGCCCTAAGTAATGCTGGTAAATTTGTTTGGGACTGGCCTAGTGTGGCTCGTGGTGAAGGCTTTGTGCCTCCCTCAAAGCCTTTGGTGCCACCTCATATGAGTCCAGCTGAGGTTGCTGGATATCTGATGGGGATCCATATCAATGACAGTACGAATGGACAAAATGAAGAAGAAGCGATAGTTTACAGAGGAATGTCACAAAGCTACTATAACTCTAGGGATTTCTCGGTTGTGTCACAATCGTTGTCTGAATATAACAGCAACACAATAAATGTGTCCTCTCTTCCTACAACTTTAAGGTCACACAGCCTTCCTATTGCATATAATGATGTTTCAGGAGGGCCTTTGTCTTCCATTGACCAAAATGAATGCTCATCGTGGGTACAACCTGGGGATTTAAATGGTCTCAAGGGCCAGTTTGTAAAGTTGCTTGAACTTTCAGGAGGATGCCTGCCTCTAACTCGTGTTCCAGCTGAGTACCATAAATTTTTGGGAGGCCTCTTTATGTATCGGAATATGGAGCATTCAAGCTAGTAAATCTTTTCAAGAAGATGGGTGACACCATGGCTGTAAAAGGGAAGGGGAATCGGAAGTTTGTGTATCTTCGGAATTGGAAAGCAAGCCCAAGTGCACCTCCTTTGGCTCTGGCACAGAAAGATAAGAAAGGAAGGGGGGCTCAGGACGAGAATGTGGATGTTGTCACCGGTGGATGCTCTTCAGATGAGTACTCAGATGAGGATAGAATAGTCATTGAAGAGCAGGATGATAGAAGTGGAATAGGAAAGAGCCATCAGGGAAGAGCATCCAGATGTGAGATTGATGACAATCTTGAGCAGTTCAAGTATGAGCTACAAGAGATTCTAGTCAGCTATTCTTGCCGAATATTTCTAGGTTGTTTTCAAGCAATATACCAGCAACGGTATAAAAAACCATTGGAATATCAGAGATTTGGTGTGGATAAGTTGGAGGATTTGCTTGATAAAGTGAGTGACGTGGTGGAATTACATGAAGAACCAGTAAGCAACAGGAAGTTCCTGGCTGCTGTGGGTGAGTAGAAAATTTAGGCAATTGACTGCTCTATCTTTCAACTCTTCTGGTTTATTTTATTTGAATATATGCAATGACTGGTTAGGAAATGCTGTTTACTCTACCGGCCTTGTCCTTTTCCACTTGCCTTTGTTAACCCTCTAGTCTTGTAAAGTTGTGTAGGGCGATGTGTTTTTTAATAGTCACTGTGCCCTACATGTATTTAAATTTGTTCAACAATTATGTTGTCTTTCTTTTAGTGTCATTGCTGCTGGTAAACTATTTATAGGAGTCACCACTCAAGAGACATGTATGTGAAGCAACTTCTCGTCCTTTGTACTTCAACTCTCACTCCTTGAAAGCAATTTTTTACTTACCCATATGTTCAATCATTAGATATTGTTCTTTACTTCCATCTTATATTCAGTCCGTGTCTTGTGTTTCATCATATTATGTGTATGGTTGGAGTTCTGATCATTTTAATGCATTAACTAATATTTATTTACAATTAATACGAGGCATTGCTGCTGAAGTAGAATAGAACACAGCAGATTTTTTATATGCTAAAACATGATTTCCCGGTCATTCAACATGGATTTTGCAAATAATTGCCTGTTTCAAAATGCAACATATATTTCTTTTGGAGTGGGTAGTTAACGAGTATTGCGTATTGTTCTCACTTGTGTTTGACATTTTGCAACTTTATGCCAATGCGGATTATTGAAGCAAGAGGTAGCTATTATCTTCTCATTACCCAAAATTCAACATGTAAATGCTTTACAAGTCCACAACCTTAGTAAGTTGGAGTACATGAAATTCCAATAAGAGGCTTTGATTGCCGCTGAACCTAATGATATTTGTCTTTGACACATTATATATTCGAAGGAGATTGTGGGGAACTTGTCTCAAGTATAAAGCTTCTGCTGCAATAAGACGTGGATGTACCTGAAGAAGAAACTAGATATCTACCATCCCTACTCTGAGATAATGCTTCATTTCTGTGTATTTACCTCTGCTCCTTCTGCCACTCTGCTGATTCCCTTCACACTCATCTTCAATATCTTAAAGAAACCCATTGTTCATGGGTTCTGAAGTATCATACAGAATCCTAAGAACTCGTTTTATTGTCTAGAGTTGATCCAAGTCAAATGACTCACTCACACTAGGATCCGCTAGCTCCATCAATCGAGTTACAGAATCTGGTCATATAGCTGTGCCCATTCAATCAAATTTTTATTATGTTGAATTGCTTGTCTTCCGGTCACAATTTCTAGCAGTAATTCTCATGGTTTTTGATATAGGCTACTAAGAATTTATACACAATTTTTTTCACATTTTAAAATTTTATAATTAAAAAAATTGAAACAGAAATTTGTTTAATATTCGATATTAAAAATACATTAATTATACTAAAAAAATAAAATTGAAATATAGAATATAGACCATCCATATAAAATTTGGACATTCTAGAGTTGCTAAGAAAAAATGGTGTTCCTGTTTTCTAGCTATTGAAAAACTAAGTCCGTAAAATATCGGCTTTAGAGATAGTCGAGTGATTTAAGAACAGATCAACACTAGATCTTTCATGTACCTAATTTCTCACATGAATATCTCACTCATGTGATCATAGTTGATTTAGATTTGCCAAAAATATGTTTTAATTAAAATCAAATCTTTGCATTGATAAGAAATTGTTGAAGTTAATTCAAGAAATAGATCGTCTGAGATCTATTAAATAAGTCCAAATATTTCATTTTTCTGACATGATCCATAGACAATGACAAGATCCATAAAAATAGCAAAGATCAAGAAGTGAAATAGTTAAATCCTTGCAGTGTTGCCCTTCTCAAGCACCTCGAGCAAAAAAATTAGGGAAATTGTAGCCATTTCTTAAGGAAGACGTAGCTAGTTGGGTGTGAATTTAGAGACTTGTGGTAGATCAAGACCTTTTAGAATTCAAATTTATGGGTGCATTAAAAATATAATGGGACCTGGCCTAAGTGTTATTTTTTTTTGGAACATTGTGCTTATAAAATTTTTGACAAAACATTTAGGGCAGGGTTAGGGCCTCCACTTTTCATTGATATTTATTCATAAGCACTTTACTTTTTTAAAATGATTAGACCCAAAGCTCCACAAATGAGCTATTTAAGGCTTGTACATTCCCTGTATGTTTACATCTTCAAATGATATCTTTCACCACTACAGACAATGGCTTGAAACTTGTTTTTAGTATCAAATTAAAATTTTTTATATATAATAAATACTTTGACGCATTTGAAATAATTAGACACAAAACTAGTTAAAAAAAAAGACCTTCACAAGTTGTTAGTACCGTCAAACATACTTAATATAAAAAGTTTAGTATAATATCAGAATCTACTTGTTTTTGGTTTATTGAATTTACCATTGAACTTGGCCAAAAACAACAAAGGTTTGATATTATGTTAAACTATTTATATTAAGTATACTTGAGAGTATCAAGAAACAGAAAAGTAGTAGAGAAAATGTTAAAGATAAAAAAGTTTTATATCTAGAAATTATAAGATAGATTAAGAACATATAAGGTTTATGGTGTGTTTAACATAAGAGTTTAAGCTATTTTAACAATTAATTTTCCATAATTTTTAAATATTTTCTAGTGAATTGTTTTCTTTATTACTAACAACGACAAGGATAAAATAATATCTTTTTCTTATAACATCAGATCAAATCCTATGATCAATACTTTGCTCTTTGTAGCCTCCCACAGTTTAATTATATTAATTAAAGGGGTAAACATCAGCATTTAGCATTTAATTAATAAAATTATTAAAAAGACGGCTCATGAAGATAAATTATTTTTGAAAGAAATTAACATTTTAGGAGTGGGTGGGTGCGAAAATTCATTTCCAAAAGGTCCTGCAAAAATTATAATTTTGGGGGGAAATGTGAAAAATATTTGCAGCCAATTCCCTGTAAGAGTTTTTAACTAAAACACGCTAATCTTATTTTTCCCTCACTTGTGAGCTCGGTTTGGGCCATTCTTCTCCAAGATTTTGGCTAAAGTTTTGCTTTCTCATTAAGTGTGTTGAGTTTGGCATCTCAAAGGCTCATTATCAAAGGCCTTTTTTTAATGCTTTTCCTATCCAAAAAATAGCATGAGCTTGAAGCATCAGATTAAAAACTATAGGCACTCATACAACCATGTCAATGAATATGCATGGGAGGTAACAATGGTTAGTTTTGGTACTACCTTGTTCCACAATACACTCTGAAATTTATGCTTCAGACGATAGGATGGATGGTAATTTTTTTAATCCATATATCTATTTATATATACCTTAGTATATTTTCCTAATTAGGATGTTATGATGGGTACGTAACTTGCCCCAACTAAAATATTTGCGACTAGTAGTGTGATAAATAAATGTGAATCTCTCTCCCGGAAATGTGGATGCTCAAGGTGATCATTGAGATTATTGTGGCTAAGCGCCTGATTAGTAAATGTGAATTTTTAATTTTTGAAAAATTGTGGTCTCTTGGAGGTGATTCAGATGCTTGTGCTTAGATGTATGTGATTAATAAGATATGAAGCTTTGATTATTGAATTGTGACGAGTAGATTAACATTTGCACGTGGACCTCATAATTACAATGTGCACACGTATATATAGTAGCAATTCGTCCGAGTATTACTTTTCTTCAAATCTTATTATAATTATATTATAATTTGATGCAAAAAACCGTAAGATTCTTTCAATTTGGAGTTTTGGACTAATTTTTTTTTTTACATTGACCAACAAACCTATAAAACTTTTGAAAAAAAAATATTACGAACAGGGGGCCAAAATTCCATCACTGACGTGGATCCATTTCTAAACAATTCAAATGTGAAATAATTAGATTCAAAACTTGATGAATATGAGTTATTTATAAGTTGTCGATTTTTTAAAATTTTAAAATTTTTGATTTCTGTACAGACATCTTCTTATTGGAAGTAATATATCTTATTTGAAGCGTGATCGAGTACTAAATTTTAATATTTTATCATGATATTTTGTTTGCCACTACTTTCATGGCTGAGACTAAATAACATTACTTTGCTATCAAATTGAATTCAAATATGAATACTTCAACTTATATTTTAAATAATTAGACACAAGATTAAATGAATATTATTCTCAACTTGGTTGTATAATGTATAGTTCTGTATTTTGTAATATATTGTTTTTTTTTTAACTTGCCAGCAATGACAGGACCAAATAACATATCTTTCCTTCTAATTATCATCAAATCAGATTTTATGAAGGATTATTTATTACTGTTTGAAATAACTGGGCATAAACTAAAAATATATATCAATTTACTAATCACAGCTTATCATTTTATTATGGTAAATACATTTTATGGTGTATGATTTACTCCATATTTGAAACGACGAGGCTCAAAATTTAATTTATAAAAAGAGAATAGTTCACAACTTGTCAGATATAATAATATGCACCGTCACTTTATTATAAGGGAAAAACTTAATTATATATTTAGCTTTAAATACTTAATGTACTTATTTCTAATTAAATCAAGACATGTAAATCTTGTATAAATTATTTATTCTAGAGTTAAGTACAAATATGTCCCTGAATTTTTTTTTTAGAGATACAATTGATATATTAAAGTATTTAAAAAATGCAATGTCATCATCTCATTTTCAATACGATGCAATTTTACCTTGAGTTGATGGTTTGACCATGTTGGTAATTTATTTTGACTTTTTTACTGTTAAATGCTTGCTGGCAAGCCACATGGACTCCATGTATGAAAATGAAACATATTTTTTTAAAATCATGGCTACATATTCAAGTTGTTTTCTCCTCCCTCCCTTCACCATCCTCCACAGAAATCTGGGTAATCAAGGGATCAACAAAAATCAAAACCAACAATCAAACCATAAATCAACACAATATTCAACAATCCCGAGCTAACATTCAGAAATTCACTTGAATTCAAAATTTGAATAGCAAAAACAAGATATTCAACCACACAAATCAAAACCAAAAATCTTGGTAAAGAGGGAACGGAGAAATCTTGGTAATGAAGGGGTCGACAGAAATCAAAACCAATAATCAGACCACAGGTCAATACCAGGGGTGGAATCGTAAGGAGACTAAGGGGTTGGCAGAAATCAAAACAAAAAATTAACACCAGGGTTGAAATCGTAAGGAGGACGATTGAAGCTCCTTGAGCATATAAAAGAAGAGACAGACTCTCTAAAACCAAGAGAGTGATGTTATTCAGTAAACAGACTCGATCGAACCTTTGAGCTTGAAACAGACTTGATCAAAGAAAGGCGACCTTCTTCTTCATGATTCGCAAGGAGGACGAGCTTCTTCCTCTTCAGTGATTCTGGAGATTAGGGATCGAAGATGGGTTTAGAGGCTCAGAGTTGCAAGTCGAAGTGCATGTGACAACACCAGCGATGCCACGCGAAATCGGCTAATCCTAAGGCTGGTGATTAGACGCGTCAATACCAGCGACACCATGCTAGCGAGGAGAGTGGAGAGACAGGATGAGTTTGCTGAAAGGAAGTCAAAGAGTTGTGTGGTGAATAGGAAAAACCTCCAGCTAAGCAAATGATTTGGCCAGAAAAAACGAGTGGAAGCCATGTAAGCATGCCACATAAGCATAGTTCTTCCACTGACAAAGGGCCTGTCAATGCAGGATAAAATTGTTCTGCTGTGAAAAATTGTCATGATGACATTGTGCTTTTAAATACTTTAAAATTTCAATTGTGTTTGTAAAATTTTTGCACTCTAACCATTTGATTTATGATAAATTTTTGTTATTAATTTTATTAACATATCAAGATACATTTATCATAATTTGATTGGATAAAATTATATTAAATATATAAAATTAAGTACGTGAATCTTACTTATCCCACTTATAGCTTAATGTTTCCGACAATTTGGTTGGCCTTCATGCCTCGTACAAAATAAATAAGTTGAACTGTCACTTATAACTCGATGTTTCAAACACCGTACAACATAAAAGACCCATCAAATATTAGGTTATTGTTTATTAAATGATTTGGGTTGAATACCATGAAAAAGTATATTTAAATAAGGGAAGCTACTCATACTTGAATTCTTAATATTGTATAGTTAATATACTTTTGTCCCATCAAATCAAAATAAATAAATTTTAAATTATTAACAATATTAACAACAAGAGTTTGTTATATAATAAATATTATGTAAAATATCAACATGTATTGACTTAACTGAAATTAGGCACTTTGAGTATATAATTTTTCCCTAATATATATATATATATATATATATATTTTAGCATAACCTAATTTAATTCATGAATAAAAAGAGAAATTTTTGCATGAATCCAATATATCAAGTCATTTTATGCAATCCAACAAAAGCATGTCATATCAAATTCATTTAATAAGATTGGTCCATAAATAGCGAATTAATGGGAGGATGTATAACCTTTCGGCATGCACAACAAAGGTGGTTGCACTAATTATTGGTAACATAAGTTCTGCATTATATGATAGAGACATTATTGTGCAGTATAGATTTTGACTACTATAGCGAATATCAAAGATTCATCCACACTACTTGCCAATGCAGTATTCTCTTTTGCTTCCATACAAAAAGGATGGATATAGGGAAGATGTGCCTCACAGTGAGAATATGTTAAGCATGCACTCTAAAAAGAACAAGTGGACTCAAAAGGAATACCTAGCCTACATTATTCAAGAGTGGTTCAACCAATCATCCACGTTACTAATTGCAGGGAAATTATTTCAACAATTTTTAGTTGATGGCTGTACTATGTTGAATTAGCAAGGCTCTCATACATCAGGAATAATTAAAAGCAACTTAGAGCATAGATTTATAGAGGACTCATTGATGTTGTGCTATGTGGTGTAACAAATCCATCATCTTTGGAAAAGAGCAGAGTACTCCCTTCATCTTTCACTAGAGGGGCACGTTATACCATATATAACTTTTAAGATGCAATGGCCATTTGTAAATAAGCTATATATCCAAATCTCTTTATTGCATTCACATGTAATTCAAAGTGGCTAGAAATCACACGCTTGGTCCCATCTTCGACATGAAGATCGACTGAATATCCTATCAAGTGCATGAATCCAATGTACTAAGTCATTTGTATACAATCCAACAAAAACATGTCATATCAAATTCATTTAATCTTATGTGTTATCTCTTATTTATATCACTTTAAATTATTTTAATTTCTTGACTTTACATTCAAATGATACTCTATTCCAAGAAAATCATTAAAAAGCACACAAGATTTTATTTGATTAAATTAATATAATTTTATTAGACAGAGCATGAATGAGATGATTCTCTTATTCATGGAAGAATTTATCTGAATAAAAGTGATGTGTATATGACCTGTGTATAGGTTTTATATGATGATTTTTTTATTTACAAGAGACAAAAACTCAGCGTCTAAGACATGTTTGCCAACGTAGACAAATTTGACCTGCTCTTATCCCAAAACACTGGAATAAGGTTTATGCAGCAGAAAAATAGATAAGAAATTCTCCTGACCATGACAACGGGATTGATCCTATGCAGCAGTTTATAATGCGAATCATTCCATGCAGAAATTGTAAAATGTCCGGAAATCCGAGACATGAGAGTCATAAACAATAGGGATTGGGATTAATGGTTTTTATTTTCGTTTTTGTCCAACCAAAGCTCCATCACGAAAACTAACAAGCGTTGAGGCCACGTTCATCCACAGTAATTCCTTGTTAGCCTCATAATCGGTTTCGTGAGAAGAGAAAAAGTGGCGAGAATAATAAGAAGCGTCAAAACCCAAATCACCTTTCTCTTCATCAATAAGCAACATTCTATCCTCCACCATAGTACCATCCCTGCAAAGCTGTTTATCTTTCTCTGCAATTTCTGCTACCTCTGTGCTGCCATTTTTAAAAGAAAAAATTTCAGTTAAAGATAACTATCCAATTACATGTGAGTTTAGAAAAATTTTAAAATTTTAATTTAGTTCAGAAAAAAAATCAAAAATTACAACAGTAAAAAGATCAAAATACAATTCACTTGTCACATAGAATCACTTATTATTAATTTTTTTATTTTACTTATTAATTTATCAATATTATTTATAAATTATATCCGTTTGTCAAATAGTCAGTAATATTAATTATTAATTTGCTAACCTTATTACAAATAATGTTAGTAAATTAGTAAGTAAAGTTAATAATTTAACAACTAACGTCAAATCTTATATAGTTATTGACATATCAACTCATGCCATTTATAACTCATATTATTAAATTAATAAGTAGAGTAAAAAATTAATAATTAATAATTTTACATAACAGTGAATGTCATTTTGATATTTTTATCATTGCAATTCTTAATTTTTTGTCAAGTATTAATTTTTTTTAACTGAATTAAAATTTTAAATTTTTTTTAATACGCTTGTAATTAAGTAGCTACCGTACTCGGTAACTAAAATTCTTCCTGTTTAAAAAAGACGGCATCAGATCCAAAGCAAATTAATCCCCCCGCGATCACTCCACCACACCACGTGCAGCCCCCTCTTCTCTCATCATTTTGTTCTTTCCTTTTCTTTTTTGGGAATTATATATTATCTAAAACACTTCATGTATGATGAATGGTGCATATGGTCACATGGATGAGGGGGTGGTGGTGCTGGCCTTTTGGACACGTTTGTAATGATGACATTGTTCGGGGAGGCTATGTACCCCTCTTTCTTTAGGCTCCGACATTGCCTCTGCCACGCCGTGTTCTTCTATCTTGCCTCTCGCATATCTTCCCTTCGTATCGAGTAGTATGTCACGTCCATGCTTTCATCAAAATCCACGGACAAAAATGAGACTTGACAAACAAACTTTCCTTTTACTAGTCTGCTCAGATCAATTAACATCACATTATTACAGTATGTGAGGTTAACTTTCGAGGCATGAATTAAATGGCTCTCTCCTCGTCACGTCTGGGCAATTTGTAACACCAATAATCAAGCACACAGGATAACCTATTGAAGTAGGTAAGATTCTCACGGGGTAAGTCCCCCACGTAAGTGAAAGTGACATTGTGAATAAGGTGAACATGGTTTTTGCCGCGACCCAAATAATCCAATAATTTGGACACAGCTAGCGGACAACCCAATATGGGTTCAATAGAGTACCTACGAGATAGGGTAGCTATGTGTATATATATATATATAGACTATGGGTTGAGGGGTCATTGTTGGAGCGATTGTTAATTTTGTGCATGTTCATGGGCTGATACTTTCAATCATTTATGGTGAAGGAGAAGTTGAATAGTTTATATATGCGGGCATTTCTTTATGTCCAAACGCACATGGTCCCCACCAGATAGGGCCGGGGAATCATAGCCTTGGCATGAACAGAACATTCTAAAATGGCTAACTGGAAAAGAATTAATTCCCACGAAGGATTTGAGGCAGCGAAAAGCTGAGAAGAAACAACCAAAAGAAATTCCCAAAGCACATACATTATTCATAGAAACTTATCGGCACAAATTAATGTTTTTATCCATGAATTTTCCCTCCCCAATGAATAAAACCACCCTAGGAATTGGCGGAATCTCATTTTATTCTGCTGGAAACTATGAAAAAGAAGCTCAATGACAACACTCGGACATCAAATTAATGCGATTTTCCCCGTCCTTGCAACTCTGATTTACGTGATTTCACTTGCAGAAAGAAAGATTCCATTTAAGTGCTCTCTGCCTATATGACAGTGACAATGTCGCAGAAAGCTACAGCTTCTATTGCAGAACATAGATAAAGAGAAAGCGGTTAGCTGTGCAAAACCAACCCGATCAAGCTAGCAATCGGAATTCGCATTCTCAACTTCGATTTTACCTTGTGTCAGGTTAGCCTCCTCACCCTTTAATTAGTCCTGTGAAATTTCCTTCTCTCTCCTATACTGATTCATCATGCACATTCAATTTAAACGAACCATTGGTACCGGCCATCCAACGGCATATCTTCAGCAATATCATAGTTGTACCTGCAAGGAAAGAGAAAGTTGTTAGTTAGTTATGGTGGTTCGAATTTGATTTCTACAGTGCGCGAATCCTCTCTCTTATCCTGCGCCACACAAAGCAATAGCACTCACTTCTCCGCGAAACGTTCTTGCTCGTACTTCTCACCCATTGCAAAGAACTCCTCAATCTCCTCCTTTGGTGGCATATTAGCCACCGGAATATTCCGCTGCTTGTTCACCACCGCCGATGGTGATTTCACTTGTAACGTCATTGTTTCTTCCGAGTCTCCGGATGATTCGCTTAACAAGTACATGTCTCCGCTGAACAAAAATTAACCATATGGAAGTGACAATCAGAGGGGAAGGAAAATAAGACGGTCTGAAATTTCAACGCGCATGAAGAGAAACACTGTCGAAAACCTGAGCAATTTGATATTGCTGCATGTTGATTCTACAGTATCGAAACTCTTGGCCTGCAGGATCACATTAGCGTTAATAACTTCATTAAACAACCACGAATTCATAAAGTGATAACAGAAATTCAAGCGTTAAAAATAACGGAAACTAAAATTCCCAAGTGCCAGTGATTGACTGATCGACCGCTTGACAGCTAAGAAAAATACAAGAAAATCAAGAAAAATATCAAAACTAGCAACCGTATAAAAAAGAGCCGATAGCTACTTCCCGTCAACACCATGCCTATTGTTTCGTTTTTCTATGGATCTCCTTTTTCTTCCTCATCAAAATTACAGTTCAGAAACCAAGGCTAATTCCAGCGGGGACAAACTGAAGAGTACCAGAGAAAGTACATAACATGCTTAAAAAAAAAAACATTCGCACCTCCAGATCTAGCGGCGGCCGCGGCGGCGTCGTAGTGCTGTCCACAACGCTTGAGCTAGTTTTGACATTGCTGGAACAGCAGGAGAATGACCGGCCAGAAACCACTGTCCCGGCGGAATTCACCGAGCTAGCAGGTGAAACCGTCATGTTGTGCAGCCCTCCACACTCACGAATGTTGCGAAGGTGGTAGTCAGAAGGGCATAACTCCAATTCAGAAGAACCAAAACCATCAACGCTAGGTTTCCTCTTCTTGGAAACGAAAGCTCCGGTTGAAGTATCCGTGTCTGCAATCATTGAAACGCTGCGTTTATTGTCACCCATTATCTTCCTTTCTCTTCTCCTTACTAGCTCACTCTGGTAATGCTGCGAAGCCTAGAGAGAGAGAGAGAGAGAGAGAGAGAGGGAGGGAGGGAGGGAGGGAGAGCTTAAAAAGTGGGTGATGATAGAAGACCATGAATTGATGAGCTGGTGATTAGATGGACGGTTGAGATGGCTTTTAAGGAGGTGTGGTCCATTTGACTCGCTCATTGGGACGAAACGTCATCGTTATGGTGACCTGAATCATAAAAAATTGAGGCGGGACCCACGATCGGCGTCTTCTATACGCCGAAAACGCTCACACATGTAATATAATGCCGCTTGCAGAAGCCCATGTGAAGGGAAACGCTTCGCTCTAACTCCTACACACTTCAGTCAAATTTTTCAATGTGGGGGGCAAAATGAAAACTGAAACTTACTACTTATTTTATTTTTCTCCCAGTTCCTAAGAGTTGAACTTTTTTTCTTGGGATTAAATTCTATAGGGACAAAATATCTTGAGCTTTCTCTCCGTGTTGAGTTAATAAAACTTTATTGCAATCGTTTAAACTTTCTAGATTGATATGCACACGTTCAGCAGCGTTTTGGCCTTGCCGTAGGATAATATTGTTTTTATGCGTGAAAAAATAAATAAAATACAATAACAGATATTTCATTCATTTAAAAATATAAACTATTTTTAACAGAATGTTACTCCACAATAAAATAGTTATTTATTTTTAAAATAATCCTAACTTTTCATATTTATCATTTATTAAACACCCTATAATAAATATAAAGTCATTATTAATAAGAATAATTTTAAAAAAAAGTAATGATTACACTTCAAAAGATTAAAAATGCATTATATTTTAATATTCAATTTCTTAAAAAATACTTTACATTTTTTAATAGAGGAAGTAAATTTTTTTTTAAATAACACTCATGTTATTGATTTTAAAATAAATATTTAAAAATGAATGTGAATATACAACAATGAAAACAGTTGACTGATATATGTGACTTCTTCGACAACACTTTCCGTGTATATATATGGCTATTGTGTGTGAAAAAATTGCCCATTAATTGCTACAAATAAGTTAACGTTTTAAGTTACATTATTTATTATGAATTTAATGACAAAATTTAGTTAGGTGAACGTTGTCACACACCATGTATAAGAAATTAATAACAATATATATGCACACAATGTTCATCTAATCTAACCATGTTTACAAAGAAATGATGATATGCTTTCACATGTAAGCTTCAACTCGAAATCATGACTTTAATTTCTATTAAATGTATAAAGTTGTAGACAAGATATTATGGGTGGAACATAAACAAGAATGACGACTAAAAATCTTATAAGAAAGTTAATATCAAATGTGATTTTTTTTAAAAAAAAAATTAGTTATAGTTCTTCTTCTTGTTTTTTCCCCCTAATTGAAAGTGGATCATTTGGCTTCATGATCTATACAAACCCCTACATTTCATCTAGGTAGGTTAACAAAGGCAAGGAGAAGAAAAGGGTGGTATGAGAGACAGAAGAAAGGAGTGAAGTGTTTCGAGAGAGAATTAGCGAAGGGACATGGATGTCAGAGTGAAATTTCAAGATGGAAAGGATGCGCATATGAAGTTCTGACGTAACTACGTGGGTAGCCCACCATAGGCTCCTCTGCGTTGGCATGCCTCTTATCTTTTCCTCTCATCAGTTTAACCCTACAAGACAATTGGACGCGTGCAAGCCTCCAACTCTCAGCTTTTTCTTCATTATTCTTAATTTCCTTTCTTTTTTCCCACAACATCAAACCAAAACTATTTTAATACATTATATTCAGTATATATATATATATATATTTTAAAAAAAACACTATTCATCGAAATGGATCTCTATAAATTATAATAAAAAAAGAGGTCGTCAACTTTGACATGCTTGACGTACGTGAACCACGCGCTTTCCACCACGGCCTTGTTTACTTATCGGGTTATAATTTTAAACTAAAAAATTGGGAAGAAGGGTCCGTGTTATGTGGATGAGGTTGATTATATATGATAGGTTTAATTTATTGGGTTGATAATTAAGTGGCTTAAAGCCGTGTCTCAAATTTTCTCGGAAAGAGAAGGAAAAAGCGAGTGGGGCACACGATACTGGGAGGTTCAAATTAAAGAATTGGGTTAGAGCTTGGTGAGTGTGGGAGGCATTATGAAGAAACACAGAGCACTGAACAGATGGAGGGAGCTGCAGGGACGTGGACCACTTTGCCTGTAGTCTCTATTATTAGAAGGCCGTTTGTGATGATGAGTACTTTATCATGACACATATCAATCGCGCCTTCTGGTTTCTAGGTCACCTTCACTTTAAACCCATCAATTTATTTATATAGGGCAGAAATGCCAATCAAAATGTTAAAAGTTATTTAAATGTACGTGAACTTAAAATGATGTGTGACATGATATTTTTTTACTACTAAACTTATTGGGCTTTAAAGAAACAACATGATTGCATAAAATTGAAATAGCAAAAATGAAAATATTGATACAGATATGCAGGCATATTTATAAAAATAAAATTTGGAATGAATATGAACAAAAAAAGTGTGGGCATAACATTTATTGAAGGAAAAATGATAAATAATTGTTTGAGATGATTTGAATATACACAGAAAAGACCCCAAGAGATACCAATGAAAAAAGAAAAAACAAATAATTTTAAACTCTACAAAGAAGAGTCAAGGAAGGTTCTAAAAAAAATTACAAAAATTGTTGGCCAAAATTTCTCAATCAACAATATTCCTAAAAATTTAATAAATGATAGAATATGAAAGTATAGTGTAATTCATGTAACTGATCTCACCTAATATAATGAGGCTGCCCATTGTTCTTATTGCCATTGTCTTTCTACTACTCTTGTCCATTTATTATCTTCTCCTAAACTTTTGCTCATTGTTCCTAATAGAAGAGAGTGAGTTAATGAGCATGGGTGTTTGTGTGTTGATTAGTAGGTTTGGTAGAGAAAGATAGAGGAGGGGGCAGTGAAAGTGGATCGAGTTGATAGAGGGAGAGATAGATGGCGCCATAATATGCATGA
Source organism: Prosopis cineraria (assembly GCF_029017545.1). Lineage (NCBI taxonomy): Eukaryota > Viridiplantae > Streptophyta > Magnoliopsida > Fabales > Fabaceae > Prosopis > Prosopis cineraria. The sequence goes on along the minus strand of NW_026555342.1, from coordinate 10,083,283 downwards.
ACCAAGCAAACGCAGAAAACAATAATTTCTGCAGAGACAATGACGCCAGCATGCCAAACTCCAACGCCATGTTTCTCAAGTCAGGACAGTAAGGTGGAGTTAGGGATCGTTCTTTGCTACGTACGTCACTTTACGGAAATGACATTTAAAGAGTTGGAATCCCTGAGTTAATTTTTTTAGCACGGATCTTCTTGCTCACGTTTTACATATTTAGTACTCAATTCTTTTTAATTTTTTTTTCCGTAGTCATCTAAATAATATTTCCAATACTCAACTTCCATGTTTTTAATATTGAAAAGAATAAAAAATAAATGTTGAAAACAAGGAAAATGAAATATCAATATTAAAAACATCCAAGATGACTGCTATAAAAATTGAAAAATTGACTACTTGAAATATTAAAGATAAGTAATAAAAATATAGAGGATGAGTGCTAAACAAATAAACTCAAAAAAAATTTCAACTTCAACCAAGGATGGCTTTTTTGAAAATTTCAAAATTTTAAAATCCTTAACTATATCATTAATATTGAGATTCCGTATTATTTCCCCAATCATTTATAAAGGATATTCTAGTTTGTATAATTTTTTTAAAATTAGATTCAAGCATTATATAGGTCACAAACACCAGGATAACTGTAGCTCTCCCAAGAAATATATGTTTTGTATTGATATACATGTACTCGAATCTAATGCATCATGATCAAAGCGGCACTTTCTATTTGGATTTTAGGAAGGAAAAATTTCAGTCTAGATTCCTTGGCCACACTTAATTAAAAAAAAAGTCTCTTAAATTCTGAAACTTCATTTCAGACCAAAGGTAATGAAGTGAAATTAAACTATTAAGAGAAATAAGAAAATTCACTCTCTTTTAAATTAAAAAAAACAAACCTTCTCCCTTTCCCTATTGGGGAACTCCTTGCGGAACTAGAAACGCTGCTTAATTTTTCCCCAAAAACACACAAGCAATTTCTTCAGGCTCCAATGATTTTCAGTGACAGAGATTTCTTCTTTTCTGCGCCTACGGACAGTTTTGTATAACCCACTGCCAGAAAAGATGCAGAGACAGACGATTCGATATGTGTCTGTACAGCAACAAATTTGAACAATTCAAAGACCCAGGGCCGATTTGAGAAGTATAGGGAAGAAAATGAACAAGGATGTATACACAGATTTTATAGAACAGAGAGGCAGAGAAAGAAAAGAGCCTAGATAGAGGGGAACTTACAACGCGTTCACGCGATTGATTTTCAAGGAAAGAGGGAGAGAGAGTCAAATACGATTGGAAATTAAACGAAGGTTGCTTCTTAGATTTATCTCTGAAGAAATCTGTCGGGTGTGCTTTTTAATTTTAAAAAATATTAACAAGTGCAAGTGGGGATATAAATAACTACAATAAGAAAATGAACAACACCTATAAGAAAATTAACAACTCCTGTATTATACACAATAAACAACTTGTTTTATTATAATAAGATCGCTGAAAAAAATCAAGTGAACAAATGAGCACAAATAACTTCGGTAAGGTAATGAATAATTTCATATAGGGAAATGAATAATTTTAATACCGACAATGAACAACTTATTTTATCATGATTATAACACTTGGAATAAAATTAATATTTAATAATGGCACAACAAACTCTTGTAAAGGGCAATGAACAACTTTATATAAGGAAATGAACAATTTTTGTATGGACAATGAACAACTCATTTTATTGTAATTACAACTTTTGAAATAAAATTAAAATTTAGTAATGACACTTGCAAATTCTTGATATTAAAATTGTCCATTTTTCATATTAAAGTAGTTAATATTTCTATTGGAGTTATTTGTGCGTGTATTTTCACTTAATTTTATTTTTAGTGTTGCTATGATGGTAAAAAGAAGTTTACTTTACTACTGGGTTAGTTTTGTCATTTCTCTCAACATTTTAATTTTACTTTACTCCCCTTGGATTAAAATGAAGTTTTAGAGTTTAAGGGGATCTCTTTTTAATCAAGTGTAGTCAAAGGGTCTAAATTGAAATTTTCCCTTTTAGGAATATTATGCATATTAGTTAGTGATAATATACTAAGTTTAAATATCAGTGATGCATAAGTAATTACCCCTTGGCATATCACACTTTGTTGATAAAATTCTATTCTATTTTAATTAATACAAAAGAATTATCTACATGAATTTAACGTTATTAACAGAACTATAACACGCTGGGGGGGGGGGCTTAAAACAGCAGTCAGGGGACGTTGAGGTCTAGAAAACCCATGCATGCTTTGTCATCTTAATACAATAAGATTTCTATTTTTGCCCAAAAGAATCACTGAATTCACATGCTGTAGTGTGTGGTTAATTAAGGAAGGTAAAAATGAAGGAAATTAAAGAGGCCATATGTAAGTTGGGAGTGATGAATGAAAATGAAGAGAGATTAAGTAGGATTGGTAAGGGTAGGATTGTAGGTAAGGGGATTTGATAAGTGGCATAACAACTCAACTGTCAACCCCGGCCAACATCCTTAATAACATAGTATGAGCCATTTGAAATAGAAAAAATCACATCCAAATACAACTTAAGAAAATTATTTGCAAATAATAACTAATAACAAATCTTATTTAAACAAAAAAGTCACATTCTCCTTTTAACAGCTATCCATTACGTATTAATTTTTATTTGTAAATAATATCTTTGAGTGATCCTTCAACGTGATTCTTCCTTTAAAATATCCAATGAAAGCTTTATGTGTTTTCTTAATTTGGGGGGTTTTGAGCTATGAATGACAAACAAACAGGAGACGTTGCTGTGTGCTGTGGTGTAATAGTTGCCATCTATGATCTAACTTTGCTCCATTCCACGCCATGTGCTCAACTGCCTTATATGGTTAATTTCTCATTCAATTGCTTACCAAATGTCACTGTTCAAATTCATACTCCTTCATATATGCTCAAATTAATATTACTTCCTCCTTGTTATAAGCTCTATTTATGTTTATTATAACTCACTACAACCACTTCATCCAAATTAATTAATAAAACAGCGTCACTTCCTGTGAGTATCCTTTGGAGTGTATGGAATATGGATGTCTTCAAGACTTGAACCAACTGTAGCTCCAACACTCTGACGCCCTTCACTATGCCTGAGGCTTACAGTTACTTTCATTTATGCTTTTCAGATTGTCGTAGTCAGTAATCACGATATAAGTATTACAACTGTATATACGCACTTAGTTTCTTCAGCATACCAAATGAAGTACTGTGCGAGTTACGAAAAATGTGTTCAATTAACATTGTCAAGCTCCATTTCAAGAAATCAACATACAATTGCTGCAAGTTGTTGCAATTTAAAGAGAAGCTTGTGCAACCAGAAGCGCTTAGACTAACTGATTGAGAGAATTAAATGGATTTATTAATTTTAGAATCTCGAGTTTGAATTTTAAAACATACAATTGCATTAAAAAAAAATATATTAAAGCGGTATCCTTGAAAGCCCGCACAGTTTATTTAAACAAAACTTATGTTTGAATGATATGTTTATAGAGGAACAGCATGGAAGCTCAGGGAAAAACAAATTGAAAAATATCATTCAAGAACTGTTAAAGGCATTTAATATCAAATACAAACAAAAAAATTTTAAAATATCATTGCAGGATCAAGGGATTGATTATAAAATAATTTTGAATAAAAAAAATTATAATATCTTTGTTTTTTTTTAATTGACAAGTAATCATTCATCAATTAATAAATTTTTATTCATATTTAACAATAAATCATTCGTTAATTGAAAATTTTAAAAATATAAAAAAACTTGATTATGGAAAGTAATGGAGTATGCAAGATCCGATGTCACTGGGGGCAAAGTTATTTTTGATAAGATACGAATGATATTTACTTTATCGATATCACAATTTAATTCGTTAGTGTATAGAACCATATAATCTAGGTTTTATTACATATGCAGAAATTGAGATTCAAACTCCAACAACTTGTTGAAATATTAATGAACCCCTTGCCACGTACAACAACTTAATTTGCTGAAAAATTAAACAACAAATTGAATATATAAATATTAAAATTATTTTAAACTATACAAATGATTTTAGTAAAAATCTAGAAGAAAATTAAAAATAAAGTAAATGGTTTCACTAAAAATATAGTCAGAATTAAACAATTTCAAATAAAAGTCTAAAAAAATCATTCATTGTACTGTTCCAAACACTCATAATCTCATTGTCAACTTCACTCTTTCCAATATTTTAAATCTGAAGTTTTAGATTCAATTATACTCTCTCTTTCCCTTGACAAATTTTGTATCCTAACTCCTTACGTAGATCTAGGTGATTGACATTTTTTTCTCCCTCTTTCTTACTCTTTCTTTATTTTTCTTTCAATTAGTGGGCTTAAAACAAACGTATTAGTAGGGGTAACTGAAAACCTAGTCTATATTTACATAAAATATCACAAAATTGAGGGAGGGCAATTGTCTACCTTTAAATATAAGTATGTCCACCATTAGTGGGAAAGGATCAATATAAATCATGTTTTAATAAGTAACCAATTATAAATTAACAAGTACCCATTCGTATTTAACAAAAAATAATTTGCTAATTGAAAAGTTTAAGAATTTAAAAGAGCTTGATTGTGAAAAAGAACAAATGTATACCATATTTCAACAAGTAATCTTTCATTAATTAATAAATATCCATTTACATATAACAAAAATTATTTATTAATTAACAAGTTCAAGAATTTAAAAAAATTTAGTTGTCAAAAGAAATAAACGTAGATCATATTTGAACAAATAGTCACTCATTAATTAAATAAATATCTATTCACATTTTATAAAAATTCATTCGCTAATTGATAAGTTTAAAAAAAGAAAAAGAAAAGCAAGGATATTATAGTATTTTCTTACATAAAATTATTTTTAAATCAATCCTTTAATCCTATAGTGATGTTTCAAAAAATTTTCATCTTTGTTTGATATTAAATTATCTGGACAGTCTTGAATGATATTTTCTCAGACAAATTAATTAAACATGCATGCAGCTATTTTACACTCTCTTATTAGCTTAAAAGCCAGAAAGACAAGCCAGAAGCGCGCCAATACAAGTAACACGCTTGACAAAAAATAAAAAATTAATTGAGTCTAGTATATTTAATCAAATAAAAGATGGTAAAATAACTTGACATCTTAATATGCACATTTTGTTTTTCTTTAATGAACCAGTAAAAGAAAAAATGTATTTTCCTTTTAATTACATAATACTAATAGATGGGCCAACAAATATCATATTAATAGAATCTAATCGGATCCCATGCATTACCAGGAATTAAAAGAATGAGTCGAGCTATTCACAAGTCACAGATAATGTAATTTATTATTTTTAAAAATAAAACTGAATGCATTCACTTAAATATATATCACCAATCCATATATATTACCAAAAGAAAAACATTCTCCAGAAACCTCAGTATTGAAGCAACCTTCAAACAATGTAACCTGTAGGGAACACTGGGTAAGCAGAAAAGAGCCCAATAGAATCCTTTGTCATTGATTGTGGACAGTCAGGCCCACAAATTGAGAATCACTTGGGCTCAAGAGCTTTCTCAAGATTTTGTTAATCATATAGGCTTTCTCTGTTTTCCTGTGAAGAGCAATGACATATTTATGATATTCGCCCAAAAAAAATATTTATAATAGATTCTCATAATTTTTTTAAAAAATTATTTGATTGATTTTAACCTATTATCTTATTACGTTTGTTATATTATTTAATAGAAGAATATGTGGGCAGGAATTGAAGATTGGTATGTAACAACTAGTAATAGGCGAGAAAAGAAGTAGCATGGTGTTTTCTATTTAATTGGAACAGTGATAATATTAAAATCCAAAAAAAGTAATAAGAATATTTATAGTCATGAATTCCAACAGAATAGAATTAATCTTGAGTTTTATCTTGAAGGGGGAGAGAATGCTCTCTATCACAAGATAAAACTGTCAACAATTCATTCCAAGCACAGAAAGTCTGCAAATATTACAATCCAAACGGCAATCTAAATCTAGCATTAACCAAAAGCAAGCTGAGAAAATGGTTGCTTACTCCTGAAACTGGTTGATGTAGGAAGCAATACTAGTAAGCAAAGCCACAGTATTCTCGCAGCCAGGCTTGAATAAGTGGAACGCGTGGTTTTCCCCTCTCGTCTCCAACACGTTCATATCTCCCGAAAATCCATTCTTCTCCACCAATTCTCTGTAATTCAAGCCTCTATCCCGCATTAAATCTTCCTCTGCAACACACACTAGTACTCTCTTACAATCTAGCTTTCCCAAATCCGGATCCTTCTCCGGGTTAACCAACGGATCGTCGCCCCCTAAAGCACTCGGACAGAGAAACTTCCATAGACGATCCAACTTCGCCGCATACGTGGCTTGATTACGTTCTGACTCTGTTCGCTCCTCACCCCAGAAAAAAGGCTGCACCAAAATTAAAGCTTCCAGCATCAGGTTCGATGGTTTTTCTAAACCGACCCGAATCGCCATGTGGTGTGCGATGTTTGCACCCGTACTATCCCCGATGAAGACGACCTTTCCCAAATCCGCGTGACGATTGAGCCACTCGTCGGGGCCGTTGCCGCCGAAATGGGAAGCGACCCATCTCACGGCTGTCCAGGAATCTTCGTGGCCGGTCGGAACAGGGTATTCTGGCGCATTCCGGTAATTGACTGAGACGCAGATGACGTTCGCCCGAGAAGTAACAGAGTTGAGGAAGATTTTGTAAGCCGGGGAGAATGCGGATTCGATGCAGAATCCACCGCCGTGGAAGTGAACTAGAAGAGGTAATTTCTGATCTGGTTTCGCGATTCTGGGAAGGAAAATCCTGGCGGATATGGCTTCGTGTTCAGAAATCACGACATCTTTGGATTCGACATCGGTTTCGGGGTCGATGCCGGGAGGAACAACATCTACGCCGGCTAGTCTCTGTATACGGCCGTCTCTGTAGACTTTCATAACAGGGGAGAAGTCGTAGGCTACTTCGTCGGAGGCAGAATTAGAAGCAGAAGAGGGACTTGAGAGCTTGAGAGAGGGGAGGCGAGGAGGAAGAGGACTGGGGAGAGAAGAGGACAAAGGGAAAGAATGGATAAAAACACCTTTGGGGAGTGGGTAGTATGGTTTCAAGAGCGCAGAGTGATATTTGGGTTGAGAGAGTGCAGTGAAGAAGACAGAGCTTGTCATCTCGTTGGCTTTCCCCAATTCATATAGAACAGTCTAAGAATGGAGAGGGGGAAAACAGAGGCTGTATGCTATTCTGTTCATCGCGAATAGTTCCTGTGCTGTGTGAGAGACATCTTCATTCGAGAGAGGAGACGGTTGTCTCTGCAATTCCCTAGTTCTTCGCTATGCTTTGAAACGGGTGAGTTTCTCATTTTCCTTTCTCGCTCTTCCGTTGCAAATCTGACTTGAATTATCTAGATTTGCAGTGTTCCCCCGCTATAGAATTAATGCATGGCTGAGAATTTGGATTGGCCCACATGACTTGAATAAAATATGAATTGATTTAAGTTTAAGGTTGCAAAATTGTTAACCCAATCCAACCCTAGTAGATTGATAAGTTAAATTGATCACTAATTTATTATTATTTTTTCTTATTTTTTTAAATTTACATTATAGACGTATCAAATTGATCGATTTTATTATAATTTATTTTAAAATCTGCTTGTCTTGTGGGTTTGGTGTTAAAATTTTCTCCACTTTTTAATTTTTATTTTCCTTTAATTTTTATACAATAATTTAATTTAAATAAATCAATTCTAATCCATCAAGCGTAATCTATTTGGATTATGAGTTATTTGGTTCAGGATAGAAAAAAATTATTTGTATGTAGATCTATATTTTTCAACCTAACTTGATCCTCATAATAGAATATCCAAGTTAATTCAAAAAACCCGATCCTTATTGCTGGATTTTTAGTAAAAAGAAGAAGCGAAATTCGTGGGCTATCTCATCGTCTCTTTCGACCATCTTGTGGTGGCTATTGCTAGCAAGCTAAGCAAAGTTCTTTGATCCTTTGCAGTGGACTGTCGACTGTCACTTCGTCGCAGGCTCTTATAAAATGGGCAAAGCTGGGGAATCACGCGTCTTCCTGGTAGTAACATTTTGCATTTTATAATTTTTTGAGTTCTCTATTAGATGCTGTTTTTTTATAATTTTTTATCAATTAATTGTTAACATTAACATGTATTAACTACGGGCATAATATTATTTTGTTTTAAAATATTGAAAGAGAATTATTCTAGCTTAATATAGTTTTGGATTCGAGTTACAAATATACTATAACAATTAAATTCTCAAAAAAATGGTTAAGCTTGTCTAGCTAGCTCATTTTAAACTGGAAAGTAGCTACGGCAGGCTGCTAAGTTAGAGGTAAAAATAAATTTCATGCTTGAAAAGATTGGGATCATATTATTATTTTTTAAATAAAATTCAGGTAAAAAATGTACAAAATATAAAAAAAAATTAAATGTGTCTTATATTTCAAGTGTCTCAATAACAATAACAATCAGATGATGCATTTGATGTATTATGTTTTAAATATTTTGTTAATCAAGTTTGTTATGTTTTAATATTGTTTTATTTTATTAGTATTTAAGTGATTTCTTTAATCTTTTACAAATTATAATTCTTGATTATAGATGAAGATATTTATGAGTATATAGATAATTTTGTATAGACAAGTCTGATATAAAGAATTATTTGAGTGACTCAATACTTAAGCTTTATAAATAGAAAGAATGACACATTGAATTGATGGAAGAAAAATCAACAAGAATTTTCAATTTTTTTAAGGATGACTAATATTTTTGATATTTCAATCATTACAAAAACTGACATAAGGTAATTTAAAACACATAATAACCTTATATCATTTATTAATAAACTTTACAGTAATTTTTTTTTTTTAAGTGAGACTTCTGCATAATTCTACCCATTTGTGAGAGGAGACGGCCCATAACCAAACTCGCTCGCTCGCTCTCTCTCTCTCTCTCTCTCTCTCTCTCTCCCCCTCTCGTGCCTGCAATTGGAAGAGAACGAGAAATGGAGTAAGTAACACGTCTGTTCAAGAAGATAGTAAGAGGATGACACGCGTCATTTACATTTGGTCGATCCTGATACCTAATCCTGATTCTACCCCCTTATGGGCATATGACATTCCTGTGTTAAGAATTACTATTACTAATACTTAAATACTTGATAAAATTTCTTATAAATTAAATTGAAAATATCAGAAGTGAAGCTTTAATTAATTTAGACGTAGTGACAAATTTTTTGTTATACAATTTCTTAATTTAAAACAATGCCAGTTGTTACAATGTTCCACATATACTCCACTTTTCCTTTCTTTTTTTTTTTTTTCCTTTCTTTTTTTTTTTTATGGTTTTCTTCGCCAGCCTTTCGTGATGGTTGTTTGACTAGATTTTACATTTTTTTACCGTAGACCAGGGCCATGTGTAGCTTTAAGCCATTGAAGTGTTAGCCTTGGGCCTCAAATTGCCTTCTTATCAGAATTGCTTTACTACAAAAGCTTTAATATACTCCTTGAATTTTATTTATAGGACAAAGATAAAAATTTTTTTTATTTTATTTATAAATTATTTTATTAATTTTTTTTTACAAATTTTTATATTTGGTCTTCATTAAATATTAAAGAGAGAAAATGTATTGTTAAAATATGAATATTTAATGAAAATAAAATTGAGAAAGTATTAAATTTCTAAGCAAAGTTAATAAATTTTATAATTTTCTTTAATCATAATAAAATATGTTGAAAGTGTTTTATAAATAAGACTAAAATAATATAATTTTGTAGTTCAAAAAGGGTTGAAAAATAATATAAAGATAGATACTTTTTAAAGGGACAATATCACACATTAAGCCTCACTAATAATTTTACTTTAATCCCAAAGCTTCTTCACACCACCATAAATACTCCTGTATTTGGCCACTTAATTAGTTTCATAGTATAAGATGACATATACACCGTTAATTCTTCCTACAGTTAAAAAAATATTTAAAACTGAATTATTTCCCCTTAACTGCAATTTACGATTCATGCTTTCTCCAATGCCAATCAATGAGGGAAGGATTGCTCACAAAGTATTTATACACCAATTAGTAGGATGGAATTAGGATTAAAAAAGTGAAGTGCAGTTTAAAAAAATTGATTGTTTGATACTATCTCACTTTTCTATTCTAGAAAATCCATTTTTATTAAAATTGATTGAACTCAGTTTTACTTGCATATTCCTCATGAAATTCACTTCCTCCATCACTTCTTCCCCCCCCCCCCCCGGCAAAAAAAAAAAGCATGCTAAACATGCTCTCCACTTCCACTTCCCCTGTTGAAAATTTTTCCATGCTACCAGACAATCCAGGCAGCAAACAAAAACAATATTGATTAAAGCTAACGACAAGATTAATACAATTACAGAAGAGAAATGATAGTGATCAGTTATTCATGGTGGAGTAGAGGCCACAACACAACAACTGAGGGAGAAGGAGACTCATGAGTCGCGTTTGATGAAAGAGACGAGCTTTTGAAGCAAATCCTCAGCCTTACCTTCTCTGGGATTCCCAATAATGTGAAAGCAATGCTCTGAACCCCAATTCTCCACAAGCTCTGCTTCACCACCCCACCCACTCTTCTTCAACTCTCTCACATAATTCCTTCCCGATTCAAACAAGTGGTCCTTCTCAGCCGCAAACACCAACACTCTCTCGCACCCAAGTCTCTTCAGATCCTCCACGGCCGGTTTCATCCTCCTATCCTGCAGCCCTTCATTCTCTGGACACATGTACATCCACATGTGATCATCTACTGTGCCCCCGAAGAACGGGTGCATCAGAACCGCCCCGACTATCTTCAAACCCGACAACCCCACTTTCCCCGCCCGACCCACCACCGTGTGGGTTATGTTGCCTCCAGCACTATCGCCGCCCACGAACACTCTTTCGAAGTCGGCATGGTTGTTCAGCCACGACTCGGGTCCAGATCTACCCGCGTGCGACGCGATCCACTGGAGCGCGGCCCATGAGTCCTCGTAGCAGGCGGGGATGGGTCGGTCCGGGAATAAACCGTACTCGACGGAGACAGCGATGACGTTTGCTTCAGCGACAACCGTGGCGACATAGCTGTGGTACTGGCGGGAGAAGGCGGACTGCATGCAGAACCCGCCGCCGTGGATGTAGAGGAGGACGGGGAGTTTTCGGCTGGGGTCGGTTATCTTGGGAAGGAAGATCCGGACGGAGACGGGAGGTTCGGCGGAGACGATAGCGTCTTTGGATCGGACGCCGGTAATGGGGTCATCGCAAGGTGGGATTTTTTCGGTGGGGGGTCGGAAAACAACAACTCTGCCGTCTTTGTGCACGCGGAAGAAGGGAAACTCGTGGGCTACGTCATCATCTCGTTCGGCCATTTTGACTTGGTATGGGCGTATGGGTAACAAGTATCAAGCAAGCGCTTTGATTCTTGTAGGGAAAATATCCCTTCGTCCCCTGAGCTTTTAAGAAAGGCAGAAAGGGTGAAGAAAAGTAAGAGGAAACACGTGTTTTCCGAGCAGCCGGTCTCAAATCTACTGAAATTCAGAGCTGAGTTTTTATATTTTATATTTTTACTTTTTTTCCCCCCAACGACACAACAATGAATTCAGCGGACATAGCTCTCAAATTATGGAGGAAGATTTTGTTTTATTTTCACTAACTATCAAGAGACTACCGGTTGGACCGATCATTAACCGATTAAGACAATAGATTAAGAATTAATAGTTCAATTGATAGTCAATTCAAAATTAGATTGGTATTAATTAAAATTACTTAATTGAATTTACATGCATAAAAATATCCATAAATATAAAAAGGGAAAATAATACTAAAATTCATTTAAATTATATAAATGATATTTTGGTCTATCAAAATATCATAATTTTTTTTGAAATCTTTAGAGACTTTTCTATCATTAAGAAATTAATATAAATGATTAAATTGCCTTTAGTTCAGAATTTCAAATATGAACTTGTCAGTTGCTGTTGTATTTTTTTGATTTTAAAAAAAAGTTATGAATTTTAGAATAAAATTTGTGAATGACAATTGATATTTGTAACACTTGATGAATATCATGATTTCAAATGTGAACTTACAAATTGCTGTTGCATTCTTACGATTTTAAGAGAAAAGTTATGAATTTTAGAACAAATCTTGTGAATGACAATTGATATTTGCAATGTTTGATGAATATCAAAATTTTAAATGCAAACTTGCTAATTATGTTGAATTCTTGCAATTTTAAGAAATAAAGTTATAAATCTTAAAACAAAACTTGTGAATGACAATGATATTTGAATTAAATATAATTTGGTTATTTATATTAATTTCTTAATGAAATAAAAGTCTCTAGAGACTTCATCAGCATTATGACATTTCGAGAAATCAAATTATTATTTACATAATTCAAAGAAATTTTTATGTCATTTTCCTATATAAAAAATGAACATTTAAATGAAAAATCATTAGTTATAGAGAAAATTAGTGAAAAGAACTAGGTTAGAAGCTAAATTATGCCTAAGGACCAAAGTGCATTGAAGGACCAATCTTGTTATTTTATTCAAAAAAGGATGAAGAAAATGGATGAAAATGACCTTTGTTATTGAAGAAACATTCTTGTGAAGTTGAGATGATTTTCGATAACCCTTTTCCTCTAAACCATTGTCTTCCTTGCTTTATCATTTCACTTCCATCCCTGTCGATCACTCTCAAACTCGCCTTCACTTAAATTAATTTTGTCTAATAATTGCTCTCTTATTTATATGCATTTAATTTCACAACTTTTGCAAATGTGCTACAGCCGCTTTGAAGACCTCCTCCACTGACAAGCAACTCCACCCATCTTCACTTATGGTTTTGGACAAAGCAACTTTTTACTATTATGTCACTTGAAGTGTCTTCCATGGTCTCCCACAATCTAGCCATCTCAGTCTCTTCATCCTCCTCCACTTTCTTAGCTCCCTTAAATTTCAACTCAAGGTAATTGTTTCATCTCAAATCTAATTCTATTCTTGCTTTATGTACATTTCCCTAGAGAAATGAGATCCGACACAAAGAAGCTTACTTGCAAACTTTGAACTTTTTTTTAACATGTAATCCTTGATGTTTGCATGTGATCAAGAGGCATTGACACTTACCTACAAATTGTGCTTTCACAATGATAGTGGCTTTAGTTATCTAGAGTTGTTTTCTGCACTTAAAAAGACTTTTGCTAGCTTCTAGGAGAATATGTATTGGAAGAGTCATTGCAAACTGTATAATCTTTGAAGAGTTGTTTACAAAACCAAGAAGTTTATCTGAGGTCCACTTATGCATTTTGGTGAACTAAAAATGATATACTTTTGACACATTTATCTTTTAGTGTTAATGAGAAAATTTTAATATTGTTGGAAGAAGAGTTGAGAATGATTATTTTCACTCTATTAAATAAAGAGTACTAATAAAGTTTAAAACCCATTGAATATGGCTAATCAATTGATGAATTCCATCCAACAATGCAAATAATTTGAACTTGAGTTCTTAGAATTTTAAGCATGATTCTATATAGTTGTCCATTCCATAACTTATTTTCTTACGATAATTCCATTACGAGAAAGATAATGAAAATTTTTATTAGGATTAAGCTGGAGAATTTTGGCACACTCTATCCCCCATCAATTATTTAGTAGCAAGTGAACTATTTATGTCCTCTTCTAATGTTCTTTTACCTTCTTTATTGGTTTCTAGGAACTATGCTATTATTTTTATAGAGACAAAAATCTATAAACTTTAAAATATTGATGAGTCTACATATATACATGCAATATGAGATTACCTAGTTATAATTTGTTGAACAGGCACCCTTTACTAAGGAGTTGGTGTTTAGAGCATGCATGATACCATTACTTCTCTGTGGAGGACTCAAAATATACAATGTTATACTTCTTTGCCCTTTATTCTTCAGCTTGGGTAAGTGAACAATACATTTCTATGTGAAAAGATGCATCTTTTATTTAGGACACTTTATAAAGCAGCATTTTCTATATGACACATAATAAGTAGCCTTTTGGCATTCAGTTGTTGAAATGTTATCAAAAGAAGAGATCAAGCACCTATTAATGTTATCTTAAGCATTCAAACAGTGGCTTGCTTCTAACTTTAATTAGACCACAAGGACGAAATTCATCATTCATTTTATGAAAGCTATAAGTGTTGTCTTTATTATTATAATGTTCATAATATATTGCAAGACCAATCAGAATCTGTTTGCATATACTATCAAACACATATTTACACAACTTCAATGGCATTTAATGATCCAATTTCATTTTCTTATGAAAATGAAAATTGTCATTTAAGTGATATTCAAAATGATACCTTTACTTGCCTTACTCCTTACATGTTATATTTGAATATTGGTTGTAATTGATAGATGTAGGGCTAAAAATAGTGGAAATGAGATGTATTCTTATAATATATGCTTTAAAATAAAGTGTTTGAATCTAAAAATTTATATGTCCTAAAGACCTAAAAAGGAATGTAACAGCGACAATATTTAATATCTTTATCTTTTGTTTAATCTAAATAAGATGATGTAATAAGCAATTTTTCTTGGTTTTTGCAACAACACAACCCTAGCCCCTTACGCTGGCAAATATGGTGCTGACATGTGTCTCCTCACGGGCCCACGTGCAACTTTCCTCATAGTAGTACATGGGTTATTCCTTACTTTACTAGAGAGGTCTTTTTGAACCTTCCCAAGATTGACCCAATGGCACCAGGGTTGGCTACAACTTCACTAAATTAGAAGAGGTTGTGAGCTTGATCCTTAGGAAGGTTCCAAAAGATTTTTTTGGTCAAGTGAGGAATAACTCATGTACTACCATGGAAAGCTGCACGTGGTCCCATGAGGGGACACGTGCCAGTACCACATTCACCAGTGTAAGGGGCTAGGGGTCATGCTATTATAGTTTCCCTTCTCGAATGTTGAGTCTATTTTGATTATAGTGTTTGATATTGCATTACTTTATAGTACCCTTTGTGCTGATATTCATTTCACCATTTTACTGTAGAGAGCAGATTGCTAGAAGAAGGGTTGCACCCTTACAGAAGTACCTTGACATAAAAGTGATAAGTTTGGGAATTGGTAATACTACTGAATCTATTCTATTTTGGATAAACATCTTATACTTGAATGTAGCATGACATGAATGACCCACTTGTGATGGCTGCTAATTTTTATTTCAGGCATAATGTTTTAAACGCATTAAAGCATAAGGTTCCATATGAAGATGAGAGAAAAAATAAGTTCAAATCAAGAAACTTTTGCAAATTCAACTTATGCATACCATAACTCAAGTCTGCTATAAGGAAATGCTGATCAAGAGATTTCCCTGAAAGATTGAATGAAATTATGATTGTATTTTAAAATGTAGTTATTTGTTTTTTTTGTATAGGATAAGATGTAATTTAATATGGGCATAATGTTGTTCTTAAGCCCCCATGGTATATCTTTTGATATGGGGTGCCCTATAGTCTTTATTTATCATTTTGATCGTACTTAACAAAAAGATAAACCAAATATAATAGAATTAATGTTCTTTCATTGAAATTATTATTGTTCATTCTTGCTTTCCACATTTACTTGTTTTCTCGAGACAATTTAGTTGTTCTCAATGTTACATTATTGAATTTGCATCTTTTATAAGTTAATATGGCTTGCTATATAATGTATAATACTTAAAAGAGAGAAATTATTGTGAGTGTTCCCTTATTTATTTTTAATATAAGGTATGATGTAGTTTAACATGAGCATGATATTAATCTTACTCCCTATAATATATTTTTATTTGGGGTACTAGAATTAAAGAGTATAGGAATTTTAGCTTAAGGTATAAGGGTTTTGGCTTGGGTACAAGGCTTCTGACATAAGTGTATGTGTTATGGCTTAAGGTGTAAGGGGTATGACTTGGGTGCAAGAGATTTGGTTTAGTCATTTTCATGTAATTCATAATCATTTTCATGTAATTTAAGGGAACTCACATTAATGTACATGTAATCTACAGAAATTTTCATGTAATTCTGAGGGACTAATAAAGGCATGCTTTCTGTATATTTGATTTACATATAATTCTCTAAAGATTACATGTAAATTATTCCTCAGGCATGCTCGCAAATTTTCCCTCACATCGATTTACATGTAATCAATGGTAGCTTACATGTAAATCCGAGGCACTAACAGAGGCATCCTTTCTGTGTGATTGATTTACATGTAATCCGTTAGAGATTATATGTAAATCTTTCCTCAGGCATGCTCACGAGTTTTTTCTCATATTAATTTACATGTAATCAATAGTCATTTTCATATAATTCTAGAGGATTGACAGGGGTGTGTTTTCTGTGTATTTGATTTACATGTAATCCATAAGATATTACATGTAATTGTCCAAGTCAGAAGCCTTACACTCTAAGTCAAAACACTTGCATCTTAAGCCAAATCCCTTGCACCCTAAGCTAGACTGCGTGCACCTAAGCCAGAAGCCTTCCATCCCAAGCTAGAAGCCCCTACACCCTAAGCTAGAAGCCTTGCACCCAAGCCATAACTCTTACACCTTAAACCAGAAGTCTTACGCCTAAGCCAAATTCCTTACACCTAAGTTAGAACCTTTGCACCTTAAGTCAAAATCTTTGCACCCTTTAGTTGTTGAGTTTATATGTAATCTTTGATGTTTATATGTAATCAAGAGGTGTCGATACTTTCTGGCAACCTATTGACCGTAGCTCCGACAGGCGCACTATCACATGCAAGACCTTCGGTGACCAAAGCTCTGGCTGTTAGAGCTTCGGTGGGGATTTTGTACCTTTTTGAAAAAAGAATTAATTAACACACAGGGGTATTCCGTTTATTTGCTTAAATTATTTAATGAATAAAATATAAGCCTTGGTCATTCAATTACATTTGGTCCTTGGGACTAATTTCCTTTTCAATAAGATCATTTTCACTAATTTTTCCTTAATTATACTCAAATAACTTAATAAAAAAAATTAAGGGCAAAAGGGCAAAAATACTTAAGAAATTATCGGCTAAGAGCATCTAATAGTTTAAAATAAGAAAAAATACATTAGTATCCATGAAGTTATTTTTTTATGTATCTGTGACCAAACCGTTAAAAAACTTTTTTCTTACTTAACAATTTGGTTATGAATGCACCAAAAAAAAAAAAACTTCATGGGTACACATTTTTTTCTCATTTTAAGTTATTGGATGCTCTTAGTTAATAACTTCTTTAATATTTTTGTCTCTTTATTTAAAAATTAATAAAGAGATACTTGCCAGCATGGTCTTAATAAAAATTTAAATAATCTAACTCAAATGACCTAATAAAAATTTAATAATAATGGTAAAAAGTAAGGAAAAATTGCCCAAAAAAACATCACCACATATTTATTTGCTAAGAAGGGGATGGGCCAGATTCTAAAAATGGGTCATTCACTGGAATTAATTGTTAAGGGTTAAATGACATAAATACCCTTATTTAAAAAAGCAAAAGTGGAGCAAGGTCCTTCACTATCAATATTTCTTATAGAGGTCCGTTGCTGTCAATATGTTATCAAGTTCTTTGCTATTAATAATTTTATGTCAACACTTAATATAATATTCCTTTTGCCAATATGTCACAAGATTCTTCGTTGCCAATAATTTGAAATACTAGAAGCATAGCTCTTCAGTCATATACAATGATTCTTTCACTATATGCATTTGAATTTCAATTATATGTAAGAAAACTTTCATTTATTCAAATAACATCTTTTGATATTTTGAAAAGTTTAAACTTAAAAGCATTTTGAAATATTAAAAGTAGGGACTTCAGTCACATGCAATGATTCCTCCACTATATGCATTTGAACCTCAATTATATGCAATCAAACTTTCATTTATTCAAATAGTATCTTTTAATGTTATGACAATTTTTAACTTAGAAGCATTTTGAAATACTAAAATTAGGGGTCTTTAGTTATATGCATTGATTATTTCCACTACGTGTGTTTGAATTTCAATTATATACAAAATTTTTTCATTTATTCGAATAATGCTTTTAGATACTCAAATCATTCATTAATTTTTCTTGTGAATATTTTCTTTCTTCCTCGATATGCAATCAATTTGCAATGAAATACAAATTTCCTTCACATATTTAAATAACATTTTTACATATTTAAATATCACTCATTAATTTTTCTTATGAATACTTTGGGAAGTACATGCAATCTTTTTTTCTTGATATGTGATTGATATTCAACATGTGTAAATTTCTTCCACATGTTGAAATAATGCTTTTGAATATTCAAATATGACTCGATAATTTCTCTTATGAATATCTTTGGAAGCACATGCAATATTTCTTCCTTAATATGTGACTCGTCTTCAACAAAATGCAAATTTCTTTTATATATTTGAATAAAACTTTCACTTATTCAAATAAATGAAAGCATGTTTGTAATTCCTTGAAGTAATATTCAAATATTCAAAATGGTTAATTGAATAAATGAAAGAAAAATTGCATTTTCAGGATATCTAAAATACATATTTAAATATAGCTCAGAACTTAAGGTTTGAATATTGCATCAATATTGTGTTTTCAGGATATCATAAATGCATGTTTTGAAAATATAAATAGAGATTCTGAAAATACATATGGATATTTTGAAAACGCATATGGATATTTTGAAAATGTAAATGGGTATTCTAAAAATTTGCTATATTTTTCATAAAAATACTAAAGCATATTCTTAATAGTCACTATTATTAAATGCAAAGCTTAATCATATCAACTTAAAGTATAAAAAAGAACAATTGAATACCAGTAAATTGCATTTATTATTAAACAATAATACTATGCAAAGCTTAATCATATCAACTTAAAGTATAAAGAATAACAATTGAATACTAGTAAATTGCATTTATTATTAAACAATAATACATTTTTACATCATTTGACAATATAAATTACATTACATTACAATAAGATAATACGAGAATTTAGATATTGTTTGCCAAACACTTTTAAGTGCAAGTGTACTATTCTCATAATAAAAGTAAGGAGGTCTAACATTATTTTTTTCTACATTCTCATAATTGTCACTCTTCAAATCAAAATGTCCTATTCCCTCTTTTTCACCAAAGTTGTTGTAACATTGTAAAAATTAACCTCCACAACCCCACTCAATTATGTTAAATAAGGGTAACAAAAAATAAAGTTGACGACCCCAACACTTAAAAGTAATAAGTGATGTGACTTGTTTATAAATTCACTTTCAATTCATGGGAGATATATTAATTTTTTTAGTATATTGTGTGAAGTTCAAAAATAATTTTAAGACCTGTTTTATTGTTTTTATTTTTATAGCTCTTTAAATTTTGATTCTCTAACTCAATTAATTGCTTTTATGCTTTGAGTTTGAGATGATTCAATGATCCAATTCTAAAATTTAACTAAGAAGTCAATAATGATTATCGACAAAGCAAGTGAGGGTTTCTCTTCTCAACTTGTTTTCTATCTTTTTTTAAAAGCAAGTTAACCTGCCAATCTGTGATTAGCTTGCTGCGGGTCTAATTTATGCAGAGGTGGGCTAAAACTAACTCTCATTTAAATGAACTCATTTCCTCTAACCTAACTTATTACATTTTTGTAGGTTGAGCCAGCAGATTTAATCCGTCTTACTAGCTCTACTTAAAATTAATAAGAATAAAACTAACATATTATTAGTTCTCATCTCCTTTTCTCTTAAATTAAATAAAGGTTGATTAAAATCTTTTTCTTCCCCTCCCCTCCCAGCCAATCAATTCGAACAAGGAAACATTAACCCCTTTCTCCTTTCCTCTATTAACTTAAAATCCCTCCCCTCTATCTTTTTTTTTTTTAACCAGGCACACCCTATATGGCATGCGCAGCTAATTTTGAAATTGTCAAATGGTTTTTTCACTTCATTTATTGGGGTACGAATAATGAATAAATACGTTAAAAGGAGATAAAATATATATAGCTCACGACAATTTTTATTTGTATCTAGAAATCAACAAAACGAAGGAACCTGTAAGCGGGGAAGCATCTAGTCATATTTCTCACGAGAAAAAACTCACACCCATAAAAGCGTCTTTTGCCATTTTCGTCAACCTTGACGCAAGAAGATCTGAAAAGCTTAAAGACGATTCAAAGAAATAAAAAGCAGCGTAATGAGTTTTCCCAGCCATCCAATGCCTTTTCATGCGCTTAACTTTTGAGCTCATCCACAATGGTCGATGATCTTTCTTCCTCCGCCAAGGTTGGTTTTACTTTCACCTTGTTTCTTGTTATCCCTTTACATGGAACCTCGATTACCCCCCCTCTTTGCGATTGTTATTTTCTTTCCCTTTTTCATGGGGTGGCACGTGAAATTTTCCGATCCGATTGTTAGGAATATCTGGACGAATGTTTACAATGTGAAGCACCGTTGACATGTTATTAGCTAGCAAGCTACTTGATATTCGATGACGAAAATTTTATTTTGTTGCTGGGCGTGATTTTTTTATTAGATTCTTTCCTGATAATTTCTTTCAAATACGTTTCCTGGTCATTAAAAGACTTCCAATGGCATTTCATTCTACCTTCTAATGCCAATCCAGCAATACGTTGACTTGGACATTATTTGTTTTTTTGGCACTGCTAACTTACATTGTATGGTTTCCTAGTCCGGTGATGTTAATGTGGCATCAAATTTTGGATGGGATTAGGATAGGACGTCAGTTTACCAGCATTTTAGTGGTAGAGGGACTAAACTGAAGAAATGGCATGTAAAGGATAAATTTTGAAAGTTCACTTACATAGTTACATGTTAGGAATCATGACAGAGTTTTCTTCGTATTTGATTCCGGGCCATTTACCTTCTTTAATTGATTAGTTTCCTGAACCCGTCTATTATGCAGATCTTTCTCACTTGCATATATATTTTGAGTTTCTCAGCCTGACTTTTTACTGAGAATCTCTAATTGCATCTAAAGGTGAGGTAGAGCTCTTCATAAGATTACCCATAATCTTAATCATTGGTGTTATGAACCGAATGATGACAGGATGTCTTCCTTACAAAGGCTTCAAAGAGTTCTACATTGGTGGGGAGGATGGCCATATTGGTCTTTGCAATGGTCTGTGGAGTGTATATATGTTCTATTTGTCTAAAGCAGATGAGTACGCCCACTAAGATTGGAGTTTTGGATATAAAGGTCATCAACGAGTCATGCCCAGAACCCAATATTGAACCTTGGGAAATGCCTTACGTGCATTACCCAAAACCCAAAACATACAGCAGGTAAAATACTGCTTAAGTTGAGTTCTGGCTTTCGAATCTGTTTAAATTTTAGTGATATTGCTTCCTTGTTGCCTCATTTTAGGGCTGAATGTGCTTGCAATCCTGTGAGGTATTTTGCCCTGTTGTCAATGCAGAGATCTGGGAGTGGATGGTTTGAGACGTTTTTGAATAATCATACTAACATAAGCTCAAATGGGGAGATTTTCTCTGTTAAAGCGAGAAGGAGTAATATCTCAACCATTGTGGAGACTCTAGATGAAGTTTATAATCTAGACTGGTTAAGTAGTGCGTCAAAAAATGAATGCACAGCTGCAGTTGGCTTAAAGTGGATGCTTAATCAGGTGATGCCTGTTTTATTTAGCAATATCTTTCTCTTGTGATATAAATGTTTGTCTAGCTTAACTGTCATTTTGTAACATTTTCTTCTTCTGGTATATAGATAAAAATGGGAATGAATTCTTTTCTAGTCTAGGAAGACATTGGATATAATCTTGTGCTGTTTGCGGACAATTAGAAAGTTTAGCATCTGTAAATAAAGGGCATTGGACTTGTAGCAAATGTGAGATGTCACTGATATTGTCTACCATCTGAGTATTAGGGGAAAAAACCATTTGGAGTCAGTATAATCATTTAATGATTTGAAAGATATGTGATCTTCAGCATAGTTCGACAGTTACTTAATGGTGACTGGTATTCTGATTTGGCTTGTAAGTCTCCCCTGGTTTCACAAGTCCTCTTTCTTTCCACTTCAGCAAAAGCTGACATGACATGTTTGTCTGCCTTATTGAAAGGGTTAACATAACCTTTGTTAAGTTCTCAATAACTAGATGCCTTTGCACATTTTAATTTGTTCCTTTGGTAAACTGATGAGTTGTTCATCCTATGCTGTCTGCTAAGAATGTTCTAGTGACAGTGATCTGGCAGAATTGGTGCGCCATGACTGGCGTCCCTGTACAAATAATGAACTATGGATTAAATGGCCGTCATTGTTTTGATTGGATTAAGCTTAATGAAGTATGCTATTAGATATTTTGACCAGTGACACCTCTGGATCGTAATTAAAGATGTTGAACAGAGAGCAAATCAATTGGTAGCCCCTTGCTTTTGATTGTAAATTCTCACTATTTGTAAACTGGTATAATCTTCCTAATCCTAATTACCTTTATTTATATTGATAAGGGTAATTGGGTATTTAGACTAGTTAGTTATTCCTAACTGACTCTCATTTGGCTAACACGCTTCTGTTATCTACTAACTACATGTAACATCATACCGGCAGCTACTGCTTTCATCCAATACAGGCGGATAGGAGTTTCTAAAGTAGAGTCATATTTTTTTTCGTTACTCCTCCAGTCCTATTTATAAGGGGGGAGAGAGAGTATTTGTTTTGGTTTTATTTATAAGGCACCTCAATGATTATCATGTTCATCTTTACCATTTGCCCCTGTTAAGTATCGGGAAGCTTATTAAATGCTAGAGCATTTCATTTTAAAGTAGGTATATTTAATAGGGGTAAAGTTGAAAACTTGTTGAATTTTTAGACAAAGTTAATGAGATTTAAGGTTTTCTTTAGTTCCGATGGAAATGTTGGAAATGACTTATAAATAAAACCAAAAGAAGTATCTTATTAGTTGTCACTTGGGATTAACCAATTAGAGTTCAATATGGCGGATGGGAATTCTTGTTGTTGTTTACATTTACAGTGTGGTGTCTTTGACTCTTTGGTGTAATTGTTATAGAAAACCAAATTCTTTAAGGTATTGTGCATTTGTACTAATGGATTGATGTTGTTAAGTTCAAGAACCCTAAGCTAATAAAATGGAATACATTAGAAACATAATATATGATGCTTTGGAATACTCATAATGCATGCTTTCTCTATAGAATGCAATTGATCGTGTTTCTTTTTCTTTTTTCTCTTTATCCTTAAGAATGTCATAAAGCTGAAATGTGGTATGTTTGTTAACTTACTGCAGGGATTGATGAAAAATCATGAACAAATAGCTGAGTACTTCAGAAAACATGGTGTTTCAGTTATATTTCTTTTCCGAAGGAATCTCCTCCGTAGAATGATTTCTATTTTTGCAAATCAATATGACAAAGATGCTAAGCTATTAAATGGGACTCACAAGTCTCATGTTCATTCACCCCATGAGGTCTCTCTCTCTCTCTCTCTCTCTCTTGTCCGTCTGAATTTGTTTGTGCATCATGTTATATTTGTCTCATCTGGATGCAAGATTATTGAGTCAGTTGATGTGTTATCCTACATCCCTGCTATAGATATTTATTGTTTTGAAGTCATAAT
Organism: Prosopis cineraria; assembly: GCF_029017545.1. Classification (NCBI taxonomy): domain Eukaryota; kingdom Viridiplantae; phylum Streptophyta; class Magnoliopsida; order Fabales; family Fabaceae; genus Prosopis; species Prosopis cineraria. The sequence goes on along the minus strand of NW_026555342.1, from coordinate 10,059,567 downwards.
GATTTCTGACTTTGTTTTCAGGCTGAGACACTTGCAAAATACAAGCCCACAATCAATTCAACATCGTTGGTATCTGAACTGAGGCAAGTGAATGAAACCACCACCAAGGCCTTGGAATATTTCAAGAGCACCAGACATATTGTCATATACTATGAGGATGTTGTCAAAAACCGAACTGTATGTCACGCAACATATTACATAATCTTTGCTTCATTTTGGGCAATTCTGTGGAGAGCTCTCTACCTCATAAGCAGTTAAACTTTTTTACCATTATATGACCACTTCAGTTATAATGAAGAGAAGAAAGTTGTTAAAGATTAAAATTGCAAGGTAATTATACCAAGTAATCTGTTTAAAAACCATTAATTACGCCAAGTCTTTATCTGACTAACTAAATATATCCTAGTTTTAGAATGAATTGCCGCATGTTCATGAAATGCAACTGAGATTATATATAAACTTGACCCGACCTGGCCTACGAACAAGTCTACTTGGGCAAAGGTTGAGTTCCCCCCCTTCTGAGATCTACTTTTAGATTTTCTCATTGATCTCAAAGTTAGTTTAATGGTGAGAAGGTTATATCCTTTGAGCTCTCCATTGAATTATCCTTTCATGCCTCTTAGATTTAATAACCATTTGCAAAAATTTCTTCCGCTCTTCTTGGAAACCTCTTGGAGTCTCAACCAGGAAATTGTCTTGGTTTCAGAAATTAGTAGACGTTCAAGATTTTCTCAAGGTTCCTCATAAAGATTTGAAGAGCCGTCAGGTGAAGATACATAAAGGTCTGTTATCCAACCAGATTGAGAATTGGAATGATGTCAGCAAGACGCTCAATGGGACAGCATATGAGAGCTTCCTTCATGCAGATTACCGCAAGTAAACTGATGGGAATGTACATACCAGATTTTGTTCTCTTTTGGTGCATGACATAGCAGAGGTTTGAACTGGAGACTCTTTTACTCACAATTCTCAGCACTAGAATACACCTAGTGGCCTATTTGTTTTTTCTTCTCGTTCTGTTTGTGTAAGCCTTCCTCTAGTCTTTAGTCTCAAGTTGCTGCAGTAGCAGCCCACAGGGTAAGCCACCCTGTTGAAATTTTGGTTGTTTTATGTTGTTTTTCATTCGTTTGTTCATTCAATTTGTATTTCACTTCAAAAGGAGTTGGAATTTCTGCCCATTCAAGTTCTCCCATGATGAATGGATGTGGAGAGATTATTTGATTAATCTAGTTAGACCAAATTCATCAATGAATAAACATATTTGATGTTATGACCTATTCAATGGTGTGCTTCACAAGCTGACATTTCATTGATGGTTGGATTAGTTGATTCATATTTTGCAAATTGAATCTGGATGCAAACTTTTTTCACGGACAAGTTGAGGGTGGGAAGTTTTTGTTCAACAAATGATTGATTTTGACCAAGCACATGCCACTAAAAAGAGATATTTTTAGGTTTTGAGAGAGATACTTGAACGCCAATTTGGATTGCTGATGCTCAATAATATCTCGTAAAACAAACTTTAAATATTCGATTCGGATAAAAAGCAAGGAATAAGTTATGACTTTTAATTCAATTTATACATGGCCTTTCATTTGCCATTCACTAGGAAGTTTGACTTTGACCACAAAGGGCTCTTATTTATTTAGATATTAAAACAGATTGTGCATAGTGATAAATCAGCATGTCACTGACCTGACCTCGGAAATTACAAAAATGTGTTGGGATGGATCCAACCAAGCCTGCATCTAAATAATAATCCAATTGATCCCCCTGGATTTTAGATTATGCCTTTACGACTTGTTCTTTTACTATATTTGAGCCCTTCTTCATTCCTACACATTATTCATTGTCAGTCCTTAACAAACCCTTCACCTTTCTCATTGCACAACCAGTGACTACGTCACAAGACAATTGATCTATCTCTAAATTTTGTTACTTTTTTCTGATAAAACTTGGCATGCAGTTTTATTATGGAAGTATTCCAGCAATAGTTAAATACTATAGGAGGTCAAATATTTCTACTTTGGGAAAGAGGAGGCTTTTTAAAATGGCGAAGTACAAAGTTGAATGTCCAGACTGGACTGGACATGGTGGCTTCCACATCCAAAAACAACTAAGCTCCGCTTTTGACCTCACCCTTCTTCGCGCGCCTCTATTTGGAGCATTTATCAAAAACCATTAACGTCGTTTCCACGCAATTACTCAAAATAGTCACTTCTTTCCCTTTTGTCTTGTCATCATGTGATTTTAAATCCATGTTTTTTTTTCTTACGTTAATCTCCAACGGTGAATTTAAGAATCTACCACAGAACGTCAAAACATCACCGTACCATTTTTAAACAAGTCACTTCAATTATAAGTGATGAATGATACCAGAAAAATAAATAAACTTGACTGTCAACACTTCAGCCTCTCTAAAGAAGAGTAGTATTCATGAAGAACTCTCATATTAATTTAGATACATGTTATCATAAAATACATGGGTTACTTCATAAGTATCTCAGAGATATTTTTAATTTATTTAATATGACTGCATGATTTAAAATTTAAATCTATAATTTAAAAATAAATTAATTCAATTCTTTTAACTGAGCCAAAAATCTTGGATACAAGTTAATATAATTTTGACGGTACCTTCTTCCTCATAAAAGCAATGCACAAAAGACAAAATTGCAGGTGAAGAAATTCAGCGTCTCATTTTTGACCTTGTTGATTCTATGGCTACGTAACTCAAGCTAATCAGTTAAGCCAATCTAATTACACCATCTATCTAATATTAAGATAAAAGACAGAAAAGGGGGTCTTCAAAATGAGAGGACTAACAAGAGTTGAATCAAAGGCGTTAGTTAGGGAGATGGGTCCCACGTGGAGCCCCAAATGTCACGGACGGCCAGCCGACGTCGTAACCGAGGTCTAGGTCTAACCCCAGATCCAAATCCAGCCCCTCAATCCCTTCGCATATATAAAGCCTCCCCAATCTTCAAGTCCTTCCTCTTTCACCCTCTCTCTCTCTCTCTCTCTCTGTACCTTACCTGGTCTCGGCGTCCGACCCTGCTTGGACCAGGTCCGGTCGTCTCTCTCCCTCTCTGACTCGTTATCGTACTTCAATTTCAGCTCGACAACTTCCGGAGTTGGAGAGGGAGCAAGGTACAGAGAAAGCTCCGTAGAATCCATGGCTCAGCCCACCAACACGGCGGATCTGAATCAGCACCAGCACCAGCAGCAGTGGAGCACGCAGCAACCGCATCACTATCAGCAGCAATGGATGGCTATGCAGTACCCTGCTGCTGCCATGGCCATGATGCAGCAGCAGATGATGATGTATCCCCAACATTACATGCCTTATGTCCACCATTATATGCCTCCTCACCAGCAGCAGCTCAAGCCCCAGCCGCAGCCTTTCAGCAGCTGCAGCAACAGAAGCAAGGGTCATCCGATGAGATCAGGACGGTATGGCTCGGTGACCTTCATCATTGGATGGATGAGAACTACCTGCATAACTGTTTTGCTCACACTGGCGAGGTTGCTTCTGTCCCTCTATTTAAGGTTCAAAATTGATCTTTTTTTTTTTTTTGGTTTAGTTTCATCACGATGCGTTATAGCATTATTTTTACCATCTGGTGAGTTGTTAAAAGAGTATAACTAGAAGCAAGATAAGCAACTAAGTAACTGAAGCAATACCAAAATATATATGTTTTAACTTTGAAGCATATGTCTTTTCTGCCTGTAAAATATGAAGCGTTTGTAAAGACTTGAATTCTGCTGAAAATTGCGGCACCTCCAGTACCGGTCAATTCGGACAACTAGTCTGTAGCCGGAAGTGTGAACCTGAAAAACTATGCATACGATGATTACATAGTTGCTTTGTTCAAGTTTTCTGAACCAAAGAATTTATTTAGATCTCTCCATTGTATTCTGGACGCTATTAAAACCTTGTTCTTTTAATTATCTTCTGTTCACATAAACTGTTGATCCACTTGTGAATGGCACATTCCGGTAGTGTTTGAACTGCAACATGCATTATAATTCAACGAAGCCATCTGATTGTGAGCTTTCCATGCAGTTGCTTGGTAGTCGCTTGTCTTAAAGCTTTTGCATTGAGAAATATTTCTGGCCTTGAGTGTTCTCTGCTGCTGGTTGAATCAAAATTCTTTTAGTCTAGTTGATATTATAAATTTCAAACATATTCACTGCTGCTTGACAGTGCAACTCAGCTTGTGATTTCATGGGCTTTATGCTAGACAAACTTGAACTAAAATTATGCATACCCTGCTGAGACTTGATTCCATGTCCTCCGCAGGATGTGTTAATCAGGATGATGGGAAAGAAGCACATGGATAGAGAAATAGATATTGCTAAATGGTTTGTGATGAAGTTTGCTAAAATTGATTTTTCCCCCCACAAGTGTTAAGTTGGCCTTGCATTAGACTCTTGTGTTTGTCCATTTTAAGTGTCAATGAGTTTCATGAGGTAGACGCAACTCCTACTATTATAAAAAATTTCAATTATACATACTATATTTTAGATTCTACTTCTAACATTGTTTTTTTTTGTTTTGTTTACTCTTAATGCTTAGAATTGATGTTATGTATATAAATATATTTTTTTTTTTCACTGACTCATTTTTGAAAGCTTTCTGACCTTGTGTCACCACATATGCAGGTTGTATCAGCCAAGGTTATACGAAATAAGCAAACTGGCCAGTCAGAAGGGTATGGATTTGTTGAGTTTTATTCGCGTGCAACAGCTGAAAAAGTTTTGAACGGCTACAATGGTACCATGATGCCAAATACTGATCAGCCCTTTCGTCTAAATTGGGCTACTTTCGGCGCGGGTGATAGGAGATCTGAAGCTAGTTCTGATCTGTCCATATTTGTTGGGGACCTGGCTGTAGATGTTACTGATGCTATGCTTCATGAAACCTTTGCTAGCAGATATGCATCTGTAAAGGGAGCCAAAGTTGTCATTGATTCAAATACTGGCCGATCAAAAGGTTATGGTTTTGTAAGGTTTGGTGATGAAGCTGAGAGGTCTAGGGCCATGACTGAAATGAATGGATGCTATTGTTCAAATCGGCCCATGCGTACAGGTGTTGCAACCCCAAAGAAGTCCCACGGGTATCAACAACAATATTCTTCCCAAGGTTTGTTAATAAGCACTTCTTATGTTACCTGTATTACTTAAAAGTATGTGTAATAGGTAATACTATCGAATAATGTACCTCATTGTCAGATTGTTATTTCTGTGGCATCACTTGACATTTCCTTGTTTTAATAAATGTCGCATAGTTGCAAGCTGGTTTTAGAAGTGAACTAGTTAAAATAATGCAAATTACAAATAATAATGATAACATGAGGTTATCATGTTTTTTATAGTTTCCTTTTGCTATTATCCATACCATATAAGTATTCTTATACTCATGCTTATATTCAGAGGAGGGGCCTACTTGTTAGTTACACAAAACAAGTCTTTTTAACTACATTTCTTTTTAAATTTCTGTATTTTGTTCTTTTTTTGTTTTGTTGAGAGAACATGAGTATCTTCTTTCACTAGCAAATGCTAATTTTCCTTGAGTTATGGACAGCAAATAGTAGGGCTATTGTAGCTAAGATTTGTTCCATGCACAAAAAGTTAGAAATCAAACTCCTAGCCACTTGTTTAAGGAACAAGATCTCTTGCTACTCTCACCCACTTGAGTTGGTTCCATCTTCCATGTTCTGTTCTTTAATCTCTTATCTTTTTATTTACTTGGCAACTGTTCGTGTCATTTCTCAGCTAGGCTGATACCGTTAACTGATGGATGATCTGTAACCAGACTGTTATATTCTAACATGTAATATAGCTCAACCTTTTGAATCAATGTTACTTTGCTTTAAAAGACACATTTGATGACTAAAAACTCCATTGGTCTTCACTTAATTGGGCTTACTTTTGGTTATAAGTGTTTTTTAGTCCCATAACACATTATTAGAGACTCTTTTCTATGCTCTTGCATATCTTCATTTAAATTATGGATTAATTTACCAACTAACCATGTCTCCTGATATGCAGACCAAAGTTTAAACGACACTTAACCCTCCTATTTCTCGCACCCTTCAAATTGTAATTTTGATTTAATTTGGCGTATCTTCATAGTAAAGAAGGTCTTATAATTTCAATAGATACGAATGTCTGCAAAATTTATGATTTGCTTTGGACTTCTAGACCCAATAAAACAATGTCACTGGATGTCTGCATGAAGTCTTCTTGATGGCTCGGAGACAAACTAGTCATCTTGCATTTTGGTTTGTTCAGCAGTCATAGATCATTTTCAAGGGATTAACACAAATAAGGAGCAGGAGATCCTTGGACAAGTAACGTGTTTTCACTTTGCAGGCTTCTAGTGCATATGGTTAGAGCATAATGAGTTTTCCCCCCTTTTTAATCATAGGTCCCTTTCGTCAAATCTTACTAGGGAAAGAAATATCTTCTTGGCTTCCCAGGTTTCACAGCAAATTGGTGTTTTCATGGGGGAAAAAGGGAAGGGGAGTTCCTTATGGTTTCAGTCATTTTTGTTATTCTAAAAGTTGTTCTTTGATGTTTTTGGGGGTGGCTTTTTTCGTCTGTGCCATAATTTTGGAAGGATTGTCTGTCTTCTTGATGTATTGCTTTCTCCTCTAATCAATAAACTTTTTAAATAATAAAGAATTGTTGCCAACTCGATTATTGCTCATTTTCAAATAATTGAATTGTTGAGCATGTTGGTTATGGTAGACCTCTTAAAGAAATCGCTGTAATGCATTATATCATACGTTATTCATCTAATTGGAATTTTCAACATCTGATTTTATATTCTTTCATCAGCTGTAGTATTAGCTAATGGACATTCGTCTAATGGTGCTAACACACAAGGTTCCCAGCCTGAAGGGGACTCAAATAACACGACTGTGAGTCTGCTTTTCGGTGTGGCTGTTGACCATATTGCTCAGTATACAATAGTAACCAATCTATCTTGCAGATTTTTGTTGGCGGGCTTGATTCTGATGTTAGAGATGATGATCTTAGACAACCATTTTTGCAATTTGGAGAGGTTGTCTCAGTCAAAATACCTGTAGGTAAAGGTTGTGGCTTTGTTCAATTTTCCGACAGGTGCCAACTTTTTCCCCCTTAATAACATCGATAATCATTGTCTTTTCTATGGTGAATTGATCATTATGCCTTCTGATATCTCTTTAATAGAAAGAATGCTGAGGAAGCACTTCAAGCATTAAACGGCACAGTAATTGGGAAGCAGACCGTACGTCTTTCTTGGGGTCGCAGCCCTGGAAATAAGCATGTGAGACTGCTGAACTTCGTTTTGCCCCAAATGCCTATTGCGTTTATTTTTTGATACGAAGTTATGGCAGTCCATAATTCTCCTACTTTGCTGCTTCTATCTGTATGCTTCTATATTTGATAGAATTGTCAGTTTCACACCACAAATATGTAACTGATTGCTTGCTTCAAAGAGTAGTAAGTCGGCAAGACTGTTACAATTCCTTCATTGCCCGTAGCAAAATCTTTGGCAGAGAGGACTATGGAATGCCTTTTTCGTCATATGAATTCTAGTTTAATTCCTCGGATTTTATGCATCTTACAGTGGAGGACAGATTCCAGTGGAGGAGGTCACTATGGAAGCCAGGGGTCTGCCATGCGACAAAACCAGGATGTTAGCATGAACGTTGCTGCTGCAGTCCAAGGGGCTTCCTGATAGGGGCACAACTGCAAACCGATACCATCAAACTCAACCAAAAAAAAAAAAAATTACGTAAAAATATATTTTTTACTTTTCAAGCAAATTTGTAGGTTGGTGAGTTTTATATTTGGATTGTATTGCTGTGCAAGGTTCTTTAGACTGTATCACTGTCTTTAAAATTTTGGGGTGTGCCTGACACATATTATATGGAGAGGAGATTCTTTCTTGACCTTTGAATATATCTGATGAGACTGGAACATGGGTATTGTACTGTACTAAGGTATTTTTGGTAGACGGCTGAGATTATTTTTGATAATCTTTTATGATACAATGCAACTGTTATATGTATGCCGGTCACCACGCATGTACCGTTGAGGTTGGGTTCGGACTGAAGAATGAAGGGGATTGGGCCTGAGTTTGTTTTGGTGAATTTTCTGGGTTCAAGTTTAATTTTTTTCCCTCTTTGTTTCCTTCTTTTCATCCCATTTTGCCTTTTTTTTTTTGGGTAATCCATCCCAGTTTACTTGTCATCTTAGTGGAATGCAAACCAGTTGATAACTTGTGTATCTTTTCCCTTCTGAAAGAAGACGTTATTGTCTAAAAGAACATGTAGCTGACCATTTGAGTCGAGGCTTGAATTTAAAGGTCATTTAGGACATAGAATTGGAAGACATAAAATCAAAATAAAATACAACTAGTGTGCGTTTTTATTTGTTGGTTTTTTTTTTGGCACGTTCAAAGAGTTTATAACTTGTGAGTGTATTTGTATGTATATGTATGAAAAGAATGTTACTATCGCATCATCCAAAAAAGCAGTGTACTTAGTTGCTTATTTCCAGTAGTCTTGATGTTTCAAATTATTTTCATTGATTGTTGACAAAAAAAAATTATTTTACATTGGTTGGTACCTTGACTTCTTAAATTGGAACGTGGATTTTAAGCTGTGTACGAATTTATGTGAGTTGTACTGTTGATAACTATTAACTAATTGTTGGGGCCTAAAAGAGCACCAAGATAGTATAGGCTTCTATATTAAGCTTCAAATGGCTACTTTTAATCAACACTGTCGATAAATTTTAAATTATTATAATTTTTTTATAAGAACTGATAATTATATTTACCGTTGCAGGAGATTCTAAAGTGGTTCTAAATAAGCTTGATAAAAGAAACTGAAAAACTTGCACCTTGTTTTGTTTTTTTTTTGACCCAAAAAAAAAAAAAAATTGCACCTTGGTTGAACGCCTACAATAAATGCCAGTGCTCAATTGGTCAAAACGAGGAGATGAGAGTAATAAATACTGACTAGATATTTTTGTACATGCAAGAAAAGTAATGCCAGTTTGCTACCATGCTTATTTATAAAAAAAAGTCCGACATGTCTAATTTTAACTAGCTTCATTAATTTTCATATAGTTGTTTATGCAATTTTTTGTTTGTTTGGCAATAGTCTATCGTCCACTTCTGTACCATATTGAACAAAAATGGTGGTATTATCATTCCATTGATAAGAAAAACTATTTTTGAGATTGCAAGATTATCCAATAAGAATTACATAGACAAATGTTGACAGAATAAGATTAAAATTGCAGAAACATCTCAACTATTTTTTGTTACAAGCTGTCAATATTGGACAGTGATCAGTTGGAGGAAGTCACAAATAACAACATGTTGTCTGAGAATGAAGCAAGGAGGACAATAGAATCAGAAAAGAGGACCTTCATATCTCCAATATTCGCAAAAAGTCCAAATTTCTGTATCACAAGCGTTGAAAAATTCTATTCTCTCACAGTACACCACAATTTATTCCTCGCCTCCCACCATGTTCCTTCCCTCTCAATTCCAACACACAAAACAGTGACATGTTCCTTCCTTTCTTTCTAGTTTCTATTATATAATATTCAGACGGGAAATATAGGAATGGAATAAAAATAACATATGAAGATCAAGAAGCTATAGTATAGTAAATGCATACTCACATAAAAATTGATACAAAATCATATGTTATAGGCTTTTTTTTTTACCAAAATACTACACATAGTTAAAGAAATTATCGAAATGCTGAAACATGAGAAGTATTTCCCAAAATACTACATCAGAAATCGTTCATAATAAGAATGAGTTTGAGGTCATGAAGAAATCGTTCTCACCTAGAATGATTTTAGAGTCAAAAATTATTTTTTTATTTCATTTAAAGTGAAATCATTCACGATTTCAGTTTATTATTATTGATTTGATATTTTATTTCCAATCCTTCCTTCTTTACCCTGTGATTGTTTTATTAAGTCTTCAGAACCCCCTAGGTCCAGGTTTTGCTTTTCACACAGGATTAAAAAAATTCATGCTCACTAGCTATATAAGAGGCTGAAAACATGAAGATGCGGTAGCAAAGTTGAAGTTAAATAGTGCGAAGCTAGTTTTTTTTTTTTAATCGACATACTATACAATATAAAAGAAAATATCAAAATGTTACACAAAATGCTATACTTAAAATTCATCACACCAAGAATGATTTCTTCAATGTATCAATTCAGTTTCTCCAAAACTCGTTATTGGCAGAAATGATTTATGAATTTCAGCTACACCATACAATTACAATAATAATTTAGTAATCATTCAAGTGAAAATTATGAATAATAATTGTTACTAATATGATTAAGAAATTATTATGAGGTGTATTAAATTAAAAATAAATAATTATTAGGTTTTATGAAAATTAATAACGAATGGTTAAGTTATATGAGTGAAAAGTAAAAATTAATTTACCTCACAAATAGTGATTTTCGATACCACATTTTATTCTTCTTCTCATCCATTGTGATTGTTGTTATTGTTGTATGTCTCTTTATTCTTGAGATTTAAGTGTTTCATTCATCTGTGTAGTTGGCATATTTAAATCAAATCAAGATAATTCAACTAAAGAAATCAATTGTCGAAGGGTGACATATACTTTATTTGATAATCCATTATGTTCAAAAGTAAAAGATGCAAGGATTGAAAATAAAAGGTCAAATAAACAATAATAAGCTAAAATTGTTGCAATGAATGATTTTACTTTTAATGAAATAAAAAAAATTCTGACTTTAAAATCATTCTAGGTGCGAATGATTTCTTCATAAACTCAAACTTGTTTTTTTTATGAATGATTTCTAGTGTAGTATCTTGAAAAATACTTCCCACATTGCACCATTTCTGCCATTTCTTTTATTGTGTGTAGTATGTTGGCAAAAAAGCTTATGATTATGCATGCTACTTAAATTATACTAAATAATTTTCCTTGTGCATCTGTATATAGGTATTTGAGTTTGAATGAAGCATTCATTTCAAAAAGAAAAAAAGAAAAGATCCCTCACAAAATGACGCTGTAAATAAACAGGAAATGGATCGTGATAATTAATTTTTATTTTTATGTTTTTGATTGAATATTACATTTCTCGTTTATGTTCGTCTGTCTTCAAATTTATTATGTATCTATTTAGTACTATTGGCAAATCATGGTGTGTCATGAGTCATAACATAGAGATAAAAACAATATTCTACCTATTTTCATGATTTTAGAATCACAAAATAATAGTTTGAAACAGAAATAGTTACAATAACGGCAACTTTCAATTATTATTGTTGTTGTTGTTGTTGTTATTTCCTGATGCTTGTTTAGAATTATCATGCCCAATAATATGCAGTGTAGTGTAGCATAAATTTTACCTTTTCACTTGACACTGTTATTTTTCTCTTCAATTATCTTCTGATTCACCGCATTAATTGAAGCCAGAAAAAGGGGACGTAATTATAAAGGGATTAAAACGAAGCAGCATTATCTAACATCAATGTTGTTGGGTCAGTAGCTAATTGTAATCCATCATAAATTGACGTCTTTCTTAACTTTTTGTTGTTGGCCATTCTTTAATCCAGCCGCCCAATTCCCCCGCTGTTACCCATATCATATGTTTCCTGGCTTATTCAAAATTGGAAGGTCATGTAGTTTTCACGAAAATTCCTATATAAATTTAGTAATAATACAGTCTAACATATACTCACTCCATTCAAAATATAATACATTTTTAATTGAATATCACCCTTTAATAAAATAATTATTTATTTTTAAACTAATCATATATTTTATATTTATTTATATTAAATACCTTACAATAAATATAAAGTCATTTATTAATAAAAATTAAAAAAAAAGATAATAATCATACCTCCAAAGACGTAAAAATGCCTTTTATTTTTGGATAGAGAGATTAACATTTGAAAAAGTTCATTAATTCTTACAAATTGTTTAAATTTATATTAATAAATTATATAATTTTTTAATAAAAGTTGATCCAATTTGTAAGGATTTAACTCATACTCGTAAGATTATGACATTAAATTTTACTGTATATTTGATAACCTTATTGGTAGACAATTTGTAAGTATATTTTCAAGCATTTCTAACCTCAAAAATATATCTTGGTTTTTATGAACTCTTAAGACTCAACTCACCCAAGTGTTAGTTAAAAAAAATAAATTATACAATTTGAAATTTAATTTATCAAGAGGATTTTGTTAAAAGGAGTCAAAATGGGCTTCACGTATTAGCACATAAAGCTCCTTGAAACTAACTATATCAAGAGTTCAAAGTGGTGGAAAATGATCAAAGTTCTAGCAAATTCTTTTTGGCATTGATATTTTGTTATTAATACCAGAATCATTTTCATTCCCAAAAAAAAAAACATCAAGAAAAACTGTCATCTAATTTAAAATTTTGAATTTGAATTAATTTTATTTTCTTATTTTATGTGCCATGACACTTGAAAAAGCATTACCTCTTTAATCCATAATACCAAAATAAAATAAAAATGTAAAAAAACTCTTTGACAAATTGATCACTGAATTATCAAAAAAAAAAAAACAAAGAAATTGATCACTGGATTTTCAGACTCTACTTTAGTATTTTTACACTTCAAGAAAGTTTTTTTTTTTTTAACCCAAATCAATAATTCCACCTTGTGAGTGAATTGACTCATTTAGTTACCAAGTTATTAGTATGGTCTTGGGAAAGCTAAACATTAATAAAAATGATTCGAATGATTGAAATTATCCAATCTAAAACTAGGTGCACGAGCAATTTAAAAAGTTAAAGTATTGTTATAACCTATTAATGATCATCAAAACGAACAAGTCATGTTTATTCATATTTAAGTCCCATAAGTCATAACTAAACAAAGACTCTAGCTAACACGCGATGCTTGTGGCGATAAATAAAAATATCAAGACAATCCAAACAAGCAAAAACAAACGATTATTGTGACTGAAATTTACTTAATTAAGGTTTTAAATTTTTTTTTATTCAAGGCATGTAGGATGCAAAAATGAAAATGATTTTTTTTTTTTAACCTTCAACCGACAAAGTTGTTAAGAATTAAAATAGATGCCATCAAACCTTTAAAATATACTAAACCTAAGTTGCTTATATTTTATATTTAGTTTCAATGATTCCAAACTGGGAAAATCACAATGAAGGACCACTAGATAGAATTAATTGCTTTGTAGAATTAAATAATTCTGATATTACTTTACATGGCCTAAAGACCTGAATGTAATTAAAATTTATTGTGAAAAGATAAACCACTCCTTATGTGTATTTGTTGTGATGGAGAAATTGATTATTGTTAAAATAATAACAAGACTTATTTTTTTCTTGAATGGGAACCTGTTGACTAAATCACAATACTCATTTTTTTCCACCACCAAGTTAATATTTTGGAGTAATGAAGAAATTAATTATTGTTAAAATGAAAGTGAGACTTTTTTTTTTTTGAATGGAGACTTGTTCATCAAATCATTCCTCTCCACCACCAAATTAATTTTTTTGAAGTTGTTAATAAGAGAATTGATTGTTATTAAAGTGAAAATGAAACTTTTTTTTTTGAATGGGGAGTTATTGAGTTATTGTTAAAAGAGTATATATAAATATATATGAGGAGTAGTTTTGTCTTTTCACAATAAATTTTAATTATATTTAGGTCATTTAATCCTACAAAATAATATTAGAATTATTTGATCTTGCATAACAATTAATTTTGTCCAGTGATTCTTCATTATAATTTTTCCTTTTAAATTTTAAAATTGAATTGGTAAAGAAATTTAAAGTGAAGAAACAAATTAAAAGAGTCATGCATTGCATATGGATTAACTCTTGAATAACGAAAAGTGATTTAAAAAAAAAATCCTTTATTTATCTTAAAAGGGGAGAAGTATTGCAGAAAGCATGGCTAGAATCATAGAGTGTCCACATTTGTTGCACTAGTGCTCATCAAGTTTAAGGCAATCTTGGCTCTCAATTTCACTTGCTGTTCATCTAAATTAGTTTTTAAATATTTTAAATATTATATTTGTTAATAAAAATATAAAAAAATTTATATATTAAACTTGAATTGTCTTTAATACTTTAGGAAATGAGCATCATAGTACTCATAATTTCTCATGATATTTGAATTATTTAAATTTAAAATTATTTTATTTTTATTTTATATTTATTAAAATAAAATTTATAAAAATATAAAAAAATTTAATAAATCTATTTATTATCAATTTAACAATACAAATTTAACTTAGACAATACAATTTAATATTAAAATTTTTTATAATTTTACAATTTCACCATCCATATGCAATATTAAATTTTTTATATTAATAAATATAATATAAAAATGCTTAAAAATTAAATTAAATGAACAGCCGGGATCATGTAAGAGTGAAATGAAGGGCCAGTATTGGCCCAAGCCTAATGAGCACTTGTTTCTCATCAAATGCGAAATGGAATCATATATCTTTGCTTTGGCCAATGCTAAATTAGGAAAAGTTGAATAGTATTCCAATAGGAGCTGAGATTAATAAGACGGGCTAATTTCTTGTAATATGACTAATCAAAATTTCAGTAGATTAATATTTGTGTCCCAAACAAAATTATTTGTAATATTTAGATAAAAGTGTGCATTAAAAAAAAAGTGGAATGGTATAAATCATATTCTTTTCATTAAAAAAATATAAAATATTTCTTAAAAGTTACGCATTCTATCTCTATATGTAAAAAATTTTTTAAATTTTTTAAATTTTTAAATAAAAGATTATTAACATATTTTTTAATAAATAAACTATTATATCCTTATTAAAGTGAAAAGAGAAAAGTATAAGTAATTTAATTAATTTACTTTTAAAAAAAGATTCATTCTTTATTTACAATAGTTAAGAATAAAATTAAAATGTTGTTATATTTTTAATTATATAATTAATTTTTATTAATTTATATAATTTAATTAAAAATATCTTATATACAAGGATAAAGAGAGTAGATGTTAAAAAATTTAAATTTTTTTATTTTAATGTATAATTAATATTTTTTAATATTTTTAATAAATAAACTACTTATATCCTAGGATTTTATCTGTAACTTAAGTGAGATATCCTGTTAAATAATGATTGAAGAGGTGGTATTGATGTAAAGATAATTAATTTATTTATTAAAATATAATTTGATTAAAAAAAATTTATATATATTTTAATGGAATATGTATTAGTTGCACATAAAAAATAGGGATTATCATATATTAACCAGACAAGAAGCAAGGAGACACTGGAGTAGAGGAGAGCCAAAAATTAATGTCAGCAATAAAACAACACAGTTGGCCTCAGACCTCAGTCTTGCAAAGGCGGCTTCCTGTCCCTTCCTCTCTCCTTCCTCCCTCCCTCTCCTCTATTTATTCTCACTTCCTAACCGACACTCCCTGTCACAGCCATGGAGGTTCAAGTGGTGGTGCCGTCTCCGCCGCCGGAAAACTTCAACTTCGACAGCAACTGCTCCTCCCCTTACATCACTGCTCCTTCTAGCCCTCAGCGTTTTGGCAACTTCTTCTTCAGTGCCCCCACCAGTCCCACCCGCTCTCCTTCTCCTTTCTTCCTCGACCTCCACAACGACGACGACTTGCCCAGACACTCCTCTGCTCTTCTTCTTCCTCCGTCCCTTTTCTCTGGGAAGAGAAGCCCGGCGTTCCCAAGTCCAAACTCACCAACTGCAGCGAACAGGACAATGATGAGATTCTTGGGAATGAAGATTTTGAATTCAATTTCAGTGGACTACTGGACAGAACTCCTTTAACTGCGGATGAGCTCTTCGATGGTGGCAAAATCCGGCCGTTGAAGCCGCCTCCGCGGTTGCATTCCGGCGACGGGAACAGCTCCCCGTCGTCGAACTCGAATCTGTCATCTCCGAAGTCGAGAATCTCTCAGGGAAAGAGAATCGTTCAAGAGGCGTTTTCCCCTCGCCACCAGAAAAGGGATTTCGATCCATTCGCTGCTGCCATGGAAGAAGCCCGCAAGAGCGAAGGATGGCGAGAAAAGCAGAAAAACCGAGGCAGGGAGAGAATTTCGAGGTCAAGTTCTGGTCGTAAAGCAAGCAGGTCGTTGTCTCCTCTGAGAGTCTCTGATATTATGGGCGACTCTGTCTCTGAGGACTTTTCACAAACAGGCAAAGGAGTTTCTTCTTCAACAAGCTACTCAAAGCCCTCCACGCCTACTTCTTCCTTGTTATCATCAATCTCGTTTAGCAAAGGTTACAGAAAATGGAGGCTGAAGGATTTTCTACTGTTTCGGAGTGCCTCCGAGGGGAGAGCCACAGACAAAGACCCTCTGAGAAAATACACAATGCTGTCGAAGAAGGCAGGGGAAGAGGATGCAAAGAACTGGAGTTTCCGGTCATCGGAGGGGTCAGGCACGGGATCGACTTCGCGGAGGAGAGGGGCGGCGGTTTCAGCGCACGAATTGCATTACACGGTGAACAGAGCAGCAGCAGAAGAGATGAAGAAGAAGACGTTCTTGCCTTACAAGCAGGGATTGCTGGGCTGCCTGGGCTTCAACCCCGGAATGCATGGCATCTCTAGAGGAATTGGCTCTTTTGCGCGCCCATGATCATCCTCCTTTTCTGCTTGGATCTTCTTCTCCAACAAAACCTTATTTTGCTTCCGGCCAAAAAAAAAAAAAAATCCAATTGTGAAAATCATACTGTAAAATTTTTCCACGGGATAATTTACTCATTATTACTTGTATTAGTATGTGAAAAATGCAGAGAAAATGGGTCTAAAATCTCAAACAATAAATTTAAATTCATAAAAATCATACAATTACTCTGGAATTTATGTCTTTTATCGAAGTGGGCAATTATCATTGCTTAGTTGTGGAATGAAGAATTTTTAAATTTCATTGGACTTTCTATATTTAAATTCCCTGTATGAATTTAAATTTATTTTTCAAAATTATATCTCAATATTTTTAAAATATTTAGGAAATTTAGAGTTCATGAACTAATTTCTCTTATGAAAATGAAAATCTAACAACTTATCTAAGACTTGACGCACGCATGTTGACAAGGTCAATTAGTCCTCGCTAGATGATGATTTTAGTTTCAATATTAATCCTCGGCAAATGAAAATGGGACTCAAAATTGAATGAAGATGATAATAATACCAACCGCATAGACACACATAAGAGAGAATTGTACATATTGAACAAAACATTTCCAATGGGTACGTACATATAAACAAGTCAATAAGTCTTCGGCGTGTATTTGTGAAGTTGCTTGCGAGGGGAAAAACAAGGATTGCTGGTCGTCCGCCCAACCACAGCAAAGGAGTAATTTGCATTTTCCGCATCTGTCTCTTTCATATCCAGTCATTAATTGAGACCTTTTTATATGTGTGACATTAATCACATTCATAAGTTTGGCATGTAAAATAACACTATCAAAGAACTAATCCCTTCAAACATAATGAAATTATATCTAAACCTTCATTTGGAGACATGCCTAGCAATTATTGATTCAAGTGCTTAAGTTTTGATTTCAATCTTTAAATTTTAACTTGATAAAATTCAATTTGTGTAGTTTTTAGATTTGAAATAACTTAGTCCCTGTAGTTAATTGATTTGGAATAACTTAACCTATATAATTTTTTAATTTCATAAATCATTCGGTTATTAAAAATAAATGAAATAGAATGGATTGAAAAAAATAAAAGTAAAAATATAAATCAGGTTACCACATTTATAAAGAAGATGGATAATTTAATTTATAAAATTATGAATCAAGATTTTTTTAAGGATGTGATGATTCTTATATTCATAATGTATATTATTGAGTTTTATCATATTTATTATAAGGAATAAGGGTCATTTAGTTTATTTTTATTTTTATTTTTTTCAATTCATTTTATTTTATTAGTTTCTTGTAATCAAATGGGATTGATATAATTCTTTAACTCCATAAATGAAAAGAACTAAATTATATTGAGTTAAAATTTATGGAGTAAGTTAATAATTAAGAGAAATTTTAAGAAATAAAAGTTATGATACCATTTCAATATAATTAATATTTATAAAAATTCTCAAGACATGGAGGGAGCATGTTTAGTATTTCCATTTGTCTAAAGATGCATGTTATTAGTTCAGGTAATTAAGAATTTGGAACATCAAATCAAATGAAGGGAAGGGGGGAAGGAGAAAAGAACAGACGCAGGGCATGCTTGGCGGAGAGAATCGAAGAAGGAATAAAAGGAAGCATGAGCAAAAGAAAAAAGATGGAGACTTTTATGCTTATAATGATTAGGCTATGGAATAATGATGTATTTGATGCTTTGCAGTGTAAAAGATTGTGGCAGCACAAGACACCAGCAAAGTAAAATTAAAGCAAGAAAAGTGAAAAGCAGGATTAAAGGAAAGATAATAAAAAATATAGATATGACGTGTTTTTAATTTTTTAGATTAAATAATTTTTAATCTTTATTTTAATTATCAATTTGCTCATCAAATTAAATTTCGTAAATTTAATCCACCTATTAACTTCATTCTTATTATTTAAAAATAAAGTTACATCATTAAAATTTACTAATAAAAATAATAAAATATTGATGAAAATTATATAAATTAAAAAGAAGAAGTATAATTATTTAGGTAAGAAAAATAAAATTTAATATTTTTTAAAAAAGAAAATAAAATACAATATAAAGTATTATGTTGATAAAAATTAAATTAATTTGTGGTCAATTTATTTTTATTTAGCTACAAATACATGTTAAGTAATTATCATAAATTAAATTATTTTAAAAGTTAATTTATATTTGAAAACTTAAAGAACTCACACGATAATTTAAAAAAAATTACATAAATAAAAATTAAATTTAAAAATCAAATTAATATTTAAAATAAACTTTAGTGATTAAAAGTTTCATGAGAAAATGATAATAAATGCTTTCAAATTATGTAAATGATAATTTAATTCCTTAAAATATCATAATATTAGTAAAGCTTTTAGGGATTTTTTTATCAATAACTTATTTAAAAAAAGATTATTTTATCCTTATTAAAAGTAATGAGACCCAACTACAACTTTTATTTAAAAAATTACAAATCCTGTTCTGTAAATCGTAAGAGTTGAATAAAAAATTACAACTTATCAATTGGCTTTAATCACAAATTTTTTTAAAAAATAAAAAATCACAATTTATCAAGTGCAATTTTTTATTGAAAAAATAAGTTGTCAAAATGACAAACTTCATTCATAATTTTTATTTAAAGAATCAAAACTTTTATTCAAAGAATTATAAAAATTAAATAATAAATCACAATTTGTCAATAAGAACAAAATTATTTTTCTTAAAAAAGTTATTGATAAAGAGATTATTAGAGATTTTATTAGTATTATAAAATTTTAAGGTATTAAATTATTATTTACATAATTTAAAAAAATTTTATTATTATTTCTTTGTAAGTTTCATTGCCCTTTAATTTTTATAATATAATATTATAAATAGTTTATATAGTATTTTGGAGTGATAAAAGTGGAGTATAATTCGTCAATCAGCACAGACAGCAATGATAGCAGTGGACACCCTAACGGTAATCGGAAATCTTTAAGGCGCTAAGCATGTGCTTTGTCCCCCCCTTCCCTTCCCCATGCTTTATACATAATGACATTGCTCCTTGCAATTTTGATCAAGAAGTCAATTTTTTATAAAAAGATCAATTAATAAAAAACAATGAGTTTACAGTACACAAGTTTTCTATAATTATAAAGTTGGGGATAAAAAGTTTCGAGTCCTAAAAAATATTAAATGAAACAAAAACAAAATAATTAGTAAGCATATAAATTTCCTGCACCAGTAGAAAAAAAGAGTAATGTTCTAGAAAAAAGGTAGGAAAATGATTTTCTTTGATAACACTGATGTAAGGTTGTCCTTGCTAATTCGCCTTTAAAATCATGAGATTAGTGTAAAAGAATTATCAATTCATACCGAAAGACATTAGTTTTCAAAATGTCAAAATAATAGAAAATGGGATCATGAGTTTTCAAGTCTTTAAAAGCACAATAGCAAAACTTTTTACAGTAAAATATGTTTATGAAGCGGGGAATATTAATTTATTTCAAAGCATTTGTATTTAAATTAAAAACATTAACTTCAATGCAAAAAAGGGAGGTACACTATGACACGATCTTCTTTGTGTCATGTGTTGCAGTATATTGCACAAAATTGATAGCAATGGAGGGTGAATTTTCAACGTGCTTCATTCTTTCGTTTGATGTCTAACTGAAGTGATTTAAGGATTTATAAAAAACTCTAACTAATGGCTTTGATTTTACTCACAAATCATTTCTCAATTAAAAGTTAAACATCCAAATGCGAACTCACTTCTTTATGGTTTTAAAACAACTAGGATGTCTAAAATCATAACCAAGTGTCATTAGCATATAATCACCCCTAGGTCACACTCAATAAACTGAATGTAACCTGTGCAACACACCACGACATTCCAATAACACATATATCACATTTTTAATACTCAATCGCTTAATTTTAAAAATTAAGGGGGAGTCTCAATCATGTAACTTCACATTTAATTCATCATCGTTCACAAGAGTACTCACTTCTTACTTGTATTAGTATTTTGATCCTCTTTAGATTTCACATTTAATTCACACATAACCTAAGGCTCAAAATACAACAATTAACTCAAGTATTCAATAGTATAAATAAATCAAAACATGTGACTCCTAATTCATAATATCATTTAAAAAAAATACATATGAACCTACAAGATAAATAAGGCCTATAAAGTAGGATAAGAAGTTTTATGCCTTGGGTAGTTTCCCTTTGTTTTGACTCGATGAGCTAGCACCTCTAATATTAAAAAGAAAGGATTGAATGCAACCACTTGATAACTAAAGTACATTTAGCTTATATAATTGCATGTCAATCAATTATAATAATATAAGTGACAAAAACATGTTTTCAAATGTTATCTTCAATTATAAAATTAATAACCATGTGGTTGGGTATACTCACAAGTTATATTTCACATATTTATAATAACTTCAATTAGTCACAATATAAATAATCATGTGACATGATCGTCATAAAAATGTGAGGGTTACAATATTAACAACATTGTGCCCTTAATATGAAATGCAAAGGCACAATAATAATAATCATATGACCATAATATGATATGTATGATGAATGTCATCTTTATATTCCCTTGAAATCTTTGACATGAAATAGTAAGCTATTCCAAAAGATTTGTCCACGTAATTAGACTACATTGTGCCCTTAATATTAACAACATTGTGCCCTTAATATGAAATGCAAAGGCACAATAATAATAATCATATGGCCATAATATGATATGTATGATGAATGTCATCTCTATATTCCCTTAAAATCTTTGACATGAAATAGTAAGCTATTCCAAAAGATTTGTCCACGTAATTAGACTACCTAAATTTTTCACTTGTGAAGAGTTTTTCAGCTAAGACTATTACATTTACTTATAAGTTATGGTTTCCCTCAAATCTCATATTATAGAGTGTCATAATCCTAAGCTAGCTTCTTCGTTAAACAAGTAAAAATTTGTTAGATTCTAATCCCTCGTTGAATAAGTGAAATAGTCTCTCATAGGACAAGTGAGACAATAATAATATAAAAGTAAGCCATCGAGCTTCGAATGGTGGTCATACTGCATGAATTTAAATTTTCTACTCTTCTTTTTAGGTGAACTCTTACGTCATATGATCATGTAATGAAACTCATGATTAAACACATAGCATGCATGTCTTGCGTGTGAATTTAAAGCAATATAAGCATGGCATATAATTTCTCAGCCATCATGCTCAATAAATCACAAATCATCTCACACATCAAGGTATCTCATAGCAACCACATGTGTCTTTAATTAACTCATACAAGCACAATCACATTATAAACTTCCATTTTGATATATCATCATCTCACTACATATATTCACCTATCAATACATCACATTTATTTTCATTCATAATTACTCTTCTCTTGCATATACACATAACCATGTTCATCTTTGCAATTTATCACATTAAACATCAATTTCATTTTCACATATACCACATAAAATCTTTATTAAGTTGCCATACTTGCATCAATAATAACTTTATAAGCACAATCACACTTTTAATATAATTTTACAAACAACTATAACTAATTAATAAGTAAGCAAGCCAAATTTTTTTTGGTTATATCAAACTTTTGAAAGCTCAAAAGTTTTTTCCTCAATATAATCACTTTTAAAGCTCTTCTCAAACTTAAATAGTGTCAATTGGTGATCAATCTACAATTAATCATACTAATAATCATTAATACTACAACTAATGAAATTTCAACTCTCTAACTTCACACTTTATACTCCAAAAATTTCAATTTCTCACATACAAGTATACCCATAGGGTTTATTAGTTTCCTTTAGCTCACAGTAGCACCATTAAGCTCTTGAATAGCCATTAATGACATTTAAATACCTCTAATCACCCATTTATGGAATACTTTTTGTCATTAATGGCCCTCTAACAACTAAAACTCACAAAACCATAAATATTAGGTTTAAGTAATCTAAACAATTCTCATTAACTTTATTTAAGTTAATGAGTTCAGACTTATAGTCTCTATGTACCGAAAATCACCTTACTTAAGCAAGCCCTATCTCAAAATCTAGGGAAAAAATGGCAGAGGAAGTAAGGAGGAAGCTTGGAAGACTTACTTTAGGTATTATAAAAACTCTAAATTGCTCCGAATCCTTCAAAATAGCAAGCCCTAATAGCACAAGATGTATTCTCTTCTTTTTCTCCTATGTTTCCTTTCTTATTTTTGAACCAAATCTTATCATTGTCAAAATCTAACCATATGCTGTGGCACATGCCACATGCGCTGCCACAGTATGTGATACAGAGAGGTTCTCTTTGCATTTTAATGACTTGTGTGCCATGACATCCTTTGCACATACTACAGTATATGGCACAAAGTTACTTTCTCTTGAGGTTCGAGTGTCACAACTCTACTATGGACCCAATCTTATGGCTAAAATTATAACCCAAAACATTTATTATTTTTTTATAACCACACACCACAATAATTTACTTAATTACTCTTGATTAATCTAATTAAGCGGGAGGTAAATTTTCAAGATGTTACAACTAAAATGTAAAACCTTATTGAATGAAGGCCCCATTTAAAGATGCTTCTTTGATTCAAGTTAGCATATTTTGAAAGCAAAAGTAGATTGAAACAATTTGGCTTTGTATAAAAAGACTGTTTCTAAATGAAACTTTGCATAAATTTAAATTTGACGAAAACTATAGCAAGATAGTAAGTGCTACAACCCTATTTGAACTTTTTTCATTGACAAGTCAATTAAAAGTTAACTATAGTTCAATTCAAAGAAACCCACACTTTTATTTTTGTAAAGGGAAAATGACAATCAGGAACCTTATAAAGATATTAATGATGATTAAAGATTTCAAAATATTAAAATGCCATAAAAGGATAATGGTCTTTATTTGCAATTAAAATATTTATAATTATAATTATTAAAATAATCAATAAAACTATAGAAGAGTCATTCATGAATTTAAGGAGAGTTGGTTGTGAATTTAAGAAATATCATATGTGAATATAAGGAAAGCTATCAATTATACGAATGAATAAATATTTTCGTAAATATATATATATATATATATATAATCACTCATGAATTTAAAGAAAATTACTTATGAATTTTTGGAAAGCTACTTGTGAATTTATCAAAAAGTCAGTTGTGAATGGACAATTAAAAACATAAAAGGGTCCCTAAACCATTGATTTATAATTAAAACTATTCATATTCATTCAAAACTTACATTTCATATATTTACAAGTAATATTTCTTAAATTCACAACTAACTATCCTTAAATCACAAATGATGCATAATTTATAAGACTATCTATTTATAAATTTACTATTTATATTTTAAAATTACAAATAACTATCCTTAAATTCATAAATGATGATGCATAAATTTATAAAATTATGTGTTTATCCATTTACAATTGACTTTTCATTAACACACAAGTAATATTGCTTAAATTCACAACTAAGTTTACTTATATTTACGAGTAACATCCCATTGGTTATTTTAATATTTATTTATTTATGATCTTTTCATGAAATTTCAATAATTTGAGGTATTTAATTGTCATTAAAGCATTTATAATGTCTCTATTCTCCTCCTCCCTTTTATAAAATGTTGAGATGAGGGTATGATTCACTAGGATGGGATAATTTACTTCGATTTTTTAACACCAATAAAGGTACTATATCTTACGATATACTAGGAACAATACATAGTTATCTTACTTGATTAAAACCCAACTTTTTTTTTAATCAGTCGTTCAATGTTAATCCCATGTTTTCCTTTAAAATAATAAAATTATCCCTAAACTAAAGGAAAGCCAGTGAACATGGGAAAAAGATGCCTATTCCCTCTTGAAAGTACTTTCAAAACAATCAAAAAGGATAAGTCAATTATGAGACACAATTGGCATAATTCCTTTCCTCGATGAAGTAGCAGTTTGATTCCTCTATTTGTGTCCTTCTCAATCTCTCCTTAATCACCCATGGACCCTATCTTAATCATACTTATTGCACCTAACCTCTTTCCTAAATTCTTAATTAGTGCATAGCTGCTTTTCATCATAATTGTTTGATTAGTATTAAGGTGTTTAAAGAAAAAGAAAAACAAGTTAACTGGTTTGGTAAAACTATATGGTAATGACTTATAAACAATAGAGCATCTATGTTGTTTATTGTATATTAAGACTTTAAGTATGTTACATGGTTCATGACTTAATTAATTTCTTAAAAACAATATTTTTGCATTAATTTTTGGAACTAAAAATAAAAAAAATCAATCGAGAATGAGTTATTATTAAAACATGAATGAAAAACAAACTTCAAAAGACTATTATTAATTTTATTAAAATTTGAATAGATATTTATTAATAAATGATAAACCTGAATCAATAAGTATTTAATTAAGTTTTGATAATAAGTGATCTTTGATTAGTATAAATTTCTTTTAACTATCATTAATTGATATTTTTCGCTAAAAATAATTGACTTTTTCAATGTTTCAAATACAAAGATAAAAAGAGAAAGAAAGAAAGGTCGGCGGCGTGGCGTGCACGTGGCCATCAATCCTTTCTGAAGTGTGGGGAATGTTGTTAGGGAAAATAAGGGAATTGAGGACCACCTAGATAATCAATATGCGCCTACATGCTCACTAATGTAATAATGTCATGGTACTCTCGTTTTCCTTTATTCATTGTATGGCGTACAATATTGTTATATGGTAATGTGTACACCATGATAGTTTGAGCCCTCAAGTCATGCATATTATTATCACCACCTTTACTTTAAATTAAAATAGGAAAACATAATTCTTAATTTTTTTATAATTTTATCATATTTTATTATTGCCACCATACTTTTTTCATTGCTCCTAGTCCTTATAGTTTGTCTCATCTATAATATTAGTACCTGTATTTTTAAATATGCTAATAGGAATGATGATATAACACTAAAATTATCTGACCAGTAACTAATATCATTTTACTATGCGTCAAACAAATATTAGGTTTTATTTTGTTCATTTCTATAGATTTCAAACTAATCTCTTCGCCTCTATCTTGCTTTTGTTTGCAGCGCCAAGATACTCTATTTTATTTTTTTAATTTTGAAACTATTGATTATTATTTTTGATTAATGTTAGTGTTGGAGTTTATTTTATCATTTTTTAGTTGGGTATAGTATTTAGTTCCTTTCAACTGATTTTCATTACCTTGTATTTTGCGATTACTTTGTCTCTTTGTTTCTTATCTTAATATTCAGTACAAGACTATAAATTACGCTTCAGACAATTTAACACCGTTAGTGTCACATTATCATCTTTTTGAACATTTTTAAAAAGAAAAGGACTAACATTCTAAATGAGAAAAATATATAGACATGGAGCAATAAAAAAAAATACAAGGACTAGCAATAAAACACAATAAAATCATATGGACATCCTAACTAAAATTATACTATCCCATTTTGGGATATAAGAAAAATTATCATGTTTTTCTTTTTTATCTATAAATAAAATTATAAATTTTGCAAAGCATTTATCACGTTTTCCCAAATTGTCCCATACAAAGTCAATGTTCATTTTTATTAGACAAATTTGTTTAATTAATTACAAGAATGACTTAGTCCTTTTTTTTTTGTTTTTCCAAACAGAGATAATTTAGTTTAATTTTTTTTAAATATAATTAGTATACTTAACTAATTTTTTTAAACGTTATAAATTGGTCAATTTTTTTTTATATATTCAGGAACGGAGGGAGTACAGCGCATTATGCAACGTATGTACTGGGATCTTGATTAATTAATTAATTAGTGAGACATCATGCTGGTCATCTTCCTTATTATTAAACTCACCGTCTAAATGCGTGGTTTTAATTTGGATGTTGGTGATTCAAATTGAATGGGTAAAAAAAGAAGCATGGAAAGTCTAAATGTCAGACGCAGAATCAAGACCATCGCACTAGTTAATGTGCGTGCTACAATAATTAATTAATTCTTTTCTCAAGCTGAAAGATAAAAAATGAATATGTTCTCACCAAATTTGTTACTTTTTGTTACTTAGTTCTCATCAACTTGGATCATTGCTTCATTATCTTTAATAGAAACGCTTTATTTGACTGTTTTCCTCCTCAAGATTTTGTCTGACGATTCTGCTTCCGACTTGATGTTCAAATGGTGTCATTGTGGGTGGGGAGAGTTCGTTGCATTAGGAAGTAGGAACCTTTGCTTTCAAAAAGCAAAGGAAATTTAAAAAAATATGAAAAGAGAAAAAGAAAATGGATAATTGACATGGTTGTATGGTATTAGATATTAGCGTGTTTTGCAAGTTCAAGTGCTGAACTTCCCTGGGAAATATTGATAGTTTTGTTAAAACTTTAATAAAAATAAAAATGCACTTATGTGTCTGACTTCCTTCAGTAAAAACATGATAAATATGTCACTGGATTTAAAATGATATAATTATTAATAAACATTATGTTTTTATAGTATTATTACGAAATTATATATTTATTATAGTTATATCTGAAAATTTAAAAATAGAAATACAAGCAATGATGCATGGGTTTTTTTTTTTTTTAATAAACCATCTTTTATATTTCTCTATAATAATAATAATTATTATATTACATAAATGCTAAATAGGCAAATTAGATCAGCCCCTGTAGAATCAAAGATTTACTAGGGGTATAGGGTATATGTGACAAGCGACATGAGCAAGAAAAGTCAACACCGTCAGCCGAAATGGTAGACCATTATGATTGAAGGACGGCTCAGTCATTACTAACCACGCATCCTCTTCTTCGCGCCCTCAATTCTGTTCACACTCCAACAAAACAACGTGCATCTTCCCATGGTAATCCTTCTCCTACAAGTGCCAGCTGTTGGAATCCTAACAAGCATGTTAGTTTGTTATTGAAGGCCCATAATCAATTGAATTTTATGAGAAATTAGCCATACGTGCTCTCATCTAAACCACATCAAACTACCTCACTGAAATTAGAAGGCGGGTAAATCATTAACCTTTATTTGAAAATATAACAAACATTTAGTTTTAATTTTATTTAAATGAAAATATTTTAAATTTGTGAAATATTTTCTTTTAAAGTCAATTAGTTTAAAGAGAAGTAACATTAAAAAGATACGTAATTAATACCCCCATTAAGTGCCTTGCATTAAAAAATAAAAAATTCTTTTAGAAGATGATCTATAATAAGAAGTGGAGGAAGCATGCAAGTTCCTTTGCCATTTATAAATAGCACAAGTTACTATAAATTTTTATATTTCTTATTAACTATTTATTTCTTCCTCTTTATCACTTTCAAATTAGGACAATTCATTCATAAATCATCCAATTTAAGAATGTCAGTACAAGCCATATTGGCTCATGTAAGTGCAAGTGGTATCTGTTCTATCATCCATCCCCTATGTACTATAAGGTGGTTGCTGATGATAGGGTGAACCATGCAAGGCCTCATTATATTTAATCCTATGGCTTCCTGTTTTGATTTTTTTTAAAAAAATGAAAGTTATTAAGATATATCACGTCATTGCTTTTTGTTAAGAACATACATATAATGTGTCTTGATTTAATTTACCAAAGTCTTACTCAGGCTTATTATGTATAGCTCACTTCGCAGGCAAAATAAAATTACCCTGGAAAAATTTATTTTGGCTTAACCAAGCAAGCGCATGTGCATCCCGATTGCATCTATTTTACCACTCGTTGTAACAAGGCCTTCCTCACTCAAGAACTGAGAGTTTGGCATGTACTACAAAAGAATGAATCATAAGTTACACTTCAGCATACAGGGTGCAGTAACGAAACAAGCACAAGGAATCAGAGAATCCTCATTGATTACAACCCGAGTTACAAGGAAGAAATGAGACATTCTCGGGTAGATAGAGCTTACAACCTCAACCATGAATCGTAGTGGTCTACCTCATCAAAAGCTGTACATGCTATTGGTGTTCTGCTCACTTATGATTGTGATTCATAGATGAAGTGGTAGGTTCTAGCTATCTAAGAAAAGTCCAGTTGAACTTGAATGTGAAAATTATAACCATCAAAATCCACGTATCAGTATTTTCCATGGTCATTGGTCAGTAAGGCTTACTGTAGAGCCCAAGCAGGGGTTTTTCCCTCGCTTCTACTCTTTTCCTTGCAGCCTCTCTTGCCCTGAGAGCTGCTTTTTCTTCTTCGGACATAACCTTGGATTTTGCATCTGGTGCTTTCTTTCTCTTTCCCAACGCAAGAGATGAAGGGGCTGCTTTGGTAGATCTCATCGGGTTTGAAGGTGACACTACTGGTCCAGGTGCAGGTCCACTTTGAGACTTATTTGCCCTTCCATCTTCAACTGATTTGGATAGTGAAGCTGACGTCGGTTTTTTAACAGCGGGTCCCTTGTGCGCAGCATTAGCAGAAAAGTGAGGTGAAGCATATGCTTCTTCCTGAGTCACCCACTTGCCTGCAGCAATTTCTCTAAGTAAGTACGCCATTATAATAAAGCTAAGATACTATCACACATGAATCACTTTGTAAAAAATGACGAAACCAAACACAGAATATATGGAACAGTGTATGCGTCTTGTACCTATAGCATCAGAATAGTAGAATCCTGACTTCGGATCATGATAGAAACCATTTGTCTGATGGTAATAATAGCCTGAACTGCTGTCGAACTCCCATTCTGTAAAATCAGCCAGCAACAATCAGTTTCAATTAAGCCATAACCAAGGTAAAGAGATATCGACACACCACTAACAGACTGACATTCACAGTGGGTCAAATGCTCGATAGATAATTTGGTAAAAGATCTCCAAAAATACATACATATAAGATACAATCAGACTAGCGTTTCTTCACAACAAATTGTTGACAACTAGGCTTTAACCTAAAAGCTGATTTTGGCATATCCAATTGACAAAAACCCAATAAAAGATTTTTGTTGGGTAAAGATAGAGTCATCTGTTTCCCCCAAGCCCTTTCTCTGCTATGAGCACAATATTAACAAACACTGAAGAGATCAGCAAGACAGAATCATCTTTCAAATTGTACAAAAGTCGACTACAATAAGTTTTATCCCACTAGGTGGGATCAACTATATGGATTGCACAATGTCATTGTACTTTATCATCAACTAAGTTTTCAGGAATATTGTCAATTAAGAGGTTTTATTTAATAATTTTCATAAGCGTTTTTTCTTGTTCTTTCTCTACCCATTTTTACAAGGCTCAATATTATCCACTCCATTCTTTTCGCTGGTGCCTCTCATGGCCTTCTCTGTACATATTCAAATTATTTCAAACAATTTTTTACCATTTTTCCTTTAAAAAATGCAAAATGCTAGGCTCACTTTTTCTCATATATGCTCATTACCGGTTTCATCTTTTCATACATGCCTACACATTGATCTCAACATTTTTATCTTTACTACTCCAACTTTATGCTCCTACTATCCTTTTGGAGTTTAACATTCACCATCATATAACATAACTAGTCTTATAATAGTTTGATAAAACTTCTCTTTAAGTTTATTAGGTACCTTTCAATTGTATATAACTCCTTTAGCCCTTTTCAAAATTGTACAGAATTAAAGAAAAAATATATTAAGCTTAAAAAATATGGCTCAATTAATAGAGCCAACACATGAATATAACTTGCTTCAGACCATGCAGATTAATCGTCATTATAACTCCTATGAAGATAAATGAATAGTTTTTCTCACAACCTTGACCGTCCCCCTGGACATCTGGTGCATGTGATTCTCTAGCTGCCTCAAACTTCGCTACATCCTTTTGATAGCTACGCTGTGCTTTCTGCATTAAAATACAAAGACATGCGTACATTAACAAGTAACATATATGAAAATGTGTGCATGTGCACCAAATATTCTTATAGCTAAATTAGAGTATGTAAATATCGATAGAAGTGAAAACAGTAGATTTCATGCCAACCATCATATGTGGTGCACCAAGGAAAAATCACAGGACACCTGTGTGGCTGTATTTTCAAGCAAAGTACAAATGATGAGGGGATGACTTCAAAAATATTTTTTGAAAATATGACTAGTCTGGCGATAATCACAATAAAGAGAAAAATGTGAATATATCCATTACAAGCACACAGGTATTTCTTATCTGTTACAATATATATATATATATATTACTGCTCAAGTGCATAATCATTCAGCTTGCTACATGTATTTCTTCATATCATGCCTGCCAAGCTATCTGCAATGCATATTTTTCCCGTTCATTTTGGTGCAGTCCCAAATATCTAATACATCAGATTTCAACTAACTTCGATTAATTGGTCAAATGATAGTTTAAACTTTCCTGTTGCAATGGACAAACTTGTAAAAGTAAGAAGTAAAATGCAAAAGTCAAATACGTGTTCTACGGAAATAGGTTGCATATGCTAAATATAAAGAGAAAAGTTGGGTACAGTTTTTAGGAATTAGCTACCAAATTTCAAGGTAAAACATGACAAGTAGAGATATTTTATAACTTAACATTATATGAGTGGACTTTTTTTTTTTTTTTTTGTAAATAAAGCTTCTCTACTTGGCATATTTTTTATTCGGAAAACTCATGGCAAACACCAAAGGAACTTTACCCACATCATATCCTACCTGCAATCTATTATCCCATAGACACCTCAAAGATCCTTAGGAATTTGATAGAAAACTGTTTAGATAGGGTGGAGTCTCATTAATGAGGATATTCAACGTTCTAGTGGCATTGCACTTGCAGACTATAACATGAATGCCATTTTGCAATAAGGTACAATTTATATAGTTCAATCAACCAGACAAACAAAGATTGAATAATTTTGTTTGATTTATAGAATTTTGACTCGAAATATGCGTTTTTAATAAGTGAAATAGACAAACATTGTTTATGAAAATATGGCATTATTATATTTTCCTGCGGCAAAACCTTGCAAGTCCTGAGAATTTTCATTCATTTGTTTCATAAAATGAATAAAAAAAAAAAATCAAGGCTGTAAATGAAGTGTAAAACTCTTAGTCTCTTACCGCTTCAATTTGCTCGAGGGCACGTGCTGCTTCTTCTTGTTCTTTCTCCTTAGCAGCACTCTCTTTTCTCATGGTAGCGAGCCTCTTGGAGACGTTATCTTTATGACGTTGACCAAGTTCATGATTTCTAATGCTAGCAGGATTACTTGATATGTAGATCTTGCAAAAGTCACACCATTTGTTGCCCTGGCTGACCCAATACTGAAAACAGGAAAGGAGTAATGAACAAAAGCAAACAATGACAAACAGTCCAACTTGGGCATATCAGAATCAAACAAGATGATACATCTCCATAAGTGCGCTATTATGATAAATTCTACCCTAGGAATTTTCATAATCAAAGATATGTAGCTAAAAATTATCGTTTGCTAATTAGTTAGAAAATTAGTTTTATGGTCATAAAAGCTCAATGATTCAACCAGTTATAACAACAAAGTATGATCTACAATAGTTCAAAGTAAACTTGGTGGCTTCCCGCCCAATGAGAAGGAAAAACCAAAATATACATCTCCTAGGCTTCTTTATGTCAGTTGAACTTCAAGCAAGGTTTTATAACAGACCTTAAAGGTATAAGATTTGGAGAGCTTATTTGTCCATAAAGAGGGAAAACCCATAAAAAATGAAGAAATAATATTACAGAAAGAAGTTAACAAAGCATAAAAATTGCAAGCGTTAAGCAGTTTACCTCAGTCATTGTGCAAATTAGGGCTGCCGATCGGAGAGTCGGGCAAGAAAGTAAGGAGGTGGCAATAGCAGACACCGAGATTTAGGAAGGAAATTGGATAAGTTAAGAAGCGGAGGCAGTAGGGTTTGGTTAATTCGTTTTACACAGACTGTCGTTCGTTATGGGGTTGAGCGTCAGAGAAATTCTTTCCCTCAGCATCTCGCAATTCTTTGATAAAGTTTCCTTCGTTCTGAGCCATATGAGATTTGTGTACTAGTTCCCAATAAAGCTGCTCGACCGATCAGACTTGACTTTCGACTCGAAGATGCAAATCAAACAAGTTAGATCGGACGTACTACAATAGGGGCCAGGGATATGACCACCAGGAGTTACGGCGTCTATAAAGAAAGAGCTATGCGGAGCCGTTACAAGATGAGAAAGAGATTTGAGATTACAATCCCCGCCGGCGGTACCTAGACGTCCGGGGAATGATGAAGATGATGGCGAGTGCTCGCTTTTACATGAGATTTGATAATCCAGACAAGAAAGTTTTTGAAAATATAGATTTGTACAATTAACATTTGATTTAAATTTTAAATTTAGATTTAAGATATAAAACGTGCTGATGGGAAATGAAATCAACTAAAATAAAATTACAGATTAATAGAGAGATGGAAATGATTAGAGAGAGCTAATACTGGACAAACGAGTTACGGGTCAGTTTGCATATAAGTTGGATTGGATCAATCCGTCAGATAAAGTGAGTTAAAAAATTTAACCTATTTTATTTTTTAGCGGGCTAACCAACCCACGAAAAATTATTAAATTTTTTAACAATTTAAAATTTATATAATATAAGTATATATATTTATTTTATATTTTAAAGCAAATAAGCAATTAAAAAATTTATAAATAAATAAAATAAACATAAAATTTAACCAAGCAAATTCATTTTACTTGATTTTTATTATCAATCATTTTATCACCTAAATGTGCTATCTTTATCATCGAAAAAGAAAATTTAAATATAAATTAATATTATTTTTCTCAATAAATTTATATTTATAATTTTAATGAATAGATCTTATGAGATTAATAAATAATAAATATTTAAAATATCTCTATAAAAACTAATAAATTATCTTCACAAAATATAATAAAAATTTTATTTGCAAATTGTAAAAAGAATTTACACTATATTTTAAATGCAAAGAACATATTTGAAAGTCATACATTATATATTTAAAAAATATTATCATTATTATAAATTTATAAAAAAATATAATGTAATTAAAAATAATTTTTTTTAAAATATGCTAGCCTATTTAGCCCGCGGGCTAGCCCTTTTAGTCCACTAATTTTGTGGGTTGGATTAACCCAACCCATTTTAAAAAACAGGCTAATTTTTTTAACTCAACCCATCAAATTGTGCAGGATAAACAGGCTTGCTCGCAGGCTCAACCTATTCTTTCAACTCTAGAGAGAGCCGGAGAGGAGCAATGCAGTGATAATATTTTTAATTAAATTTTACTTTTTAATAAAATAATTATTTACTTTTAAATTAATCTTATCTTTTCATATTTATCCCTATTAAACACTCTATAATAAATATAAAGTCATTAATTAATAGAGATATTTTTAAAAAATAGATAATAATTACATCTTAAAAGATTAAAAATACGTTAAATTTTTTTAATGGAAGGAGTATTTGTTATCAACTCATCCTATTTTATTATAATTTTTCAATTTTTAGATAAAAGACAATATAATTTTTTTTTCATCCGTCAAAATATCAAATTGTTTAATTAGATAATAATGTTATCTTGAGTAACTAAAAAAAAACGGATTGTAATCTTAAACTAAAACCTAAAAAACAAGCATATTTCAATCACTTTATTAAATATATTTTGATAAAATATTGTTAACAAGCAAATATTATATTATAATAGTGCTTGATTATATTGTGCTCCTTTCATCCCAAATTATAAAACATATTTGAAGGAGATTTGTCATTTTAAAATATAAAACACTTTAAAAAAATTTAAGATTTCATTAAATAGATTTATTTTAATATTATTCTTTCTTTTTCTATTTAATACTAATTAAGTATAAATTTAAGATTATTAAATGAATGATATTTTTAAAAGTTTATGTTTTTATTTTGAAACAATAAAATTGTTAAATATATTTAATGAGGTTTATTAGGATATAAAATTTTATCTAAAAATCTCTTATAATTTAAATTAGAAAGAGTATTAGGCATATTTTATCTATGCTTAATAGTGTTAATAATAATAAAATAAAAGTTGAAAATTAATAAAAAAAATACAAAAATTTATAAATAAATAATGACCACCATTTTATTTTTCATAATTTTAATCTTTATTTACTTTAGTCAATATTCAGTAATAAATTTATATCATATATTAGTTACATGCTAGTGACATCATTATTTAATTAATATCATGCTTTATATATATATATATATATATATATCAAGAAATTCATGTTCTTTACATTCAACTATATTTTTTATTTTCCTTATCTAAACAAATTCCAGTTTATAATACCTAAAAATAAAAAAAGGAACCAAATTTCTTGATAAAGAGAAAGAAATGCTTCCCATTGATGCGTTGCCTAATATAATGCTTCTAATATTATTCATTGGCTACTTGAAATCTCTCCTACTCCTATATACTCCTCATAGGATGCATTTTAAAGAGATCTACTGAAAGCCACACCTAAACTATTCCGAACTTCTAAATTCAAAAGCTCACTTATTTATTTATTTTGCCAAAAAAAAAAATCACTTCTTCATGTTGCTAAGAAAATCATGCACACAGTCAGGGTTAAGCCTGTGTAATCCGCTCCATATTATATATACAGCAATTCGTTTACTTCATTCCTTAACTGCTATAACAAAATCATGGTCACAGTGTAACCAAGCTATTATTGCAGTAAATTCATTAGATCAAATTAAGGCATGAAAACCTTGATACACGGTTGTAAGAGGTGGAAAACAATATTCTGCTATGCAATTATACAGAGCGAACCGAACACCTGCCTCAGCTAATTTCTTATCCTTTATTTCCTCAATATAATGCAAACATAAAAGGAGGCACATGGCAACATAGACAACACCGTCCACGGGGATGCTTTCACTTGGTCTAGTTCGTGCATCCTCTCCTCAAAATCCCGTTTTGAAATCCCCAAATCCTCAGCTAATCTCTCCATCGCTAAAACTATCCCACTGCCCAGCATCAATGACTCTTGATGGCTCTGGAATATTTAACAATTTTGAATCTCATGTAAAGCAGGACAACCACCCCAAAAATCACATACCCAAAATAAATCAACTGAAGTTTTAATTTGACTCACTCCATAGTTTAAAAACATTACATTTCTATTCCGAGTGTTTAGTTTTATTATCATGAGAATTCTATGAGAGGTTTACCTTTTTTTTACCCTTCACAATGTTTCTTTTGAAGCCAATCTCAAACTGCTCAAGAAAATAGCATCTGGAAAAATCTGCCAATCAAAAAAATTTTGTATAATCATGGTCTAAAAGAAACTTGAATGATCAAAATAATTGAATAACTAAGAAAGAATCTTATACATTACCTCACCATGACACAATAAGAAATGGAAGTCAGTTACACTGTAGCACCCCATTGAACTATAGTGTTGTCTGCTTCTTCTACGGTCATGGAGGATTTCTCAGGAGGAATGGTCACTTTTTCACTGAAAAAGAAAACGCATGAAGGTTTACTTTAAGCCAATGCACAAGATGAGACACCAATAGAAGAAAAGACACTCATTAGCTCCAAAGCTTTCCATAGTCAAACCAATATCAATGTATCAAGTGAATTCTTTTAAACTCAACAATGAGAATATATGATAGAAAATATGGCAGATATTATTCTAGAAAGAAATAAATTGTCAAATAGTTTTCACATTATTTAAGTATTTTGTAAGTTTTCTTGTTGAGTTTAAAAGAATTACTTAAGGGGAAGTAGCAGTTTTCAAGTAATATAATAAGAACGGAACCACCCTAAAAAAATTAACCCCCTCACCCCACCTGAGAAAATTTCATTTGTACCCCCCCTAAAAAAAATATCATTTGACCCCAATTTAAATTTTCAAATCAATAGCATATATACTCCCTCCATATCACAATATAAGGCATTTTCTAAAAGTCCTGCTTGATCCAAGACATAGGACGTTGAATAACTTTTATCATCGTTTTTTTATTATACCCCAACTTCATTTATAACTCATTTTTTAAAAAAGATGTATTAAAATTTTAATTATCATTATCAAGACACTTGTATAGGATATTTATTGAGGGTAAAATTGAAAAAAATTAAGGTTTCAACTAATATTTTTTTAGAATCGTGGATTAGTTACCAATGCTCTATATCCTAATTCACAGGGAGCATATATATATATATATATATTAAAAGTATAGTTTTCTCATGCATTGATTATAAAAAAAATTGCAGGAAACTCATAAAATAAAGCAAAACATGTTTAAGCTTATGAAATTATGTCAATAGAGACATCCTAATTAAAAGCTAAATAAGTAACCGAGGATGAAATAATTGTATTTGCATTTTTCAAGTCCCAAACAGAACATTGGGCTGATATGCATTAACTTGAAGCCTTGAAGCATATAGTATACTTTGATACCTCAACATGATGTTCATAAAAAGATGAAATGGGAAGAGTAATGGTAATGGTAATAAAACACAATTAAGGATCCATTGGAACAATTTTAATGTAAACTGCTTGTTGGTGCTATCATATCTATGAAAATAACATGAACCGGAAAGCTTTCTCGACAACCATACAAGTCATCATCCAATGTATGCTTAGTAATCCCCAAGTACACATAGATTTAAATTTCATATCAAAATGCTTTATGCCAGCAAAAAGAAATCAACACACTTGGCAGAATTACTGTGGAATTTATAGCTAAACATAACGAACAGGGGCATACCATTCAGTTCCTACAGTTGTCAAATTCTCATACAGAGTAATAGAGCTGGTAATTCGGGCAGGGTAGGCTTAAAGTATCCTATCCTTTAAAAAATTCATACAACCAAGTCTGGCTCTAACTTTTTTGGGCCGGATTCAAGTTAGCCCGTCGGGCTTGGCCAAAATTACAAACTCTATATACATATAAAGCTATAAATTTCAATGGTCGGGCTTAAAGTATTTTACCTTCTTAAAAAAGCTCATATAGCCAAGCCCAGTCCTAACTTTTTTCGGGCCGGTTCAGACTAATCTGTCTGGCTTAGCCTGAATTACTAGCTTTGTGGAGCAAGGTCATATGGATGTGTGTAAATTATAATATGCCCCCTTTCTCTACAAGCCAAAAGCTCTAACTCCATCATGATACTGCCAACGAAATTGCAGAATATGAGAAAGTCTCTATTAGTTTGGTCAATTAAATTAAAGCTTTGAACTAAAAATAGAATTCTCTGATGGGGGGAGACTTAGGTACTTGGTGTTATAAACTAAATAAACTTTTGTCCAATCAGATAAGAATTGGATTTTGAAGTGTTAATAATATTAATAACAAGAGTTTGTTTTAGAGCAAACAATACATAAAAAATTTATATATCTCGATTTGACTGAAAACCAGTACCTAAAATATACAAAGCTAAGTATATAAATATTTTCCTTCTTCAATAACCTCCATTGTAGTCATGTTATGTAGGATGAGATAGAAATGCCATCCTAATAATTAATTTTCCTTTTTAAGGGGACCAGCTGGATCCCAGAAACCACCTTGTAGAAATCAATTTCATTAGCAAAGATGCTAGCCAACTAAAAATTTATCCATTTCATTATTACAGGACATTACCTACAAAATCAAGTTTATTAAACAGATAGAACATAAGATATTACTAGTTCACCACCACTTCAACCCGATATATTTTAGATGTAGCAGTGGTTCCCTGGCTCTACTCTTCCTTCTTCCACAGTAAAGAATTTAAAAAGTAGCAGCTTTTAAGGCAATACAATAAGAACAGAACCACCCTTAAAAAATTACCCCCCCCCCAAAAAAAAAACCTCACCTGAGAAAATTTCATTTGTGCCCCCCTCAGATATTTCATTTGCCCCTTTTCCAATCTTCAAAATCTCAAGCATATATTTAAGAATATAATTTCAATAACTTCTACTTTCCCTTGTTCTGTTGGCAAGAAAGAGACTAAGAAAAGGAATACGTTCTTTATTAAAAAATATAAAGCATGTTTTGAAGAGTTGGATGTTAAAAAATGTAAGATATTTTTAGTGTTTTAAAGTATAATCATTGTTTTTTTTTCCCCAAAAGCACTCTTCAGAAAAGATCACCTTATATTTATTTTAGAGTGAAACAGCCTATTAAATAAGGGTAAATATGGAAAAATAGTGTTAGCTCAGAGACAAGTAACTATGTTATTGAAGAGTGAGATTTAGTTAAAAATGACTTACATTTTTTAATGGAGGGAGTATAAAAAAAAAATAAAGAAGATGGCTTATTGCCATATAGGAAGCCTAGTGGAATTAGCCATCTATCTTAATCCCCAGAAGTAAATTCCATGTCATAAGGTGTGACCAAAAATATATATGGAAGTTGTTTTACCTGGGCAATGAGGTTATCTGCAATGATAGTGGAGCTCCAAGAAAAGAAAAGAAAACAAGAAATCCAAGCTTCTACCCCCAGTCATGCCAGATGGTAGCAATAAAAGAGAATTCAAACTTCCAACTTCCAAGTAACGAGTTTTGAGGCATTGAACCAATGAAATCAGGTACTTGCTGCAGGATGTGAACAGTTTCCACCATTAGGTAGCAGGCCATCCTTGGCCATTTCAGTTAGTACGTTCAAAACAGCATCCATGTTCCCTTCTTTATAGTTGATTTCAACAAGTACTTTAGCCAGCTCAGCATCAGTAAGCCTACAGCTACTCAATGTGTTTTGTATTACTTGACTCATCTTAGTAACCATCCCCTTTCCAGTGAGAGCTTTCACGAGAGCCAGAACAGTCACTGTATGAGGATTAAAACCCAAGTGCACCATCTCCTGGTACAGATTATATGCCTTCTGAACATTTCCATATTTACAATGTCCATGTATAATAACATTATAAACTGCCTCGTCAGGCTTATGACTCTTCTGAAGCATTGTCTCAAAAACTTGATCTGCTTCATTCATCAATCCCTTCATGCAAAATCCTTTGACAAGAGATACCACGCTTTTAAATTCAATATTGCTGCAGTTTTCAATCAAAGTATTATATGTCAAATCATTAGGTATGGACTCGTCATAAAACAACTTCAGAAGAAGCTTCTTGGCTTCTCTTGTCCTTGCTTGTTTGTTAAGTCCATTAATAAGTACACTATATGTAACGTCATCAGGCAGAAAACCTTTCTGTATCATTTCATTGTGCAAATGAAGAGCCTTACTCAATTCACCTTCTACACAATAAGCATTTATCAAAGTAGTATAAGAAAATTCATCAGGCGGGAGACCACCATGCAACATCTCTTCAAAAAGATCACAAGCTTCCACCAATTTTCTCTGCTGACAGAGACCTTGTATAAGTGATGAATATGTAACAGTATCAGGTGAGACACCCTTCTTAACCATCTCCAGCTTCATTTGGAAAGCTTTTTCCAACTCTTGATTTCGACAGAATCCAGATATAATAGTACTATAACTCACTACATCAGGGGATAACCCCTTCTCAACCATATCCCTTAGGATTCCTTTTGCATCTTCCATCCTTCCCAAGATGCAATGGCCATTAATAAGTGCATTATAAGTTATAATCGAAGGTGAAAATCCACTGACAATCATTTCATTGATAACCTTATAAGCTTCATTCAGTAATCCCTGCTGGCAGAACCCATCAACCAATGTCGTATAAGTTCTCCCATTTGGAATGAGTCCTCGAACACGCATCTGATCTAGGAATTCCATTGCACGGTTTAGATTCTTAGCCTTGCACATACTATTTATTAATGTAGTATAAGTAACAACATTTGGTGATAACCCTTTCCTCATCATCTCCGCATGCAAAACTAAAGCTTGGTGAACATCTCCTCCTTTACAAAACCCATTGACAAGTGTATTAAAAGTCACCTCATCTGGAGAAAAACCTTTCCTATTCATCTCCTCAAGTACCTGCTGAGTTTCCCCGATCCTCCCTTCTCGACACAATCCATTGATCACCACATTATACGAAATCAAATTCGCCTCCACACCCTCCATCCGCATCGATTTCAATAACTTAAATGCTTCATCCATTCTCCTCATCTTGCAATACGCATCGAGTATTGTATTGTAGGTAACTACATTCGGCAAGCACCCATATTCTTCCATTTTACGCTTGAGGTGAAACCCCATTTCTAAGCTTCCTTCCCCACAGAAACCACGAATTAGAACATTATAGGTATAGACATTTGGAGACACCCCAGTTTTAATCATCTCACTATAAATATCCTCAGCCAATTTAAGAGAACGAGTCGACCTTAAAACAGCATCCAGAATCGAATTATATGATAGCACGCCAGGCATAAATCCATTGGCTTTAGCTAGATTAACAATATACATGGCCTTATCGACCAAGTTAACATGAGAATAGGACTTAACCACCAAATCAAAGACAGCCGAGCTCGAATTGCATAAATGATACGAATCCTTTAGGTATTGAAAGATCAATTCACCACTGTCATCGGTTGCGCTTAGGGCTACGTCCTCGGCAAGGCTCTGAGCTGACTTGTAAAGCTTGAAGCGGGTGAGAATGTGGAGGGCGAGGCACTTGCATTGGAACGTGAAAAAATGGTGCCTTCGGGCCCAATCAAGGAACTTCAGGGTAATAGGTTGGTCGAACTGGGATTTCAAGAGTAGATAAGAAGCTGCTTCGGGAGTGAACTGGGAAGATAGAGAACTCAGTTGTTGAGGATGGCGTTTAAGATATATGATTGCCTTATTAGCTAGATGGGCATCGGAGGGTGAGCAAAGGGATGATAGTGGACGACAATTATGGGGTTTTAGAAGACCCATTTGGGGAAGACAACAAAAACTAGGGTTTTAAGTGAAGAAGATAGGACTGGAAGAGTCGAAAGGAGACGACTTCACGGAGATTTTCTGCACCGAACAGGGAGCATCGTGCGCTAACAGGGGAGATGGAGGAGGTGCGTGTCAAAGACAGACTATAATCCAATCAATCATTTTGGGTGACAAACCGCATGTTGTCCAAGTTATATAAACAAAGCAAATTGCTCCCTCAGATGATGAAGTTCGTCCGCAGTCAATGGCTGGGATAAAGCCAGCAGCGATGTAAATGAACCAGTGAGTAAATTGTTAATATAATTAGTATGAATCAATTATATTCTAGTACATAAAGGAAGAACAAATTATGGGTTCAGAACTCAGTTGTGACATGCACTATGAGACACGGTTAAATGGCTTCTCAAATCTCAATCAACTTTGCACTGTGCTACTAAAGGGGGGAAATGAAAACAAAATGCATGCTATTTCATTTAATTGACGACTGACAAAACCCTTTGCTTCCAAAGTGACAGGCGAACGTTGACAATAAACAGAGATGGAGATGGAGACAAATATTCAGAGACCGAGAGGCAGATCTGCACTACTAAGGAGAGACGAAGTCTGCGGGTGAGATGCCAGTGCGCCGGTGAACGAGCCTGAGACGAAGTGGGTGGGCAAGCTAAATCAATTCGAAACTGAAAATCGAATCAAATTAAAATTTACTTGATTCAGTTTATTTAATTATATAATTTGATTTAATTTTTTTAATAAAAATTTTGAATTTTAATTATATAATTTGATTTAATTTTTTTAATAAAAATTTTGACTAATTAATTTAATTTGATTTAAAAATTCTTAAATCAAATAAATTGAACCAATTAAATTATATATATATATATATATTTTATATTTTTAAAAAGGTGATTAAATATTTATCAATGAGTAAGAAACATTTTTCTATCATTTACAGCAGTAGTATTTTTTTTTTTTGCTTAATGTGATATTTTGTTTTTTATTTCTATAATTTAGTTTTTAATACAACAGTATTAAATTTTATTAATTTTTTTATAAATTATGATATAAGATTATTATTATTTTGTTAAGCTTTCAACATCAAGAAAAAAATGGATAAAAATATATGTGAACAATTAGACTTTAGAGATTCAAATCAAAGCTCATGAACCAAATTGACCTATCAAATCAAATCATTATAATTTAGTTTGATTAAGTATTTTAATTCAATTCAATCCAAATTTTTTGTTTAAGTCAGTCGATCAGTGAGTAAAACATCTTTCTATCACTTAAAATAGCAGTATTTTTTTGTTTAATGTGATGTTTTATTTTT
This sequence comes from Prosopis cineraria, assembly GCF_029017545.1. Taxonomy (NCBI): domain Eukaryota; kingdom Viridiplantae; phylum Streptophyta; class Magnoliopsida; order Fabales; family Fabaceae; genus Prosopis; species Prosopis cineraria. Next base: position 10,016,763 of record NW_026555342.1, on the reverse strand, counting down.
TATTTTTATAATTTAATTTTTAATGCAATGGTATTAAATTTTATTAATTTTCTCATAAATTATGGTATAAAATTATTATTTTTTTGATTAAGCCTTCAACATCAAGAAAAAAAATAAAAATATATAAATAATTAGACTATAAAGATCCAAATTAAAACTCATAAATTAAATTGACTAATTGAATTAAATTATTTTAATTTAGTTTGATTAAGTATTTCGAATCGATTTGATTTAAATTTTTTATATAATTTAATTGATTAATTTAAAAAAAATTGAAATTGAATTGACCGAACAACTGAATATTCACCCCTACGTGGGCGAGGTGCCAGTGCACCGCTGAGGGAGATTGACGCGGAGGTTGCGAGAGAGTTACGTTGTGAATGTCGGCATTGAGACTTGAGACTTGAGAGGCCACTGACAAGTGGTGTGGTGACTAGCGAAGGCAAAAAAATTAGTTTAATAAAATTACTGAAATATCACCCAAGAACGTTTGTCTATGCAACATGGATTTTATAGATATATGAATGATTTAATAAAATTAGTTTAACATTTCTTGCGATCAGGAAAGTGAATGTGATTTCCAATTGTGCCAATGCTGTCAACATGATCATAAGAGATTCCTTACAGAATCATCTTTTTTTGAGATACTATTTAGAAAGTTAAACTAATTTTAAGAAGAGATCGGTCTGTTAATTTAAACTTTATTTCTAGGCACTATGCTAAAAACGTCGATGTGCTTGCTAAGAGAACTCATACTTTGTTTAAAAGTAGGCCTTTCTTCAACCATCCTCCATCTTTCATTAGAGAAGGAGAGGAAGGGAAAAAAAATGATCTCATTGAGGTATTTTGATCTCTTTAGCTTTTGATATGAATGAATAACTTTTTATTCAAAAAAAATTAGTTTAACTTTTAAATCAAATTATATTATGTTATGTTATATATAAATGTTGTATTTATATATTTTAAAAATAATATGTGTAAGTAATTAGTTTATGTATAATACTCTAAAAATATATTCCCTCTAGTCTTTATTGTAGGACATTTTAAGCCATTTGACATATATTAAGAATTTTTTTTTCTTTTTACATCATAAAAAAGTGAGAAATACTTTCACTTTTACCTTTAACTTTAAATAATAATATAATTATATTAAATACCTTTACACTAATAAAAAAAAATAAAATTAAAAAAAATAATTTAATTATTATAAAATGTCCTATATTTCGAATCAAAAATTACTTTTAAAGAAGGAGTACGCAGTTATGCCCATGCCCCAGATACTAGAAACAAGACATCAGCCTCCATGGCTTGCCAGCAGCACATCCTTGATCCAGATAAACCTAATAGATAAAATTAGACATCAAAATGAGAAACCCCACGTGCCTACAGCACAGCATCCTGAACTTGGATATCGTCTTAACTTGTTAGCAAGCTCTACATGTTACGTAGAATTATCAGATATATGTAATAATTTGTTTCGCAGTTGCTGCTTATATGAATAATGTGATTTATTTTAGGGCATTCATGTGCCAGCTTGTTCCTTATAAAGTCAATTGTTGATCCAAGCAAATATACAATGAGACTGTAGCAATCAGTGCGCCAATAGAGAGGACAGTTCGGCTTCACAATTTCACACGATTAATAAATGCTATACAAGGTACCAACGACCAAAGATCCCAGACCGAAGCAATTCTGCTTTTTTTTTTTTTTGGCCAGGAAGCAATTCTGCTTAATCGTTCATTTCTGTTATATTTGTCTGAAATTTCTCGTTACAATTCTACGTCAGTACGTCCCTCCGATTCAGGACTCACAAGACATTCCGATTGATGTTGCAACAGATCATCTCCTACTGCGTCATAGTCACAAACTCACAAATTATTTGAAACTAAAACTCACTCATAAGCATTCTACAGATGCTACATGCTTCATAGAAGACACTTGCACATCAATATTCTAGCAGAACTTCATGTGCCCTTATCTTGAGGAAAGCCTTTGGTGCAAATCATCAGCTAAAGCTTGCCTCAGGCTTTCCCCAAAGAAATAAAATGACTTCTCGCTATCCAGCACCCTTGGTTGAGGCCCACTCTCATCAGGCTCCTTCCATAGCTCTGGCTCTGGTTCCCTCGCAATTTGACATAAATTATGCAACACGCAGCATGCAACGACTGTTTGTGGTGCATGACTAAGACCGACATTCAAATCCTGAAGAATCTTCCACCTCCCTTTCAGCAATCCGATTGCCTCAACCACCACCGACCTTCCCTTCATAAGCATTCCATCAAACAGGTTCTGAGCAGGCGTGCCCATGCCATTAGGAGAAAAGGGTGTGAGCAAAAATGGCAGCAACGGATAACACCAGTCTCCAACAATGTAAGGACGAACAGGGTGAGCCCTGACACTGATAACTTTATCCCACACAACATCACCGGAGGTAAGCCGATTGTACAGATAACTATCCCTGAAATGGGTGGCATCATCTGCACCGCCAGGAGCTTTAACACAAACATCCCAGAAGATCTTCTTGTGATCAGCAACAACCTGAAGGAGAACTGAGGGATACCCGTATCTGCATCTATAGCTTGTGGGAATTTTCTGGTCGTTAGGAAGGCTATGGAGCTTCACTGGACTTGTATCAATTGCTCCACACATGTTCGGAAGGGAAGTGAGTTCTTCAAAAGCCTGGGTCGTTTCAACTAGCCGGCGACGACTAACTGGGATTTTGATGAATTCTGGGTAAAGTTTGGTCGCTAGAAGTCGAGTAACCATATTGGTGATCTTGGAGACTAAATAAGGCTCCAGGGAGTAGCGGGTAGCGACGGTTTTCGCAGAAAAGCCATGTGCAAGACGAGAAAGGACCATAGCAACGGCATAATCAGAAGGGAGCGAAAGATTGGAAATGGCAATATGAGGTTTGAGCTTGTCAACGACAGTGGTGAACACAGGGTAAGAAAGCCCATAAAGTGAACGCCAGTGTGCGTCGCGAAGAGGAGCTTCAAGGGACCAGATGTGTTCTGTAGAGAGAGCTCGGAAAGCCGAAACAGAGAAATCAGAGGCTGTTGCGGACGAAGCAGGAGGAGTGGCAGTCGAGATTGAGGTGGGTGAAGAAGGAGTAGGACGAGAGGAGGCAATGTAAGAGAGAACAGAAGCAATGGTGAAAAAGAGAAGTGGGGCGATGGAGGAGGAGTAGAGAAGAGATGTGGGTGAAGTGGCAGAGGAGGCGGCAGCAGCAGAGGAAGCAGTGGCAGAGGTGGTGGTAGTGGCAGAGGAGAGGGTGTCGGAGAGGAGGGAGGTGGTGGGATCTAAGGAATTGTGGAGGTGAAGCAGATTTGAGAGCATAACCAAAAAAGATTGGTCCATTCTGTTTTGGCAGTCTTGATCTCAGACTTGAAACCTTTTTTTCTGGAAAATTAAGGCTTGTTTATGGAGACGACGAGGAGTGGAGTGCCACTTTATCTAGATTATCTATCTATCAATTCTTTTAGTGAGAAGCTCCAGCCTCTTCCCCTCAGATTTCCCCTGCCCTTGCCCTGTTTTCTCTGTTCTTCTATGCAAAATGATCTTCACAGCTATCAACAATGCACTGGAACAATAACCATCCTGCTTCAAAGGATGAAGAGGATCTCGTTAGCAGAAACACACTCAAATTGAACGCTACCACAACACATCAGCCCACGGAATTTCATGTTGAAACAACAAGAGCAAATGATAACAATCTTAATACTACTACAGCAGATCAACCCATGGAATTTCAAGCAGAAACATCAAGAACAAGCAACAATAATCTGATAAATGAAATTAAAGCAATCAAACCTCTAATCTCTTACAAAGATTCCCAACTTAATGCAACAGATGCTTGGAATCAGTGAAGCTCATAATACCGCCATTGTGGACAAATTGCTTGTTGAAGAAACTGAAAAAGAATGGTCCCCACTCCCCATTATAAGAAACAAACAAGCTTATGGTCCATTATCCTATGGTTCCTATATCCAATGGAGAATGGAAACAACTCTGTCAACCATGGAAAGAGGCTTTGGTCATTACCACACTAGGAATCAAACTCAACCCAAAATCTCTTAAGCCCGTGTTAGCTAAAATGTGGAATCTGAAGAAGTTTGAGTTGATTGATCTGGTTAACAATTATTACATTGTTAGAACTCAACACCTACAACACTACCAAAACTTCTTAATGGAGGACCAAGGATCATCTTTGATCACTGTATCCTCGTTCAGTGATGGTCCCCAAGCTTCGATCCTAACTCAATTCCTTAGGCAAATTCGCTCTTTGGGACACCTCTCAAACATCCCTATTCAGTATTATGACAAGATTTTGCTCAGAATGGGAAATTGTATAGGGAGAACGAAAAGCGGACACTCGCCCTCACTAAATCAGAGAACGAACAATAAAGACAGAAAGAGGGAAATACGCTCGAATTAGTGTCGAGACGGATCTCAGAATGATGAGAGTCTCAACTTAATATGCTTTGGCAGCGGATACTAGAAGCATAACAAACCAATTGCTCCTGTGACCCAAAAAATCAACAGAAATCTGAAGAAAGGGAAGCCCAAAGCCACAGAAATGAAAATGTTCAACCACCATCGAATCATCAAAATTGAAACACACTACAGCATATCAACAAAAATCAATTCCCGCCATCAAATATAAGTCACCGGAAAATCTCAAGAAAGCTCACCAGCGGAAGAATTTGGAGAATGGATGCTAGCCCGAAGGCCAAAAGGCGCGCGTAATCTGAGGCCCCTTCCAACGGATAGAAACTGTGATCCTTCTCGCGGCAGATCTAGCCGCTGTAATCGTACGAATAATGGGTTTAGCCGTTTAGGTCGCGACTTGACGTCTTGGCCAAAAAGGGTCAGAGCGAAGACGGCGGAAATACCTCAAGCAAAGATGATACACCGCCAAACACGAAGAGGGACGCACAGAAGCCTCCTTATCAGACTCGACAACATCACGACCCTCCTGAAATTTCTCAGAAAGGGTGGAAGAGAAAGGATAGGGCAGGAGCGAAACACACAAAACCTAAACAAGTGCAGGTGGCAGAGCGAGCTGAAGCATCACGCAGAAGAAAATCGAAACACTGCAGTGGCACAGCTCAATTGAATACCACGAACTTATAACTCGGAGCACAACTAAAATTATTATGATTTTGCTGCTAAATTGTAAATAATCATGCATTTAATTTTGTTTTGGTCCCGAGAAAATCACGAAAGGAAAGCTTCCGGGGAAACACCTATTGGGCCAACTTTCATTGAGCATGGCCCTAGTTCATTTATCGCCGAATGTTCGGAGAGAAAAAGCCCAGCAAACAAGATGACAAGAAGTTTTTAAGGAACGTCGCCTGAAAGATTCGAACTCTCGCGGGGAAAACCCCATCTACTTAGCAGGCACACGCCTTAACCACTCAGCCAAAGCGACGGGATGGCAAAAACAATTCAAGATTTTTGAGGACGTTTGGCTTTTTCCTGATAAGAAAATTCAAGATTTTATTTTCAAACCATTAACCAAGGAGGAAAAGAATACTTGTGTGGCTAATTGGATTAAGTATGGGTATTAGGACTTGGCTCGAATATCAAAATTACTCCCTCGAGAGGTGACTCAGCAGCTCATTGCTGTCCTTCTTCTGCTGCAATGTGCTGGATGTGATATAATGGTTTGGAATAGGAATGCTAATGGAAATTTCACTCTTAAAAGTGCTTGTTTCATGATAGAAAAATTAATTCCTGACTTATATGATCCTGTTTTTAAGCTTATCTAGAAGTGGAAGGGTGTGGAAAAAATTCGCTTATTTATGTGGATCTCTATTCATAATTGACTTCCAAGTAATTTATGAAGGAGTTCTTGGGCTGGTTGTTCGTCTTTATGCCAGTGGTGTCAAGATGCAAATGAGGATGTTCTCCACATTCTAAGTGGACTGTACTTATGCAAAGAGTATGTGGCACAAACTTGTCCCTAGAAGGTATCACTTTAATTTCTTTGCTGTTAATCTGAGTGACTGGTTTACTATCAATCTTAAGTTGAAATTTGGCTCTAACTTTTCTAATAAGTGGAGCCTAATTTGGGGTGTTGGTATTTGAAAGTTATGGTTGTGGAGGAATAATTTCATTTTTCAGAATTTGCAAAAACCTCTCGATCCAGCTAGTATTATCTTAAACTCACGAATGGAATTATTTTGCCATTCATGGAGAGGAGAATACTACGGATATTATTCATTCAAGTGACATTCCTCAAATTTGAAAACCTCCATCTCATAGTTAGGTAAAATTAAATGTTGATGGAGCTATCTGTCAATCTACTAAAAAGGCTGATTGTGGGGGAGTTTTGAGGGATCATAAAGGGGTATAGATTGCTAGATTCTCTTCTCAAATTGGTAGCTGTAATCCTTATGAGGAAAAAGAATGGGCTATGCTAAAGGGTCTCAAGTTTGTATGGGGCATGGGATTCAAAGAGGTTATTTTAGAATCTAATTCTAAAGTACTTGTTCACTTTCTCCAAGAAGGAAATGAGGTGCGAACTTCTTGTAGTTTGGTGTTGCTAAAAATTTCTAATTTGCTACTCTATAATTAGAAAGTGAAGATTAATTATGTCCCTCATCATCAAAACTGTGTTGCGGATATGTTGGCAAAAAGAGGAATAGACAAATATGAGATTTTTGATTATGTTCCTTTATTCCTAAAGGACATCGTGCATAGGGAGATTATGGGGACCCAATCCTCAAACTCTGTTTAGTTTCTTCTTGTAATTGGGCTTAGCCCACTCCTTTATCAAAAAAAAAAAGATCACAACAAGTTGTCAAATGGCAGGCCCGTCAAGGAAAATAAACATCAAACTTCTTTCTCGCCCAATTTAACAACCTGAAATCAATTAAAATTAGCATAAATAATAAAGGTTTTCATCATTTAAATAAGTAATCAGAGGTTCGAACCTTGGCCCTTATGTATGTAGTAATTTAGTTAGAAAATGTCTACAATGCTCTTAGTGCTACAACAGAAATATTATGTCCACGAAACTTACTTATTGTATTTACCCAAAAAAAAAGTCATCCAGAATGAAAAGGAAAAAAAAAATTTCTTAACAATCACAAGTTAAATAAAATCATTTGATGGACTGAATTGCTTGAATGCATGCCAACTTAAAAGCTCAAGTGGGTCACTTCACTTGCGCCCATTTTCTTTTCTTCATATACATTATCCGCTTCTAGGGTGATCAAGTAGATGCTCATCTCTTGTTGAAATGAATACTATGCTTCCAAGACCAAATCATTCACCACAGCCACACACATCATCAAGTACAAGCAAAGAAAAGCATTCCCTCCATTTTCATCTTTTCCACTTCATTGCTATCTATCATCATGTTTGATGTATTAAAGAAGTCTGAAATGGGTTGTTTTCGTAGACAATGTTGGCCATTATCTTGCTGCCATACATCTTTTACATTTGCAAATTGCAAGCAAACTTGAACCCAATGGCAGAGCCACATGTATTAATGAGAAAAATTACTTATATAAGAATGAAGGTATAGGTATTTATATTTTGTGCCCCATCTTTATTATAGCTTGCATTGTAAACTATTTCATATTATTTTTTAACTTAGATCCAAAATTAATTTTTTTAACTCAAAAACTCAATATATTTTAGCCCACAATTTCAATACACTCAAATAATAATATTATTTTATAAAAAATTAACATTTATTAAACTTTTAAGAAAATAAGAAAAAAAAACTCCCTTGTTGTTTGAAATCTCAAAACAAATTTGTGAAAAAATTAGTTGAAACTGAAAGACACATTATTTATTCATTAGTTTATCTTCTTTTAAAATTAGTAATAATGTTACCTATTACCATAACAACAATTAAAAGAGCCTTTTTTATTATAAAATTTGTAAAAATTCAATTGCATAATCGAATGGGAAATCTATAAATGAATGATTATCTCATGATTTATATTAAAAAATATATATTTAAAAGCATTAACAATGAGCCAACTGTTTAACGATTCTAAAACATGAAATCTTAGAGAAAATTTATGAAGTATATAATTATTAAATAATTTTTGTTATTTTTTTAAAATTATGAATATGTAAATGATTTCGCCCCTCCTAACCTAGGATTTGGCTCCGCCACTACTTGAGCCACCTGATGATCTACTCCAGCCCCTGCAGGCGCCAGCTAGAATCGGCATAATGCTTAGATAAGAAAATTACGGACATTCTTGAGCATCCGATTGCCTGCAACTGTGAAGGTGAGATATATTTTCCGATTTGGATCTGATCGTCAAAGAAAGTTCAACCTCCGTCCATTCCTAAATATAAATAGATCCTTGAAGTGATATGCGTGAATACATTTGGGCTTTGATGAAGGAGGAGGAGTTCTGGTTTGAAGAGAAGTGAACGATTGCTGGCAAGTCAATTTGACGAACACACACAGTTCCTCAGGCGAATTAAGCGTCTAGTTTTTTTTTTTTGTACCTCAGAGACTTTATTTCTAATAAATGTCTTAAATTAGAGAAACTTTATGAGTTGTAAGCAACTAAAAGGGAATTAAAATTTAAAATATATTTACATAAATATCCTTCCTCCATCATAGCCATTAGTGCTGCCGTTGGAGCTCCATCATCATCATTGTCGGTACGGATGGTTGACAAGGATCGAGAAGCTGAGATTTAACCATTGATACTTCTTAAAATAATATTGCAAAATTTTGTGTGTATGGCCAGTCTTTGATGAAGTAAAATCATATCCAAAACAGTTCACGAAAGTCAAGGTGATTGCAGAAATTTAATTGATTCAAAGAAAGTGAAAATTACCATATACAACAAAAACACAGAGAAGACAGCTTAAAAAGGGAAAAAGAGAGGACTCGAAAATGAAATAACATAAAATTATTAGCATACTCATTGAGGCAAAGCTAACTCTGAAAACTCTACAATTTGTCTTAACATAAAATTATTAGCATACTCATTGAGGCAAAGCTAACTCTGAAAACTCTACAATTTGTCTTAACCTATGACCAGTTGACCACCAAGACCTTTTCATAGTTTGAGCTCCTTCAAAAGAATCACTGTAACACACATTTCGGTATCAAACTATACTGTATAGCAAGAACGCTCTTGACATGCACATTTATAATGATCTCCTCGGAGATAACAGAGAAATTCAGCTTGTCCAGGAGGAAATTATTGAACCTTTGCAAGACTTCGGCTCGATACACCATGTAACAATTTCACGAACCCGAGAAAGCTTAGCTTCCCGTCAGTGTGCCTTATCCAGTCCTGTAGTACGACATGAACTGGAATAGAAGGGCCAAGTCCTAGTTCCTAGACAGCGTTCGGAAGAATATGATGAAGATTAGCCATAGTCTCATGAACTAATTGTCAGTTTATCACTCAAGTTCATGACCACCTAAAAGTGGCAATAGTTGAATCTAACATGGTACAGGGTTTTGACTACAACCAACCTAAATTGCGCTGCCAGACTTAGTTACTCTACTTCGCACCAAGTTAATAAATAATTGAATAGTTAATAAAGACAATTAATGTTCATATAGTTGAGTTGTGGGACAAGGCTGTTTGTTATTGTTGTTTGTAGTTGTGGAAAACTAACAAGAACCATGGCAGGATTAAAAGTTCAATTAGAGAAGGAAAGATATAAATTAGTTTCCTATTTTTCTTCCTCACACATTTTTAAATAGCTGATCAATTATAATAGGGTTTTGAATGTTCAAAACTTACTGAAGCAAGTTCTTCAATGATAATAGCTCTGTTTCCATCTTTCTCAAAAAGTTCATAAGCACAGCGTGAATGTTGTTCCCATCGATCTAGAGCTTCAAGCTGATGCACACTTAATGCAGCTGCACAAATTCTTCAAAATCCATTCTTCTATATTGTAATGCATTTAGCTGTCATGAAAGGGAAATTTCATTAGAGAAAATAAAGACAAAGATACACATAAAAGAGGTATAACATGTTTATTAAGGGTTTAAGAGTGATTAATTAGGTTAAAGTTAGTTCGTTAGTTAGGGGATTAATATAGATAGAGGAAGATGTGGCTGTAAGGGTTGTCTAATGATTTGCACACTAGTCTTTACACGTAATTGATATCAAAGGTTTTCAGCCACGAAGTCCTGCCAAACTGCGATGATGGAGCTAGTGTGATAGAAGTGCGACGTATTAGGAGATTACTAGGGGTTTGAAACACTTCTACTGGAACTCACCTACCAGAATCCTCAACAATGAGGGTCTTCATAGGAGGACTTCATTTAGAAATTCAAGAAGCAGTTCAACAATTCAATCATAGCACCGTAGCCTATCTTTGCTTTTGATAAGAAATGGCTTTTTTATGTAATTCTTTTGAGCAATGAAATCCCATTTATTCGAAAAAAATATAGGTAGCCTATTTCAAGGGAAAACATGGGCTGAAGAAGAATCTAGATGGCCAACAGGAAGAAGGAAAATACATGGGAGTTGAGGAAGAACCCAATATTCAAGTAGAGATGGTGTATTAAGGTCCTGACTCTAGCAAGGAGCAGGGAGTCTCTTCAATGGAGGAAGAACCAATCGGGCAAATCTAGGATAAGGAAAACATTAACCACGACTAAAACCAAGAAGGAAGCCACAAGGGCAAAGATGGTGAGCTCCTCATTCTCATGTGAACTAATGATGAGGCTGAAACGAGACCATCAAAGCCTCAGTCCCTACATGAAACCATCCTTGAAATTGACAATGATGTCCTGCAAGATCATGAACATTGTAGCATCTTAAATTCCTCTCGATTGGTGATGCAAATATAATGCAAGGTAACTTCAAACAGCAGCCACTCTAAAAAATAGCAACACCGAATGTCCTTTTGGTTCTCCCTTTGCTTCCTTATGTCCTCACTATGGGTTCATTGGAGCATTGTTGACGTTGATAATATCATGATTGCTACACTTATGATGATGATAGGAAGGCTGGCATTGAGTAGGTTATTAAACAAATGCAAAGCTGAATCCAATTGCAACACTACGTTCTCCCTCAAGCCCACACCTTTAGTAGCAAGGCTTCAACTTGGGCGGGCAAGGTAGAAGATAAAGGGAAACCAACAAGATAACAAAGCTTCGAACCAACAAAACTCTAAGCATGGATGGCTTCAATATTTCTCCACATGTTTAGATGCTCAAACAGATAAAATGAACTTTGACATCAGACATGCCAGCAAATGGTCAGACAGAAGGATAGGGTCGAATGATTCAGAAACACTGTGGGCTTAGTTTCTCATCTAAGACATGCACTATCAAGCAAAACCTTATATGCTCTGGGTGACGGTGGAACCCAAGTGTATCAATGATCAAGCAATGACTTATAGAATTGCGCCTTTCATCATTGCTGACATATATCCTTTTTTTTTTTATAGCCTCTAGAACATTTATGTATTTCTATTGTTGGTTAGCTTAAATTGTTGTTGATAAGTTTAGTCAAATAGTTTTACATAAGTTTTAGGGGATATATGTCCATGAGGGAAAAGGTGAGTTGTTTCAATGATTTTTTTGAATTCCTGCATTTGTGATGAGCCTTGAGGGCAAGGATCAATTTGAGGGAGGTAGTATTGTTACGCGGGGGAATTAAGTGTGGTTAACAAGGTTGGTTGGTTAGGGGATCAGCAAAAATAGATGAAGATGTGAGGATAAGGGATTTCTAATGATTTGAATTCTAGTCTTTCCGTCACACATGTATCATACCGAGGCAAGAAAATCAGGGATCCGAGACTCCTTCATGGCATCTGTTGCATGTTTCATCAGGGCCTGTACAGAAAAATATGAATGAGAAAAACTTATCACACCCCAAAACACAGTTTTTACGTATTGATGTAACAGGGTCACTGCAAAACCAACCGTCCTAATGTTGTCCAAGGTTATACTGCCATTTTTGCTTGGCCCCAACAAAGCAAACTGCTCCCTCAGATAATAAAGTTCATCTGCAGTCAATGTCTTGGATAAGGCCTGCAGAAATGTAAATGAACCAATAACTAAATTGTCACCCTAAGTATGAATAAATTATACTATAGTGCATTAAGGAAAAAAAATTTGGGTTCAGAAGTGACACGCATTATGAGAGAACAAGTCCAATAAGAGATGAAATATTGTGATCCGAAAGGAGGTAGTCTTAAAAATAAGTCAAACTTCCAATGGTACTAAAATATACACACCCTTAAGGCAGCCTTCCGCAAAGATGATGATCGCATATAAGCCTTCATGAGCCTAAATATTAGAATATCAAGAGGAACTTTTACATTATTGTAATTTCGTATCCAAGGGTGACCTGAAAAAGGTTATAGCCAGCAACATCAAAAATGAGCTTACAAGAACATCAATTAGTTTTAATTTGACCAAAAACTCACTTAAGGCCTGAGCAGCTGAAAGTCGCTTCCGTGGGTCCTTATTTAATAGACGCCTGACAAAATCTTTTGCTTCCAAAGATAGAGAGGGCCAGGGAGCTTCATCAAAGCTTGGGTCTGCTTTCAAAACTGCCCGAAAAATACCAGACTCTGTTCGAGCCCAAAAGGGGCGACTACCACATAAAAGAATATATGCAATTACACCTATGCTCCAGATATCAGCCTCTGTACTATAAGATCTATGTAGAACTTCAGGTGCCACATAGTATGCACTTCCAACAATGTCATTGAGCCTTTCATCTATAACGACATTGACAAGAATCACTAACAATGGGCAAACTATTAAGGGTGACAATATTACTAACTAGGGACTTCTGAAGGCAAACCTGGTTTGACAAAGTCTGATAATCCAAAGTCAATTGCTTTTAACTCGGAACTCTCATCCTTTGAAGCATACAAGAAATTCTGGGGACACAAAGGAGAGAGAGCAAGGGGATTATTCAATAAGCAAAAGTATTTGAACTGAAATCAGCACATCCAGTTACTCAATTTAACCATGACTATATTAATTATCTAAATTTAAATGATAAAGACAAGGGGTATTTCTTGCAGTACAACTATTTCAAGCAGTTTATTTTTCTATTTTTGCTTGGAAAGATTTAATCCCATAGTTATCACAAGTAAGTTCAGTTAACAACTTAAGCCAAAGCCCTAGAAGTTAGTGCACTAAATGATAGTAATGCAAACCAGTAGGGACATCACCCAGTTGCCCATTTGGACCAGGAATATGTAAATTCATTGTTTAATTAAATAATGGGATACATATGGCAACCCATCTTTCGCATGCAATTTACTTTTAGTGTTTACTTAAAATGATTTGATCCTCATATCATATCAAGTAACCCAGTTAAACGCTTGAATCATAGCCCAACTGGCTGGTCCACTAATTGATAACTCGATCAAGTGGGGACACGCTCATGGATTTTATCCTGTCACCAAATCATATTTGACATTGGACAAGATGCATACTGCTAAGTTGGATGGTAAGAATAATTTAGGAGCTATCTGGAAATTAAAAATTTAAATCCAATCAGCTGAAGGCAAGCTAAGCAAGCTACAATCACACCCTCATGTGAACAAGATGGGCGAACTATATAGAACATTTCGCCATCTCAAAATCAGGATCCCAAGAAAATTAAAAGAAAAAATTCCCCCCATGATAATTCTGAAGTCAGCATCAGGTTCTCATACCATATGTCAATATTCATGAAAGAAGAGGAAATAACCAGACTACTATTACAAAGTATTAAACATCTTCTTTGAGCTGAATCTAGCAGGCAAAAATAGACATCACATTAGTAACTCTAGATGGCCAGCCCGCAATCATATGCCAAGCCATTGAATTAGTGTAAGGCAAGCAGAACCAAAGTCATGATCAAGCAGAGTTTGAAATTTTAATAAATCAAAAGTAAGGGACTACCCTCACCTCTGGCTTTAGATCTCGATGCACCACACCCTGAAGATGACAGAATGCAACAACGTTTAGTATCTGTACCATGACAGCCTTTGCATCTTCTTCTGAGTATTTCCCTCTTCTAAAGGAAAAATAAACCATTTAGTTAGCGTGTGGTAAGATCAACTCCAAAGGTATGATTTTTTTTAAAAAAAAAAGAATAATAAATATAGTCTAGCTGTTCCATGAATCACCTTGATAATATCCTATCTAAAAGTTCCCCTCCTTCACATAACCTGAAATATCAGTAGTATCCAATTAACATCAAGAAAACTAATATTCTCTTATAAGCAATGCAAGGACATGTTATATATTCAAATGCATGGAATATAATAAGAATATATATTGGACAATAACGATAGATATTATTATTATCTTCAATTAAATACTTCAAAAAGATATTATTTATAATCCAATCAAATTGAGAAGGAAAATAAAACTTAACTAAAATGGCCAAAGTGCCACCACTACGATACAATCTGAAAAGGTAGAAAATGTTAGCAACTTACTCCATAACAACATAGACATTATCCTGGTCTTCAAATGCATCATAGAACTGTATAAGATTGGTGTGCCCAGTCAATGCTCGCAATATTTTCACTTCCCTTCGTACGTCTTCAATTGCAATTGCTGTTGTCATCTGGCAACACATAGGGTGAAGATCAAAACTTACTTTCAGTCCTATCATGCTATAGGCCATTTAAATTCAGTACCTCGACTAAATTGTAATTAGGCAAGAGTAAAATTTAATAGTAACATTTGTAACATATATGGTATAGTGAAGTCCAAGTTAACATTAGAGTTTTATGCATAAAGGTACAACACTAACCCTGGCAGTTTTAAAAGCCATAGGAGGTTTCAAGTTGTAGATAATCCTTGTCCTAGACAATCTCTTTCCATATAACTTTATTGGGCATACTTGGTACTTACATTTTCATCATTACCCACTGCTTATTAAAGAGATGATTGGTACACTGTTATTTTGACCTTGATATCTTGGATGCCTCTTCATATCCAAGATACATGTGCTGTGACACGTTGACATCCAAGATGAAAGGTGCAATCTACAATGTCAGGGTGTCACATGATCGGGTGGTACCTCATACCATTTTGCTGAGTTGCTCTATAGAAGTTAAGCAAGGTGCAAAAGAAAGAGTTTGATATCCAGATTCAGATTCAAAAAATACGAAAAAAAACTCCAATCTCATATCAAATTAATTAGGTCAATTAAATACAGGTTGCTCTCAATTAAACTGGCGTCCCAATATCCTCCACACTCGCCTAGTTAGTAGCATGTTCTGAAAAAACAGACAATACTTAAAAAAAAAACGGTAGTCAGAAATACTTTGTCTTTATAAAACTGAAAGTAATAAAGAAAGTATCCACTAAAGGTTGCAAATTTTGATCCAAAATCCAGCTTCACTCTCAATGTCATCGCAAGAAATTTGACTCAGTAAATTAACTATAATCCCATATAGTGACGCCACTTTACACCATGATCTCCCTCAATGTTTACGACCTTCTTCTTCTTCTTCTTCTTCTTTTGAGTGGAGGGTTTATGCCTTCTATTAACAGTAACTGCCACCAGCATCAATTGTCACGTTTTAAGGATCAACGAAGCTAGCACAAACAAGTAGATCATGTATGAAAAATTCATTATATATGGTTATGGGGAATTTCATTGGAAGCCAAATTATTCGTTCAAATAAAATGCACACCTGAGAAAATTATAACTGGTATATGGTCATCACCACACATATAACTGGTATACGTTATAAAGGGAAATTCCAACAGGTTCACTAAAACATTAGCTCACTGTGAAAGCGGGTAATAACCTACTAAAGAGAGAAGTATTATATATCATTGACTAAAAGACCAATGAACAAACATACTTTTTTCAATTTGTTTCACACAGCAAGGTTCCATGAAAGGAAGTCATCCACAAACTGAACTAGCAATAGATTAACTCAGTGTAATATTTGGTAAGGAAAATTGAGTCGTACAACCATGGATACTTTGATAAATATGTTTCTTTTTTTTTTCCGGCCTAAAATTTAAGATCCAACTCAATCATAATTAAAAAACTAAACTGCGTGAGCTTAACTAAAATTTAAGACTACACGATTCATAAACCGATTTCACAGAAATCATACAGGAGTATAGAAAATGACCCCCGCATTGCCTACCTAGAAAAACCTTCAACAGTTATAAAAGACAAAAAGTCGGACTGGTAAAACTCAAGCTTCTTCTAGCAGACAAACAGATCACCCAGACGTGGAGAAGTTTCAGCTAGAAAAATACCCAGCATTTCTACTCCTAATACCTTCTGAACTCTGAACCAAGTCCCTCAGTTACTCATATAGTCACAGGCATAGTGAATGCAATTGAAGAATAGCAGCTGGAAAGAGTAAGGAGGCATTGACCTTAGCTTTAGGAATGACCTTTACCGCAACTTGCAGGCCCTTATGCTCGCCCTTTTTAAACCTAGCAGAACAAGTATAACCAAAATGCCCTCTGCCCACTTCTTCCCCGACCTCAAGCCTACTCGTGAACTCTTTCGAAAACCCAAATCTCTTGTCCAAATCCACGTCATCTCCCTCTTCCGGTATCGCCGTCGAAGTCTTTTTTCCCTGTCTTTTCGCTAGGAAAGCCTTTATGTGTTTTGCCGGCGACGGCGGAGGGAAGGGACGCCGGAAAATTCTCCCCGGAGTCGAACTCGCACTCCAGGGTCCTCCCATCGGCGCCGGAGATTTCTTAAAGAAGCGGGCAGGGCTGGGGCTGTAGAATGGGAAGAACGGAGACTGCTTGGCAGAAACGACCTCATTTTTCGGAGTAGGTGAGCTTTTCGGCATGCTTGAAGGATCGCAAGAGCCATGGTCATCTTCTAGTTCCTGAACAGAAAACGGGTTCGGCTTTTGCGGCTTGGACGTACAAACCCCCATGGTGTTCGATTCAAAGAAGCTGGATCACTGAATCATCAGGGACGCGGCATTGTGCCAAAAAACTCTGGATTTCGTTATGGACAAAGGCTGTATGAGCTTAATGTGCTAAAGAATCAGACTTTACAGAGAGAATGGAGAAATGGAAGAGAGAAGAGGAAGTGCGAGAGAGTGGGATTTGTTGGAGGAAGGGGAGGTAGGAGAAGATGAGGGGACTGAGGACCTCACTGGCCACGTGCAATACACATGAGTTTTGACTTTCACGTTTGGGAGTTCACTGAATCAGGAAGCAAAGGAACAAAATAGAAGAAAGGAAATTGAGGAAGGGCTCTGATCCTGATTCTCTGAACTTTGAAGGAGTTTGACGAACACGGAAGCAAGGAAGATGGCGAGGGAGGGTCGATTCGCACCGGGTGGGCTATTTATTACATAACTCCTAATATTAAAAAAATAAAAATACATAGATTAAGAAAGCTGCGTAATTCATATATTATAAAAAAATAATTTTTTAAAAATTTTCACTTTGCATTCAATGCTACGATGTTTTAAAAAAATTTTATTAATATAATTTATGTTATAAGAATAAATTAAACAAATAATTTAATATTTATTATATTTTATATTATGATTGATTTATTATATTTATTAATAATATATTGTATATTAATGGTAAATTTTTTAATTTTTAGTGATAAATTTTTTATATATTAATATAAATTGTGTACAATTTTTAAAAATTTGATTCATGTTTTTTGCTCACAATTTTTTTTGTTTTGTCAGTGGTTTAATTTATTCATTTTTTAAACCTTCACTATCTACTAACAAATATTTTTCAAAAAAAAAAAACACACACTCATTGTAACGAGAAACATATATTTAATTTAAAACTTATATTTAGAGAGGAAAGAAATGTAATAAATCTAATATTGCGGAAGAGAAAAAAGTTGCAATCTTAACAAACCCAAGATAAATAGTATATTTCATAACAAAAAATATTCAAAATCAGCATTTTTATAATACAGAAATGAAATAATGAAATAAATTGTACAAAAACTTGTCATGTTCTTTTTTCCTTCCTTACTTGGGCAAGGTTGAAAGATTGATAAAAAAATTCAAGTACAAACCTAATATATTATATCATTTATGTTTTATTTAATAAAAATATAACATGTCAGATGACTATAAATTTATGAAATGCCGATATTTCACACTGTCTCACGTATCCAATGTTGATACTCATCAATAATTCTTTAATGATTACTTGTAAAGTATAGGAATATTATTTTTTATTTTAAAAAAATTTATTTTTTATATGTGTAAGACATTTTTAGATTGCAAGTCAATACTTCAAAATCAATATTTTAAGACTATTTTTGAGAAATTAAATTTTGTTAAATATTGTGATATTAATTTTTTTTATTCTTAATATATTTTTGCTATTTGATTTTAAAGTCATTGATTATATTTTTCTTAGACAATAAATTTTAGACTTCATAGAAAGATGAAGATTATATTTTCTTAGATATAAAATGTAGGAATAAAATCTTTTAGTATGAAGTAGAATTAATGATTATATTTTATTTAATATTATTACAAAGGACTATATAAGTGTATTAGTTTGGAAATTTTCTTAATTAAAATTATATTTTAATGTTTCTATGTATTTTTTAAAAATATATATGCACATATCGGATAAATAGTGTATCCTATATTTTTAAAAATAAAAGCTTTGACATAATCGGGTATGTATCATATTTAATTCACATATCATAGTTGTGCATAGAGCTGTAAAAATAAATTGATTATGTCATTAATGATGATAAAAAAAATACAATAAATTAAATTGGTACTCTATTAAAAAAAAGTTATTAAAAATAATTACACAGTATATTTTTTTATTAAACTGGTACAACATAGCATGTTTTCATTTGACAAGCATAAATGACATAATACATCGGGGTTTTATGCAAGAATTTTTTGGATTTATATTACAATACAATTTTTTTTTGAGCATGAAGATCATAAAAGTGAACACTTTTAATTAAGGTTTGCTCAATATGTAAAGATTGAAAATCCAATCCCAACTACTAATTTAAGAGGGGAGAACCCTTATTATTTTGGTTAGGTTGAGTTTATTTTTTAAAAAATACTCTTTATGGAGATGAAAAATGATTTTAGAAACCATTACCTAATCTCCGCTTTGTATGGAGCCAATCTCTGCAGTTCTTCTTCTTTTTTTTTTAATTAAGTTTGAAAGCTGAATTTGGATGCTTTTATAGTAGGTGACATGATCATGTAATAAAATAAACACATGTTTGTCATCTTATGATTATTTCTTTTAATGTTCATGACAAATATTGACTTTGCTTAGGATAAATACCAAGCCAAATCACCATACTCTTTCCTCAATTATTACACAGGTTTGCCTCTATAGAATTAAAATAGTCGAGAGACTTTGAGTACAGTGCCTAATATGATTTAATTACTAGTTTTAATATGATTTAGTGTCTAGGATCTGTTTATATGTCTTGGGACTCAGATACGGATCTCTGGTATGGAAGCAACATAATTTCCTGGTGGGATACGCTTTTCACCTCTCAGTCACATGCAATTTATTTAATTTAAAACCAACTCCAAAAAGGAAAAAAAAAAAAAAAACAAAGAAACTATGACCAGTTAAGTCAATATTGATAGTTTTCCATGAACAACCTAGCTTGGACTTTCAAAGCCATGTGCCCATTTACTCCTCTGATTCTTTCGTAAGCATATTTGGTATTGATAAGTAAATTAAACTAACTGAATTATCAAAATGATAAATTAATTACACATATAGGATATAGTATGGTTGGTTTAAGTTCTTGAAAAGGCTAGAATTAACTTATCATAAAATATTAAGTTTGAGTATATCAATGACTTTAAATGAAAATGTCAAAGATATTTTTAAAATATTTGTGAAACTATCATTGATAATAATAATCACAAATTAAAAGGGTTGATGATAGGTAATACTCTCAAATATTTTCAAAATTTCAGGTGATTAAATAAAAAAATCAAAAATGAAAAGATCAATTCTGACATTAAATTCTTTTCATTAAAAGATAACTAGTGTAACATATAAGAAGAAAAGATTTATTACTCAAAATAGTTTAAATCATTTGAAAATTTATCAGGATACCAATTAAATAACCACTAAATCTTAACTAATTCTTAAATTGATCTTCAACTTGACTTGTGACATGTTACTCTCTTTTGTTTATTTTTTGGTGACTATCTGATCTATTTATATAGTATCTAACTATTTTATCAAATTAGTTATTGAATATCACCCCCACATATAAGCCTTCAAGTTGTATGATTAGGTAATTTTACATAACTCAAGCCATATCCAATTAGGCTTTAAGAAACCATTTAATTTATATAAAAATGATTCTTGTATATAGACTCTTGTCACTTAAGTAAGTGGTTGGAAGTTTAAATCTTACCTTATGTATATAGCAACTTAGTTAAAAGAGGTATACCTCTGCCTTCTATACCTCAAGGGAGATAATCTCTATTGTTAGCAAAATTTACTCTTATAAAAAAAAAGATTATTTTTGAGTTCAAAAAAAAATTATTTGTAATTTTTTTACTCAATGTTGTTCATTATAGCCCGTACAGTAATTAAACTACTCTAATTCGACACAACAACTAACGTGTTAATTAAGAATTTAGAGTACAATTAAATTAGTTGAAAAATTTGTCAACCAATCCCTGTCCATTATCCAGAAGAAGGCTTGTATTTGCTTGGGGTGGCAGATATAACTTCTTGTCCACTATGAAAAAAACAAGAAGTGCAGCCTTTAAATTGTTGTTCTCTTGCTTATGACTTATAATATCCTCATCCTCACTTTCTTCCTTCTGAGCTACAAAGATTTATACCACACGGAAAAAATTGTTATTTCACTTCACAATAATAAGATTAGTACCTAACATGAGTAGCAGAAATATTATTATCTCATTATCAAAGTTTTGTGGATCTCACATTCCATTCACGAGGCTCATATTGAAAAGCTTCATAAGTGAAGTGAGATTTATAAGTGTAAAGAGTTTTTTCATTTAATAAGCCAGTTTTTTAGGATGAATTCTTCACTTAAATTTGTGTTCATAATAAATACTACTTTCATTGAGAAGTCAATATCATAAAAAGGGTTACCAATAGGTAGGGGGCCGACTGAAGTTCTGTGAAGTAGATTCATCAAAGACGTTGACTCTCAAAAAGAATGGTATTATTATAAGTCTTTTATTAGGAAGTTTTACAAGTAAAGTGAAATTTATAAGTGTGAATGGTTCTTCTACCTAATAAGCTAATCTTTTGATATGAGTTTTTTTTTTTTTTAAGTTGCGCTTGAGACATATACCAACATAAGATATAAAATCTATAACTAACCGCGCTATTCATATGCCATTAACAACCAAGCGCTTAGATTTTGTGTAAAGCACAGTTGCTTGTGACAAAAAGAATTGACTCCTAAACAGTGAAATTGTGCAGGTTGTGACTGTCAAAAAAGTATAATATTATAATTTACACAACAAAACGGAAAGGTCAATTCTCAATCTTGTGATTTGGTGCCAAACATGCCTGAATCATAGCATATTAATATGTTAGTGATCAACATGTTTGGATGCCAAAGTCAAGAGTTGAGTATTTAGAGCAAATAATGTGTAAAGGATGCTTGAGCTATATTATTGATCAGTGAGTCTTAAGAAAGAAGATTATAAGAAAATACTCAGTAAAATAGTGACGGGCAATATAATATGTGGTATCAGAGTGTTGGCTTCATAAAGCAAGCATGGTGTGGATAAGGTGTGGATGTGACAACACCCTAGTGCATGTTTCTTGGATCTGTACAACTGATCTCTCTACTACAACATTGATGTTCGACTCCTTCAGAGAAGACTTCACTTGCTTAACCCACTCCATTTAATGACAACATGTTTAATATTCTAAACTTTAGTTATCACAAGATATAAAAAACATTTCTTGCCTGCACTTTCTACACTGTCACCTAGTGCACAGATGTATTAGGATATCGTTGAAATGTGGTGTACTGATAGATCCCACAGGACTAGTCTTAAATTGAGTATTATAAGTATTGAGACATTTTTATTTTTTTATTTTTTAGCCTTAACAGCAAATTTTTTGACCAAGGTTTTCCATTTGACTGATGCAAAAGTTGGTCGTCAACAGGTCCAAAAAGGTTACTTATAAAGAGGTTCTTCCAGCAAAAAAGCGTTGAGTAAAATAGCAGAGTACGAAATACTTAATCTAATGCTACCCCTGGTCTCATATTAAGAAACAAATAACCCACTAACGCAGATCAATAAAATTGATTAAAAACAGTTCAAGTTCTTAATTTTGTCCCAAATAACAATTATTGTCTAAGAACACCCCTGTTTAATTGTGTGCACTAGCTCCTCCACCTATGAAAAATAAAGGGTTGTTTCGTGAACAAGGTATTGCATTAATTGAGGAGCATAACTGGAACATTGCAATTAACATACCAAACATGGACTGTTTATTACAATATTGTAGACCAAATTAAGGTTGAAAAAAGTCTCTCACACATGAGACTGGAGGTAGTAGTATAAATTACTATGTGTTAACTAGTAGTCTCATTTAATAGCTAATCTCTTAAGGGGGAATTCTCCGTCACAGTAAAATACTGGTAAAAAACAAATTACCTCTGTTCTTTTCCTTTGGTTGGTTCCATCTGACTTTTCTCTTTTCCACAGCCTCATCATAGTATGAGAATGTAAGTGGGTTACCCCACCACTAATAAGTGTCATCGTGAGGGAATAAACAACCTTTTCCTTTTACCCCGAGATAGCTTTGACATTTAGTACACAATTTTGACCACATTAAAATAGCGTTAGTGGTGGGTTTAATCATCAATGCATTTATTTGAAAGTTGGTCACCTTCTTCAAGGTATAAATACTTGTGGATCCCACTTCTTCAGCCCTCCCTTTTCCCACCATACCAGTTTAGACATTCATCTGCTGTACAATAAAGTTCTTCAAATTCAAATGATAAAAGGAAAGGAAAATGCCTAAACATACATACAAGATGTATGATGAACGATGAAACACAGTCTTAAAGTTAATCTACTGATTTTTAAAACTTAATAATAATGATCTATGCAAGCTTGTGAAGAGTTCTAATTTTCTCAAGTAATAATAAAGATATATGATAAAGAAAGAGACAGAAACAAGTGGTGAGAGTCACCGTCCAGACACACCTCTCCTCACTATATCTCTATAATTAATTGAGGGAATCCAAACTGACTCATGAGTTATTTATAGTGGTTTATCGTAATGTTTGATAGAGAAACACTGATGAAAACGAAGATCAGAGACTTTGACACGCACTGTGATGCTTAATTAACACGGAGTTGAAGTGATAATCAAAGGAAGACGGGTAATAAATTGCCTGAGGCACACCTATGAGGCATCTTTAGTTAAAGTTCCCGAAGGCATTATAATGAGGCTACTGATAGCTAGCTTGGTTTTTTCCCCCCATAATTATGCATCAGTAGAGAGAAAAAATCAGAAAACAAAAAATGAAAGCAATCTACCTCAATCACGTATATAATGTTGGACTTTCTTTCCAACAGTAATACTCTTACAGTAATCATTCTTGGTCCGAGAGTGGCAAATAGTGATACACATGTGAGAGGCACTCATTAGTTTCAGGGCAATATCCCAATTGTATAAATGTGAACCTGCAAGTATGATGCGGTCAGGTTTAGGATGTGCTTAGTCCATTAAAAGTGGCTAGTCATTTCAGCCTATTAATGTTGGATGGTCCAAAATCTGATTTGTCATTAACTATCAAATTAAGTCTAACAATGATCGAAATAACTTGACTTGGGAGAAATAGAGCCATGCAGCTGCAGTTGCTTGGCTCCTGAGTTCTGACCAAGAGAGAGAGAGAGAGGCTGAAACATAAAAAATTTCCTCATTTACCGATATTAATTAACATTGAAAGGATTTAAATACGTTAGATGTTTCCAAGGAGTAAAAATCTGATGATTTCTTTCTACCAGTAACCGAGCAAATAAAATTGATACCAAATAAAAGTGGGATGATGATGAGCAGAGGTATGAATTGATCTCCATTTTTTTTTTTCTTTTCGCTTGGGAAAAACGTCGAACAGCATGATTGCATGAACCAGAAAAGGCAGCAAGAGTTACGTGCAATTTGTGTAGGTCCAGACTAGACCACACAAATTTATGGCCAAACGTGGGATCAAGCACTTCTCTGTCAACACAATTCAAAAGCATGACTTCCATAATAAACGCAATGGCCTCTTCAATTGCATTACTATTTAAAAGAATGGACTTTTTTATTTTTACCTATCTAATATGGTTCCAAAATAACCCCTCATTAATATACACTATTATATTGTATACATTCCTATTAATAGCATTTTGCGTCTGTGTGTGACTGTGTTTCTTGGATGTTTAATATGTACAGTATTAAATTCCAGATTGAAATCAATATGATACAATGCATTTTAACACATTCGTTTAAATTTTTAATTAGATTCGATACTCAGTGGTGCAAAATGGACCAGAATTAAAAAACTGCAAGTTATTGTTGTCTTTCACGAGTAACTGGAAATCCAGATCCCCGTCTTATCCACCTATAATTGGGTTAGTGGGTGTTATTAGCCTGGGATAATCAAGTTGATGGCTATGTGGGAACTTCCACTTTAAATCCCTCTCACATAACAAACAATGACGGGTGTGCTTAACCTACCTACCACAACAATGGTGCTGCTACATAATGGGTTTCATAATTCTTTTTGGGCTTGAACATAATTTGTTTATTTTCCTTTGAAATTGAATTTATTGTTAAAAAAATGCTCATCTTGAGTTTTTTTTTTAAATATGATGTGACAAGTCCTACATTAAAAACTCTTAGCAAAAGCATCAATGTTATTAGCATAAACTTAAAGGGAAAGATTCTAAAACACTGACATATTGGGTGAAAAAACTCCTCACATTTTTAAGCTTCATTTAACTTGTGAGACTTTTTAATATGAAACTCATTACATGTAATTATTTGACTATGTTATATTTGAGTATTATTAGGTCGAATTATGATAACTATCTCTCTTTTACAAAATAATTTTTTTTGCATTCATATGAATTCGAATTCAAAACTAGTTTTGAAATTTTAATTCAACATGAAATCTAAACTAAAAATCACGAAACAAAGAAAATTAATCCTTGAGAAGCTTCATTTGTTTTCAAAAGCAATATTTACTTGCACTAAATGTATAAATAGGCATGTTTGGTTTACTTGTTAGCTAAGGTTGGGGTGATTCTAACCTCAGTTGAGAAGTAAAAAGCTCATTGCAATATCTGATATTTTGTTTGGACATTAAAAAAAAAAAAACAAGTTAAACGAGCTTCCAAAGAACAAGCGTTTTAGTTGAAGCTGCTTGGAGGAGCTTTTCAACGTCTATTAGGAGCATTGAGGGGATATTAAATGTTAAAAACTGTCAGATACTCCCTCCTCCTATCCTCTCACGTCACTAGATTACCCGCTCATCTTCTTCTTGTGTTCAACTCCTATTTGTCTTCTTTGCTTTGTCTTCATTCAGTTTTCACAAGCACAGCCGTTACCTCTCCTTCTTCTCGCCGTCATTGCCATCTGAGGAGGTGTCGACAAACGTCGACGAGCTGACAGCGAACACTACCAACAAGGACAAAAAGTTTGTGATCAAAGCCGCTCTACTCGTGGGAAGCAAGGAGAATCCGGTGAAGAAGTGAAAGAAATAGGAAGGAGAAGTTATGAGAGGGGGAATCCGGTGGGAAGTAAAGAGAATCCAGTGAAAAAGTTCATATTGGCTTAAGGATAAATGGATAGGGATTGCAGTGTAGATGGAAAACAAGAAGGGCTGAGACATAAGTGAGACCTGACATTTTATTTGCTCTGTTTTCGTTTTGTCATAAACAAGCAACAATTATGCTAAACCCATATAAAATCTGAAAAAAAAAAATTGAATTGTATATTAATTATTCATATTTTTCTCCAAATAGTTCTTTTAATGTGAATTGTATATCAATTATACATATTTTTTTCATAATTATTTTCCTCCGTATATTAAATATTAATTTTAATATAATTATTTTTAATCTATTTTTTTAAAATATAATTTTAATTTTAATATTTTTTTAAAAAAATATCAAATTAGTTACAAAAATATATACAAGAAAAGTTATGTTTATCTTTATTATTATATCCTTCAACTAGTTTTTGAATTAAATCATTTAAACAGATTTTAATTTATTCAACTGACTTATAAAAAAAATGTATTCAAATATAAATTACTAATGTCATAGACTTCTTTTCTAACTTCATTTACTGATTTTTTTTAATCCAAACACACTTTTCAACAATTCAGATTTGATGTTGTAAGCAAGCTTCGGTGACTGGTCAGGTACGTACATTATAAAAGCAAATGATTGTGTGAACATTTAATGTATATATGCAGAAATTTTGCTTTGTTTTAACCTTTAACTTTAACCCAACTTATTCATGATTAATATATTCAAGTAACTTCGGAGGTGTTCGTACATTCTGAAAACGAGGGGAACAAACTCTAAAGCAGTAGAAGAATGGCTAGGGACTAGGGTGCTTTGGTAATTTTTAACTTTCATATGGGTATGTTTGTTTCTGTTCTTTCAAGTTCCCAATCAACTGAAAGCACATTTGATGTCTCAATTTTAGTCCCCATCAAGATGGTATAATAATTTCGGTCACTTGGAGCCATCTCTCTCGCCATTGAAGTAGGCAGAAAACTGTAACTATTTGATATCAACTAGTTTGCAACTTTGCATTTTCCCCCAAGTGAACGGTTCACCCTTTTTTGGCTCCAGCCCCCTTATCTTATATGCAATTACAATTACTTGAGTTGCCTTTAGATCTTCACAAAAGGTCTTAGCGGCTGTACCAAATTGTACTAGGTCCATGTCCTTCGTTCTGGAAATACACCCACCCACCCACCCACACAAGGCTCATTTCAAAATTTGAAGAACGTGTGGATTTTAACAAATTTGACGAGAAATAAGGCCTCCTAGTGCGATTTCTTTGTAGACATCTTAAGCTGGATTCTCGAGGAGAATGAGAATGTCGCATCTCCCGAGCTTTTCTACACACACACACACACACACACAGACAAAACATCTAAGCACAAGAATTATATACGGTGTAGATATAGCCCCAGCACAATCTTCATCCTTGTGTAATTAACAGAGGTTAGAATTCAAGTTTTTTTATATCATTAATAATACCTAGTATATTATCTTAAAGGATCTGATCACAGAAAAAAGCTATTAAACCACCTATTTGGCTATTTCCACGCCAAAAGAAAATAGCTGGCACTTTCTCTTCATTATAAAACCAAATGGGAAGCCTTGACTGGTCATAAATAATCGCTCTAGCAGTCTAGCTATCAATTCAAAGCATTGGAGGAAAAACCTTGATGAAACCTATCCTATCGGTAATAATACAATATACATACATATACATATACATACATATATATATATATATATGTGTGTGTGCGCGCGCGCGCTCACAAATATGGCTTCCACAGAGACCAGTGATGTTACAATTTGATTTCTTCTGTAGCAAATGGAAGGAGTGCATCATCAAACAGACGACTCTTGTTTATTTAAAAAAAAAAAAAAATTGCGTGACTGCTATAGTCCGCCACCATCTCTGCTGATTAATGCAAAAATTTTCAGCCAAGACAAACATTTGGATCTTCTTCATCAGAGTCAAACTCAACCTGCTAGTAGAAAAACAGGCATAAATGGCTATATTTTACATCATCAAATGAATAAGTTAACCGATCACTCAGTGGTAGAGGGTAAAGTTAGACTCATGAAAACAGGGCGCTTCAAAAAAGTCTTTCAGGCGTTGAATGAAATCAAACAAGCAAATGCTGATATTTAGAATCTCAGCCTGCGATTCAATTCCAGATTCAAAATAGACAATGAATTTATGATTTAGAAAGGTGGGGTGGGGGTGGAAGGAACTCACATTTTCATCTTGATACCATTTTCCATGACCGTCACGCTTCCAACCTGCAGCAGTAAATTTGAGTTCTCTCTCTCTGCGCTCCTGAAAATCCAAATTATGCTGCAAGACCACCTTGTTATCGTCCACTCTTGCAGGAGAGGAGAAACTTTCAGTTGATACACATGATGCACTTGCCATGTGACCTGTGATTGATTGCCCCTTTTTACTTCTATTTTCCATTTGTTGCTGAGATTTGTCAGACAGTATTTCAGAAACAGCCTTCTTTGTCTGTTCAATCAAAGGCTTGCCACTGCTAGCTAACCTTAGCTTTTGATTGCCACTGGATTTGGCACTGTCAGCAGATGAGGCCGACAATGCAATTCTCTTATTTATTTCATTCTGTTTAATCAAATCCCTTTCTTTCAGTCTTGATGTTGCCGCAAGGTGACGTGATCCCTTGTTGTGTATCTAAAAAAAGGTTTCAACAATCGGAGACCACCTCTTTCAAATATCAACAAGCATATAAGAAAGCTTCAAACTTGACATCCTTCGCCATCTCTAAAGAAGAAAGGAATCCGTTCTTGTGACAAAATAATCATGAAAATACGTGAGCATGCTTGCGGACTACACATGAGAGATGAATGCCACCCGTAGCCCACAAAGTCAATGATAGGGATGCTTAACTTAATACACTTATTTTGTTAATTACATTTCGCCACCCATATCAAGCCATTTTCACCAATTGCCAGGGTATTTATTTCTGAGGTAAATTTAAAATCCACATGCCAGACACACCCTTGATTACAAAATATATGCTAAAATGTGTGAGGGGCAAAGCAGAGAAGCTTTTGGTATTGGGGCCAGGAAATTGGACTGGGACCTACATTGGAAGTACTCATCCAACGTAACAAGAAACAACACACACACACACACACACACACATGAAAGACCAGCACAAATCCCATACCCTTCGTCATCGCTAAAGATGGGAGGAAGTTGTTCACAAAAACAAGCAGCCACCTATACCATGGAGATCGCTCAAATAAAAACTCTTCAGAAAGAGGAACAAGAATGTCCTCCATCTCATTCAACATACAAAATTTCCATAAAAGCAATTAATCCTGATCATCCATGCAACTCTCAGAGAACTGAGTGACAAGTACTAATTTCATATTGAGCTTATTTCATCAAATAAGAAATAATGAAAGGCAAGATTGCTCACATTCAGAAGGTACTAAAACACAAAGGAGGAAATTAGGAAATTAGACATTAGCAACGATGCCAGAGCTTATTACTTTGAATCACAGCCAGGAGTCAAAATTCCATTTCGACATGAATTGAAAGAAAATAGCGCGAAAAAAAAAATAGGGGAACACGTACGGAGAGCATGACAGGGGTATCGAGGATGGGATTGTCGGGGCAGACGAGGCAGGCGTATTTGCCGTTAGCGAGCTTCTTGAAGGAAGAGCCATGAATCCCCTCTACAAGCAGATCGTCAACCCTCCTTTTCCTGTATTGCGCTTCTCTTGCCCAGCTATCTCCCCCAAAGACACTCATTCTCATCCAACCCAGATTCCACGTTTCCTATCTAACCTAATGTACCTTGGACGTTTTTTCCATCAGCATTAGAGTTGATTGTAAGCCATCTTTTATTTCAAGGCACCTTGAAGAATTTTTCAATATGGCTAAGGCATTTATTAAGATTGATTAAAAAATATTTTCTCTGTTTAAAAATATAAAATATTTTATAAAGAATTGGATGTCGAAAAATAGAAAGTATTTTTAATCTTTTGAAGTGTAATCATTGTATTTTTTTAAAGTATCTTTTTTGATGAATGACTTTATATTTATTATACGATATTTAATAAGGATAAATATAAAAAGATAAAATTAGTCTGAAAGTGGGTAACTACTTTATTAAAAAGTAAATTTAATTAAAAATGTTTTATATTTTTTAACGGATAAAGTTTGAAAATAACTTTGATTTGATGTATATCTCTCTCTCAATCTAATCTATTTGTATCCAAAACTTTCAAGTTATTTTGTGATAATATGGCCATCGGTGTGTCATAAAACTCTTAGTATGGAACTGCTAGAGTCTCGAGGTTCCTTGGCAATTAAGAATCTCAAAATGTATAAATCAAAAATCTTAAATTATTTTTCTTATGCAAACGAAGCAAAGATTGTGTAAAGTTTAAAAAATAAAAGAAGATGTGGGTATGAAAAAGAATGGATTATTGTGCCTAAAGGAAGAAGTGGAGGCCTCGCAATAAGGTGGTAAAGAGAGGTGGTTGTAAATATTTTATTTTTATTTAAAAAATATTATCCATACTCGTCTCTTCTCAACCAGTATGGAGACTCCAAACTATATTACTTTTGTTTATGGCCCTCCCAATGAGCATGATAGGTTACAGGTTTATGATGAAATAAGGAGGATATGAGGTAGGATTGATGGCTCTTGGCTTTGCTTGGGAGATTTTAATGATATTACATCCCAATAGGAGAAACAAGGGGGCAATCGAGAGCATGGAAGAAGATTTATAATTTTCAAAAATTTATTGTTGATAGTAATTTGATGGAGTTGGGTTTTCAATACTTAAGATTTACTTGGTATAATAAGAGAATGAGTGATGCCACTATATTTGAGAGGATTGATCATGCCTTGGGAAATTTCAATCTTTATAATGACTTTCCTAATGTTTAGGTTTTTCATGTTGAACCCTCTGGCTCTAACCATCATTTATTATTGATTGATTTATGCTATAAAGCTATCAAGGTTAAGAAGTCTTTCAAATATGAACATAAATGGTCCCTACATCTTGATTTTTTGAATATTGTTCATCATAGTCAGTTTACCTATCATATAAATACTATTGACCCTCTAATCAGCTTTGTTCAAAGCTAAATTAGTGTAGAGCTAATCTTATTAAATGGAGTAGACAAGTTTTTTCAAATAATAAAAGCTTTTGGCTGATCTCAAACAACTTTCAAACTATTGGCAAAGAGTTATAATGGAGGAAAAAATTTTCAAAGTGAGTCATATTAATAGCATGATTGAATAGGCGCTTGACAAGGAAGAATGGTATTAATGACAACATTCTCAAGTTTCTTGGTTACATGTTGGGGATTGAAATTCTAAATTCTTTCATATGTCAACTATTCTCATAAGACACCGAAACTCCATCTTAAAACTCAAAGATGATCAAGGGAGATGGTTAGATGATAAAGCTGCCCTTACTACCAATATAATTGATTTTTTCACAAAGTTGTTTACTACTTCAGATTCTAAAACCTTTAATACAGCGCTTGAGGTTATTGACACTAAGGTGGATGATTATTCTAATATGTTACTTCTTCAGCCTGTGAAAAAAGAAGAAGTTCGTGTTGTTGTTTTTAACCTTGAGGGAGCCAAAGCACCGGGTCCGAATTCTTTCTCACGTAATTTCTACCAAAAAACTTAGAGTGAGGTCAGACTATGAATTTAAAGAAATCAGGCATCTATTGTTCTCATAATACACCTATTGATGTGAAAATGAAGATGTGTGAGTTGCTGAATATCTCTGATTCCCAAGATTCGAGTAAATATTTGGGTATCCAAGTATTTGGGGGAAAACCAAGCATCAAGCATTGGCCTAAGTGAAAGAAAAAGTTTGTAGAAAAATAAGTAGATATGGTCATAAGCATCTTTCTTATGCTAGGTAAGAGGTGTTGATCAAAGCTGCAATCAATGCTATCCCAATCTACTTTATGAATTGCTTTAAATTCCCTATCAAGTCATCTAAGGAGTTAAATAGTCTTATTTCTAATTTCTGTTGGGATAGGGCTCATGGAGCAAACAAAACACATTGGGTGGCTTAGGAAAAACTCATCAAGGAGCAAAAAGAAAGAGATATGGGATTTAAAGACTTTCTTCTATTTAATGATACACTCTTTAGCTAAAATGGCGTGGCGACTTTTACAAAACACTATGCTCTTTGGGCATGTGTTATTAAGGGAACGTATTTCCCTAAATTTGATTTCCTCTCAGCTAGCAAAGGGTATAAGGCGTCGTGGTGTTGGACTAGTCTACTAGATGGTAGGTATTTCTAAAAAAAAAAGGCTTGTACTGGCAAATAGGGAATGTTAAGTTTATTAGAATATGGAAAGATAAATGGATCCCCACTATTAAAAATCATATGATTTTGATATGTGAGGATCTAGCAATGGAAGAAAATAGGCTTGTTAAAAATCTAATTTTCAATTGCTAATGGGATCTATCACAACTTACAGGTCTAGTTCATGAATAATTCATCAATGCTATTAAGTTAATTCCTCTATCCAATTGTGATCAAGAGGATTGTCGCATCTAGTTACTTGCACGAAATGGGCTCTACATAGTGAAAGAAGGGTATTCTATCGCTCATCATAAAAGAACTCATGGGCAACCTTCAACTAGTACCTCTATTGTTGCTCCTTCTAACTTTTGGTAGCAACTTTGGAAAATAAACACTACACCTTGAATCAACCATTTCCTTTAGAGACTTCTCTTAAATGCTGTAGCTACATGTGAAGCACTTACCAAGAGAAAAAGGGGATCTATGAACCTTTGCCCAATATGCAATTCTGCATTGGAAACAATAGAACATATGCTTTTCTTATGTTCATAGACAAGATATGTTTAGTTTAGAAGTGATCTCTCCTTTATTGTTGATCCTTGAAAAATCACTAGTTTTAAAAATTAGTGGCCATAAATTGTTGACTCAAAAAACCCTTTCTCTGACTTTAATATTGCACATTTGAGCTAGATATTATGGCTTATATAGAAGGCTAGAAATGAATTTGTGTTTAGTCACGAGAAAATTGATCTTTTAGCAGTTGTATTAAAGGCTAGAGAATTAGAGTTTTGGGTTGTCTATGGTAATAAACAATTAAATGACAATGTTGTATGTGATGCTTAAATTAGTCATTGGTGTTTTCCCAGTATCGGGTACCTAAAGATTAACTGTGATGGGGCTTTTAATCTTACTAATAATCTTGCTGCCATTGGAATACTTTGTAGGGTTGGGCATGGTAGGCATAGATGGGCCTTTGTGGAGAAAGTAAAATCTATCTCGACATTTATGAGTCATAAATTGTGACTGAAGTTCTAGCCTTAAAAAAAGCTATGATGCTAGCTGTTGATTTGGGGCATGATAAAGTAGTGTTTGAAAATGATTGTTAGACCTTAGTGAATTGCTTGAATAATCATAAGCTTAAGCTATGTGAATGGCTTTGCAGAAGTTTGGTTTTTAATAGTCTGGACTTTATGACTTCTAATATTGGGTTTTTTTATTTCTTTTACTCAATGTGAAGGTAATAAGGCAACTAATCACCTAGCGACTAGTGTTGATAAGGATGTGTATCCGATAGGGTGGGTAGAGATACCACCACTTCCTTTGTCTCATATTCTAGCAGTGGATGTTATAGAGGCTTTTATTGCTTCAAACTTACCTCAAAGAATAGATTATTTGAGATTAAGAATTGGCTAAGTTGTGATCACTTGAGTTTTAGTTGTTGTTTTGTTGTCTTTTATTTTCTTTTGCTGTCCTAGTTTTCTTGTTATTCTTATTTTCAGATGCTATTGCTCCTTCAAGTTTGAATGAAATATTCATTATTGACACACACAAAAAATTGAGTGGAGTTCTGTATGCCCAAAACGGGCATGAACAGCTTAGAAGGGGAGAATTACAGATTTACCACATCTATCCTAATATATCAACCCATATATGGAAAAAAAATTATGTTGAATTTTGCGTTGAATATATTTTTTAAAATGACACCACACTTTCCCACACATATTAGTATTTAAACTGAGTCTTTAGCCAGAGAAACAACAGAATGTGTAAATGATGAACTTCGTCACCAAATAAACATC
Source organism: Prosopis cineraria (assembly GCF_029017545.1). Lineage (NCBI taxonomy): Eukaryota > Viridiplantae > Streptophyta > Magnoliopsida > Fabales > Fabaceae > Prosopis > Prosopis cineraria. The sequence continues at coordinate 9,982,960 of NW_026555342.1, read as the reverse complement.
CGCTTTAATGTGATCTTTGGCCTCACTAAATAAAGCTAACGGTATAAACATCTCACCAATCCAAAGCACTCAACAAAGCTTTCGTGTGTGTGTGTGTGTGTCTGTCACTTATCAGTACAACAGTCAGTTAACCACTGACAAACCACTTTTAACCATGTCCCTTGAACAGTGTAATGTAATTCATCAGTTGCTTGACCTTATTTTGAGGAAAACTAAAATCAACCGAAATGAAACTTTGCTTTATTTGCTTCGAGAAAAATAAACACATCATGTCTATGTATTGTGATGGGACTCGGAAAGTGTCAAGGCCAGGGTGAGAAAGGGCGAATCATGGGGAAGACGGCGAACTTCATGAGACCATCCCTGCAATGAAAGCCATTTCTCTCGCCGCATGCGAAGTAGTGAGGCTTCCACTTCTTGATGACGAACCTGAAGCCTTCCCCTCCACCCTGTGCGGGATTCGCCACCATCTTCGCTCTCTTGAGGTCACAGTTCAAGAAGCTCCTCAAGTTTGAAAACATGAACACGCTGTGCGGGAATGTCGTCGCGTTTGGAGCATCGTACTTGAACACTACACCAAACACACACGCACGGAGTTAAATTGATGAATATGACAATGAATATTCTAAAAAATGGCCGTGATGGAAAGGCTATATCACTCACGAAGGGTATCGTTGAGGTAGAAAGGGCCGTTCTTGATGGCCCAGTCAGTGTAGTTAAAACCGAAGTGCCAATACTGAGAGCCACCCACAACCAAGGTGTTAGCTTGAGGTTGTGTCTTGTTCAGATGATGGAAGTTCCACCAATCAGTGCAGTTGAAATTACTGCCCCAGTTCCAGAACCAGTCCTTGTTGCCCATGCTCACTCCGAATGTGGACGAAGCAGTGATTATTAGGACTAACGCTGCAAGCTTCGCAGCAGCCATAATCGTCATTGATGCTAATTACTGAACTCGATCAAAGGATCAGTATGGTTTGGTTATGGTGATGTTGAGATAGAAGGTTACAAGTGTTCTTATATAGAGAAGAGAGGGGAAGTGTGGAGCATGATATTCATGGAGTCCTGTGGTGCAGAATGGCCTAATTTACCTTTCTCGATTTGTCTAATATGGGTTGGTAAGACTTGTTGATCCAAGACTACACGTCGAATGGGTAAATGCTTCACCTAGAATTGTTTTTCTCACATCCTTGAGCCTTCCACTAGGAGTGCATTATTGCTATATACTGTACAGTATACACACTAATTCAATAATCAAGAAGTTGCAGCTACATACTTTAACCTTTCTCTTTCAGCGTTTCTCTTTTCCTTAAAAAAAATAATAATAATAATAAAATCCATTCATATTGTTTGGCTCTTCACCAAATGTGGATGATATCTATAAATATGTGTGTGTGTGTGTTAGCATAGTAACAAGCATGTGGAAAGACTATGGTTTCTTTAATTGCGAAGTCTTTGAGTGATTGTAAATGCAAAAAACATATTTAAAAGAACTATTTTCAATTAGGTTTAATTTGATTGAAAGTTACATTGTCTAATCAAATGCTAAATAGTTTCAAGAGAATTGTTTCATTTGTATTTGCAATGAAGTAGATTCAGCAACTGGGAATTAACGAAAGATAATGCAAAATGAGTCGGTCACGTTGAAAACATAATTCTTTATTTTCATCTTTCTGTTCAAACTTCAATGGAGTTGTGTTGTGTTAAAGAAATTTGAAAACACATTCAACGCATATCATTATTGGAGAGCACTGGTCATAATATCGCAGATTTAACTGAAACGATTGGTTTAACAATTAGCTTGGTCAAATTTATTAATTAGGTCTACAAAATGATACGAAAGTTTTCTATATGCATTACATATATATGAGTGATGACGACTTCGTGACATAATTAATCCTCAATTAACTAATACGTGTAGTGGTTTTAAAGAAATGTTTTGAGATGATTACCTCAAAATATTCTCTTTAGCAAAGATTAATAAAAAGCAGTCAAAATACAGAAGCCTTTTTTTTTTTGGTTTTTGGAAAAAAAATAGCAAGGAACACTTCTCCACAAAATTGTCTGGCCTAAAGATTTGGCAACGAAAAATAGCCCAACAGACAAAAAAAAAAAGGGTTTCCATGGTGATGCGTCATGCTGAATTATGACAAACGTCATTGAAAAAAAAAAAAAAGCCCAAACGATCATACGCCGATTTTTAGTGTCGTTCCCTGCCATACAACGCTGTTGGTTTGATTGAAATTGAAATTGGAACCAGTGAGAGTTCGCTCTCTCAAGTCTCGACTCTCAAGTCCCAACTCAGCTCTCACCGCTCTCCTTGCAACAGATAGAAACAGAGGAATGGCTCCACCCAAATCGACGATTCGGACGATATCGCAGGAAGCATTCGATGAATTGGTGAAGGAGAACATGGACGATCTTGGAATGGACCCCACCGAGGCTCTCCAGGACGCCATTGAAACTCTTACTCTCCAAGGCGTTGATTTATCTGGTCTGAACCTTGCTGCATCCCCGGATTTTAATATTTCTTACATCTATTTCGTTACCGAAGAAATGAGAATTTCTAGGAAATCATTGAGTTTGCTTGAGTTTGCTTCAATGTCTCTTTCCTTTTTAATTTCTTGAGTTTGCTACTTTAACAGTTTCTTAGTTGCTAGCTTGGAATTACGTTTCTGTAACTACGCTAAGCCACGAGAAGTTAACTCCAATATTTAATAAACCATGTCATCTCTTAATTTCCAGGCATCATCACGTGCGTTCCAGGAGAGAGTGAGGTGAAAGATAACCCCGTCATACAATGTTTGGACAGGTTAAAGAAACTGGAATCTAGATTGGGGGATCAGATCGGCGATAGGGATTTTGATGAGATGGTAGAACTGTTTGATAAGCTTTCCGAGGTCTGTAATGTCGAAGGATCTGGGAATGCAGCTATTGCTACAAAAAATGCCGGTGTGGAATTGGTTTGTTCTGCATGTTCCAAAATACCGAAGGGATGTGAGCACGCTCTGGTTTCAGCTTTAAAGACTTTGGCATCATTGCTCCACGGTGAGATATTTGGGCTGAAATCTGACATACCTCTCGGATTCATCTGATGGTATAAGGTTGCTTAGTTGCGTCTTGCGTGTGGTAGATTCTGTTGTTTGAGCTGATTTTGAAACTCATGTCACGTGCCTTTGTTATACTTGTTTTCTTTGTTGGGGAAAGTCAACATGCTTCCAGTGAGTTTCGTTCCTTTTGGACGTTATTTTGTTTTTCATGAAGAGTGCAAAGTCTAGGAATGCATGAATTAATTATCGCTCCACGGTCAGATATTTGCGCTTAAATCTGACATACCTCTCGGATTCATCTGATCGAACAAGGTTGTTTAGTTGCTTCTTGTGTGATGTAGATTGCATTGTTTCAGCTGATTTTAAAACTCTTGTGCCTTTGTTTCACTTGCTTTCTTATTGGGTAAAATCAACATGCTTCCATTGAGCGTCGTTCCTTTTGCACATGTTTTGTTATTCATGTATGAAGAGCGTAAAGTCTAAGAATGTATCAATTAATTAATGCAATAATTAACCACTTCCTTCATTTTTTATTACCGATTATTGGAGTTTTATCTATAATAAGTGGCAAGACATGTGAGTTTTAAGGATAACTATAGATATGGCATACTTTGTAGTAATCTACGAGTTGTAATTTAAGATACTTAGCTAGATGTATGAGGTTATGGGAAACATGAAGGAAAATGGGAAGGGAGTATAAAGGACAGGAAAGAGAGAGGAGAAAAACCCCATTTATGTACACAGAGAGAGAGAGAGAAGGAAAAAAAATAGCAAGGGAGAGAGAATGATCTCATTCAAGTGGCCAGCAGATTTTCGTCCCTTAGCAGATAACTAACCGAGAGTTCTGGTCATACATGTGTCAGAGCACCTGGCCCTTCTGGCCTACCTTACTCTTTGTAAGATCTCAATCCCAATTCCTTGCCAGGTACTGACATTCTTCTTTTTGATGGCAGCCTTATCTGGCATGTCATAAATATTATCCCTTGTCTGAGCAAGGCTTTTCATGGTTGCTGCTGCTTGTATTGTGTAATCAACAACATCACATCAGAATATCAACTGTATTTTAGTTCATATTTCAGGCTTTTTCTGCGCTTCATCATGCTTTTGACAAGGTAGTTTTATAATCCTTGTTGCTGCAGATGTTCAAAGCACAGGCATATTTCAGACCAGCAATGGACCAAGAATTGTAATTGGTATCCTAAATGATAACGCGCAGAACATTGACATCTTAAATAGTGGTTTTGGTGTAGTGGCTTCAGCTGCAACGGGTAATGAAATTCTCAAGGAGTCTTTCATGATCTTAAAAGTTGATGAGCTAATTATGGAAATTATGTCTATGCATAAGAATGTCATCATCCAGAGCTTATATGAAGCTATTCGTGTACTTCTAACTGCCGATGATAATCGAGTAATAGCTTCTCAAGTAAGTTAAGGCTTTATTCAAAAAGCATATATTTGTATATCTTCTAGAAAAGAACACAGCCTTTTACACACATAGGAGGATGAAAAATAAAACACAAACCTGACTTGGTGGGTAGCAACTGGGATTTTTCTTCAATTCAAGTCATTCAAAGATCAGTGACTTATAATCTTCTCAATAATATGTACACCGTGACTTGAGGTAACTAATACATTCACAATGCAGGTATATGGGTATGCACGAAGATTTGCCAAGATTGGGATTGCAGAAGCCCTTGTCAACTCACTACATGCAGGACTTACCTCTCCTGGCCTTGTATCAGCAAGCGTTGCTTTAAAAGCCGTAGCTGTAAATGTGAGTGAGCAAAATCCTGTCATATGTCAAGCGTGTTGTTTTTGTTGAGTGTTTGTGGTTTTATGTTGCAGGATGAAATATGCAAGGCTATTGCTGAAAAGGGAGGTATTGATGCCCTACTCAGATGTATAGATGATAGTGGCGAGCATGGCAACAAAGCAGTGGCCAGAGTTTGCTGCTCCTTGCTTTCAAAGGTAGGTATAGATCAAAAGCTTTTTTCTTTTTGTTGAATAGGTTGAATGTTAATTCTTTCACTTTGTCTAGCAGGCAAAAATAATAGGAATTTCTGCAGCCTTAATGGTTCTTTTTAAGGTTTAGAGCTGTCTCTTTTTACAATTCTATGGTTATTGTTTTTTTTTTTCCCGGAAATATATAGATCTTTCAGGTTTTACAACTCACCTTGATCGTTGATCAACAGCCGAGCGTGCACTTATACTCAAGTTGTAAATTAACCTGAGCTTATTAGTTTTTCATATATGATAAAATGTCTGGCATCACGCTTATTTATTGACAAACATAAAAGCTTCTGAAATTCCAAGGCTCCACAAAAGCTGATCTAAGAAGTGGAATGTTCTGTATATTTCCCTCTATCATAACTTGGACAGCTTAGCCTGCAGCAATATTTTGGCTTCTATTCTTATTTTCATCTTATACTGTATCAATTCATATTTTTCATCTTTTGATGTTTGGGTATTGTGGGTAAACACAGAATAACTCAAAACATGCTCATTTTACCGCTTTGAATAATTTGACGTATTTCTTTATTTATTTACTTTTATCGATCAGTTGGCAGGAAGTGATAAAAACAAGAGTGCAATTGTTGAAAAGGGAGGTATGGATAGGCTAATAAAACTTTCAGCAAGGTTTGCCGAAGACCCTTCTGTCTTGCTAGAGGTGAGAAACTGCAGTACCTGTAAAGTGAGACTGTCCGATATAGTTCTGGACATCAGTCTAAACAATTTCTTGTTTCCCTGCAGTACCTGACTACAAGCATTATGGTTTTCATCTTTATTCCATTATGGTTTACCTTGCTGTTCCTCCTTTTCTTTGGTTCAGTTGTCTACAAGCATCACGTGCCAGTTTTGACATGGTTGGTTTTATTTGTGGCACAGATTATGTCTGTTATCACTGTGCTTTCATTGAGATCGCCAGACAATGCCGCCCGTGCCGTTGAAGCTGGAGCTGGTGACCTTGCCATTCAAGCTATGCAGAAGTTTTCTGCAGCACAGCAATTGCAGAGAAATTCCTGTTTTATGATCAGAAATCTTGTAGCGAGAAACCCAGAGAACAGGCTAGATTTTCATCTCTCTCTCTTCTCTTCCTTCTGTTGCTTTCCAAAATCTTTTCCTCTATAACTTTGAATAAGCCGTAGCTTTAGCTCTTGAGATTGCCCATCAACTTGCGCTTTCTGTTTGACAGAACTATTCTGCTTAATAATGGAGTTGAGAAATGCATACGCAAGGCCAAGCAAAACCATGACAGCTGTAAGGATGCGGCCACCGATGCACTGAGGGATTTGGGGCTTGATGATTACAACTTGTAGCTGATACATTTTTGTTTCGATGTGCTCCTATTTTTTCCGTAAGGGTCTCAACATCAGCGTGACATTGTGTGGCCGCCAGTATTTTTAACATTTCTGCTACGATGATATATGCGTTACAAAATGCTTTGTACAAAGCTGAGGATGAGGGTGAAGGATGTTTTACTCACATCATAGAGCTGTTTGTCAGAAATCAGAGATCCGATGCTTGGTTCGGTCAGCATTTTTTATTTTGCTTCCTTGCTACTTGAGTTGAAATCAATATATTGCCGGTGCATGACTGCATTTCTACAGATTGTCAAAAAAATTGTCAAGAACCTCTCACGTTTCATGTACAATAGGCTTGGGTCTGCTTAATTTGTTTGGGTGGGTTTGGATATTTAAACGTTTGATGAATGTGATCCAAACACATGCAGTTTGGGCCTGCCCATGAAAATTATAAAATAAAATAAATGTAAGCAAGCTTCGCGCGGGTGCACGCACTAACAACTTTCTTAAGCATTCTTCACCAAAAAAATAAATGTGGCCAATTTAGCTATATCTAGTTTTGATGCCCCTGAAGATTACATTAGTGAAAAAAAAAAAGTTTCTTCTCATCCCAAATGTAAGGGTTAGTCAAGTTAATTTGTGCTTATTTTCCTGTCACACTCGAAAATGCGACGCGAACGGCGCGAGAGTGGAGGTTTCGGCCTTCGGAAGGAAGACCGGAGAAATGGGAGTCGCCACCAAGATTTTGAGGAAAATCTCGGAAAATCATTTAAATGTGGATAAGGATGGTCTGTGAAAATAGAGAACAGGTTCAGGAGTTGGTTGAGTGTGGGGAAGGTATTAGACACCTCATGACATCCGTTCATCAGAACGGTTACCCGAAGTTTGTTGTGCTATATTAATATGGTTTTAAAATTATTCTAATTATTCCTTTTATATTCATGTGTTTGATATAAAAATGATAAAAATTAAGTGAAAAATATTTATTTATTTACGGGGAGGATTTGACTCAGAATTTGACTCTGAGGCCTACGTACCCTGTGATGGGGATCAAAGTCCACGTAATTCGGACTTAGTAATTGTTTGTGGGTGAAAATATATTTTTTTTGAAGAGAAATTAATTAGAAATAGCTCACCATTTTGCAAATAAAACAAATTTCTGAAATTTTGATATGTGTGTTTTAAATTGCAAAAAGTGATTTAATTTCAATTATTTTCTCAATTTTTGAATTTTTGGAAAAGAAAAGGATTTAAAATTATTTTTTTATATTTTATGATTGGGAATTTAATCGTAGTTCCAGTAGAGCCTTATTGACTCATACGATAATGTAATCATTCTAAATATTTATGAAGATTTCAAAATCTCTCACAATAAAAGAATTAAATTTATTTATATGTTAGTCATAATTTATTCAAGCATGCATATATTTTTAAAGAATTTTAATCATCATGCCAGTAAAGCTTTATTAACTTTTACGGTAATATGATTATCCTAAATATCTGTGGAGATTCAAAATCCTCACACCATAAATGATTAAATATTATATATTTTAAATATATTTTAATACATGATTGTATAATTCAAATTTAAATATAGAAATCTTAATCATTATACCTGCGAAGCCTTATTGACTCTCAAGGTAGTACGATTATCCTAAATGTCTACAAATATTCAAAAAAAATCTCATATGACCAAAGGATCTAATTAGACAACATCATTATAATTTAAATTTATTAATTTAATTAATTAAAATCACAAAAACATTTATTATTTTATTTACAAAATTCATTTATTTATTTACCATATAAATTGTGGATCACGATATCTGCGAGGATTTATTGTCCTATCTAATAACGTGATTAATTTAAGTTTCTACGAAAATTCTTAAAATCTCACATGAGACTTAAATATTTATTATGAGATTGATTCTCATATCTGTGAAATCTTATTGATTTACACGGTATGAGATCATTTTAAATTTAAATGTTTGCGGAGACTCTTAAAATCTCACACTACAAATAAACTATAATTATATATACACACACGTGTATATATATATATATATCTCTCTCTCTCTCTCTTTCTTTTTCTTTTTATAAGAAAATCATGGCAGCACATGGGAATATAAAGCACCATGATGTATATGTATGTTATTAGCCACGATTATCGGTATGTATGAATAAACTACTACAAATGAACAAAGATTAATGTACAGCATGTCACCTCACGTTGCATTATTCTAAATCATGGTAATTAAAAAGTTTAAAAGGTAATTCGAGAATCAACCATGCAAAACTAAATGTAACTTATACATGTTGGATATCTTATAATACCACTTTTTGATGGCATTCGCAACACACATCCTTTCAAGCTCAGAGTCCTTCCCAATTCAACAAGTGCAGTCTTCAAAATGGTATACTGGTCAAGAGTGCTCCTAATCTCATGTGTCAACATTCTAACATGCCTTCCAGATTCTTTTTGTGTAAGGTAAGTCCCATCTCCCTGTCGAGCTCCTCAACCTTGTTCTTGAGAATCAGCTCACGAGTTTTCGCACTCAACAGATCAGGAAGAATGTGGACAACCATTAGTGCAGTTAATAAAATAGAATAAACTTAAGCGCTTGTGGTCCTCATCCATCTGTGAAAACCGTGAGTCCGTGCCAGTGATTTTCGTGATCTGTTCCTCTTGGTCATACAAAGAGTAGCTTTGCCTGCCCTAACAACAAGCCTGTGTCTGGAAGAACCAGTAAGGAATGTGAAGGAAGTTCAAGAACCTCAAGCACTCATGTCTCCACGGGTTACCGAAGGAGACAGCGTTAATGCCATTGACGAAGAAGCCATTTCGTGATCTCCTCGTTTGTTCTCTTCTCTTCTTCTCGGTCTCTTCTTCTTTTCTTTTCTGTTGTGATCTCTACTCTCGGTTTCTGTTATTCTTTCTCTCTCGTTCATGCTCTGTTTTTTCTTCCATTTTTTCTTCGTCTGGTTTCTGTCTTCTCTTCCAGTTTTCTCTGTCTTTGTTTCTCCAAAAAAAAAAATCTCCCTCTAATATCCGTCTCCTCTCTCCCTCAATCTCTATTTTTTGCTTCCGATCTCCATCTCTTCTCTCTCTTCAGCATTTCCTTCATCCTCTGTTTTTCTCTGTTTTTCGCTCATCTCTCACTCTCCATCTCCTTCTCATTCTCCATCCTTTTCTTCTCTTTTTCTTTCGTCTCTGTTTTCTCATCCGGTTTTTGTGCACTCGGTCTCTCTCCCCAGTTCTTCGCGTGTTCTTCGTCTCTCCCTCCTCCAGTCTTCCTCCTTTCTTCTCTTCCTCGGTTTCCTTCCAGCTTTCCTCCTCTCTTCTCTTCCTCCGTTTTCCTTCCCAGCTCCTCTCTTTTTTAAAGGAGATAAAGCTTGCATGTGAGAGCTGTTTGCGTGCTGTGCGTGTGTCTCTTTTCTGTGTGTATCAGCTGGCGTGTCTCGGCTCTGTTTCTTTTCTGCATTTTTCTCTGTGTAGCTGTGGCTGTGTGTTTACGTGTTCTGGTTTCTCTGCATGGCTGAAAGTTCCTTTTTTCTACGTCTGCTCGTGCATTTTCCCGGCGTTATCTTCGTGCATGCGTGGCTGACTGTTCTCTCTCGTTTTCCTTCTTTTTGTCTGTTTCATGTCTGCTGTGTTTTTGTTGCTGAAGCTGGGCAGTTCAAATTGGCATGCACGTGATGCTACCTCTTTATTTTATTTTATTTTATTATTCAATCTATTATTAAGATATTTTATTTAAAGTATTTTTTTAAATTAATTTTTTTAAGAGAAGGGTTATCTAAGGTAAAAGGAGAGAGGATTTTTTGTTAGATGATGATGATGATGATGATGATGATGATGATGATGATGATGATGATGATGATGATGATGATGATGATGATGATGATGATGATGATGATGATGATGATATTATTATTATTATTATTATTTTCTTAAAAATATAATTTTAAAAAGGATTAATTTTTTTTATATTTTTATATATTTTTTGATTATTTATTATTATTTTTATTAAATTAAAAAAATATTCGAATAAAATACGGTGTTCACATTTCCTACAATGCCCCTTTTAATTTACGGTGAAATATTATTAAATTAGTTTATGTAGGTTAGCTTGAAAAAAGTTTCTTTTCATCCCAAATGGAGAGTTAGTCAAGTTAATTTGTACTTATTTTCCTACAATGCCCCTTTTAATTTATGTTGAAATATTATTAAATTAGTTTATGCAGGGTAGTTTGAAAAAAAAAATTATAAATGAAATAGACCTGAGAGATTGAAGTCATTAGCCAAAATAAACCCTTGAACTAGTTTTTGTTTTTTTTATATAATTATTCATTATTCATCAATTAAGTCAGTAGGATCATATTAACAACAAAACTCTCCCACCAAATACTTGACATAATTGCAAATCAAAAGAAATAGATGAAAATCAGAATATCTCTTATTCTATTGCAAACAGATTTTGCTTAAAATTTTTAACTTTTGTAGTTTCTACTTTCTAGGTGTCTTGTAACGAAAATAAGTTATCCTCTTGCTCGTACGGAGATTATTTAGATGGCAGCTTCATGAATTATACCAAAGAAATAAGTCTACATCTTAAACTCTCACATCAGTCTTGATGCCCCTACGGCCCTGCCTGTTGAAGAAAAGAGTTGCGATAATTTCATACGACGAAGTGAATAGTTTTATGAATTTTTTTTATCAGTAATGAATGTAGTAGAAGTGCCATTAAGGGGCCCATAATGGCCACCAGTCTTCCACAACTATTAAAAGGCACATTAAGAATTTTATAACCCAAAGTATCCATATTCACCAATAATAAATGTTAGAATCAGACAAAGCATTGCAAGTGGTTCCATAAGCTTTAATGCATTTTCATTCAGTGGGATCACCAGGAAACTGTTTAAAGTCATTTTAAAGACTTCTATGTGAGAAGGGGAAGAAAACAAGGAAAAAATGTTAAGCTATTACTATCATTATGAAGAAAAGAAAAGAAAAAAAAAAACCACTTTCTCCTCCAATCCTTCTAGCTTCATTTGCAACAATGGACTCAAACCTCAATTTTATACTGTATTTGCTGGGTGGTCAGGTTGTTTCCTCTGCTGAAAACGCTAAGCTGAAGGCCAAATGTTAGAAAAATGCATCAACGAAAGATGAATCTGTCAAATGATACACAAATTGGAAGCATGCACAAGTTTTAAAACCCTTTAACTTAAAGGATCTATCACCAAAAATGTATATCTGTATTGTACGCATGTTAACTTGAATAGTTAGCACATACCAGAATGCTATTGGAACATTTTTTTACATGCATCTCTTTCCCGATTGTGTCTATCAGCAATCTGCCATGAAAACAGAATCAGTGAGATACACCAATAGGCATTTGATGGTATAATGCTTTGCCAAAACTTGCAGATACACTCACCATCCTCCTGGCAGCAGCAAGTTCCTTTTTGGTTCCAGCTGAAAATTACCAGATCATGCATAAAGTTCAATACTTGAATACATTTAAATCCATATTTGTTCATAAATAAAAATAAATATTAATAATATACGGTACAACTTATTTAGAAAAATGAACAAAACCCATACCATCATTTGGCTCCAAGATTAGTGCCTTTTTGAAGCTTTCAACTGCAGCATCAATGTCATGAAGCGCCATGTATGCCTGGGAAGATGGAAGCAACATGTTTATCAGATTGCAAAGTGGGATACATATATTTAGATCTAAATACCAGCAAATGGCGACAATAAAGTTCGTTAATAGATATATCAACCTGCCCTTGGCGAAACAAAGCTTTGACATTGTTGTCTGCTTCGCGCATTGCAAATTCTGTATCTAATAATGCTCCTTCGAGATCCCCTAACTTCAGTTGACAAGCCTAAAAGCCAAATATACCAAGAGCAATTACTAGAAGGGAACAAGAAACATAAGATAGAATGAAATCAGTTGTTATAGGTAGAGTGTATATAAAATTTTCTCCCAGTACAATGTAACGGCTTTGAACTTACAGAGCAGTTTGCAAAAATCTGAGACTTTATTTTTCTCAAACTTGAACTCTTGTCTGAAAGGGAATTAACATCAGAGAATCAAATTCAAATGAGGTACAGTGAATTTGTGTCATGTTAACCATACAGTCAAGTAATAAGTACTGGCAAAAGTTAACATACCAGCATCAACTCCTTTCTCCCAGCAAATATCCAGGTAGCGTAAACCCTTCCGATACTTCCTTAAAGCCATTTTATAATCTTGTTTCTGCCAGGGGAAAAATTGATGAATGCAATCATAAGTACAGAACAACCATTAGCATGCAGAACATGAGGATTCCATCCTTTCAGTTTCACAGCCTGAAATGATGCATCAAGTGAAGCAGGTGAGACTTGAAAGAGACTATAATAATGCTCCAATACCTTGTAGTACTCATTACCAAAAATTTTAATGGAATCAACAGCATTCATCCACCAATGGAGATCATTAGGGCTCTCATCAAGATCTGCTGGCCAATCAGGATGAGCATCCCCATCTTTGAAAAAGTTAGATATTCCATCATCTGCTCCCTGAGGAATTTCTCCACAGTCCACAATTTTAACATCAAAAATGGGAAGATCTTCTTTGCCAGTTGTAACATGTTCCATTGAACGGACCACTCCCATTCCCTTCATTACCTTCCCAAATACCACATGCTTACCATCAAGATGAGAAGTTCGCGTAGTGGTGATAAAAAACTGAGACCCATTAGTGTTAGGACCAGAATTTGCCATTGATAACATCCCTTTCCTTTCATGCTTCAACTCAAAATTCTCATCTTCAAACTTCATCCCATATATAGACTCTCCACCAGTGCCATCTCCAGCAGATATATCTCCTCCTTGGATCATAAAGCTTCTTATAATCCGATGAAAGCAACATCCCTGAATATTCATAAGAGTGTATTTTGAATTCTATGGTTGACTTAAGGCCTAACGCCAGAAAAACATTTTTAGAACGAAGCACGATGATTTGGTATTCATATCATGAAATAGCATGCTGTCTCTCTCAATTCCATGTGTGTGTGTGTGTGTGTGTATAAAGAAGCTATTGATGAAAGGATCTAATCTTTCCTCTCATATTATGCTAGAAGCAAGATTTAGAATTTTGTGCTGACCCATTGATCCCCAAAACAAATAGACCAGTAAAAAGAATAGAATCAGGTACCCACATATCCTAGCATATACTGATCACACAGCATGTTATAAGAAGTGAAAACCATCAGTTCATCACTAAAAATCAGAATGCTACAATAATTTGAAGCTATATATTACAATCATGTGTTATAGGTATGGACTATGCACTGATTGTTTAACTTTTGGCCATGATTAACAACGAACAAATTTAGAGTTGTGCCCCACTGGCTAGAGTCTACATTATTATCTCTTATCAGCATTTCTCCGTGTTCCTTCAGCACGCCGGATACCCATACCAAAAGCTCCGATTGTTGATCGGATTTTTATTTATTGGCATCAAATATCACGTAATTACAGAAAGTGAAAATAAAAAGATAAAAAAGTAGCCATTGCTCTGGTAAAAAGAGTATATATGGCATTATACCCAAGAAAGTGGCCTTCGAAAAGAGAGAGAACAATAGGAATCATTGATATTAGTTAACAGAATCCCTTTTCCAAGATTATGGCAATAAAAAGGCACTTCGTCGCCTGAAGCAAAAACATTAATGCCATCCTTCCAAACTACAAAAGGGACCGGCAAAACCAACATGTCATGCATACAACATACAGTGTCTTCAACCACCTACCCAGTCTCAAAAAAGAAAACACAGCCCTCTCATTGAAACAGTAATAGGCAATGAGTCCATTCATGTTCGTGAAGTAACAGTGAAAAGGACGGCGAACCTTGTAGTGGAGCGGTAGACCAGTGTTAGGAGCGATGCCTTTCTCGCCGGTGCAGAGAGCCCTGAAGTTCTCGGCGGTCTTGGGAACGACGTCGTTGTAAAGCTCCACCACGATCCTCCCTTCCAACTCTTCCCCTATGCTGATGTCCAAGAAGCACCTTGGCCTCCCCATCTCTCTGCGTCTGTGATCGCTTATGCTCTCAGAATAAAGACCTTCTGGACTCTGGAGAGTTGAAATGAAATTGAAATTGAAATTATATAAATAAATAGAAGCAAATGAACAAAGGCTACTTGCCTCGCCCCCTTCACTGTACTGTACTGGTGTATTGGCCTCCTACATGTACATGGCAGTGCCAGCGTCACTCAGCCTTCCAATTCCAAAAACGCCTCCAATTTTATTAACTCGGAGATTCTACAGTCAAATAACATTTTACTCCTTCTATTTTAAATTATAAAATAATTTTTAAAATATTTTTTTATTTCAAAATATAAAATACTTAAAATAAATTAAAATTTATTAAATACATCAATTTTAATGTTATTCTTTCTTTTTTTATAATTAATTTTTATTATTTTTTTAATATATTAAATTATGAGTATTTAATAAAATTCATATTTTTATTTTATAAAGATAAGATTGTTAAATATATTTAATAAAATTTATTAATATATAAAATTTTATATAAAAGTATTTTATAATTTGAGACGAAAGAATATTTTTTAAATTTATTTTTTAAAAATTTTAAATTATTACATTTTTTAAATTTACTCTCAGTTATTATTTAAATGTCATTTTTTATAAAATACTTTATTTAAATAATTTTCAACCATTTAAAAGTGAAATTTTGTTTTTTTTGAATGTGAAACGCAAGAAACCAAAGGCCTTACTTGATGGTGCCTCGTTTATCCCTAATTTGCTAATGAGCCGTCCCGTCCCATTGATTTCTCCGATGAACCGCCATTTCTATTTTGTCCCGTTCTTCCTGGCCATGAATTACTTAATTCTATGGCCACTTTCCAATTTAAAACCAACTATGGTTGTCAGTTTCATACCATGTTTCCCACGTTACTTTTAATTAAGAAAAATTAATATACATGCCTCCATAATTTTCCTCAATTTTAACGTGGGTCTCCTTAATTTGTTTTACTTTAGTCAAGTTAGATTAGATTTATTATGTTGGGAGAATCTTATTTAGGATGCCCGAGAGAAAAAAAAAATTGCAGTTATAACCTGATGCATTTTGAAATTATTTCATGGACTCAAGGGCTCTTTTTGCAAATATATTTAAAAAAAAAGACACAATTGCTCTTGATGGGAATGAAAGAATTTTTGGTTCACTATTAATGGATAATTACTTATTAATATGTAAATCTAAATTATGAATATGAATTTATGAATATTTAGTTATAAAAATATGAACTTGCTACTATGATGAATTTTAGTTCTGAATATATGAAGTTAAAAATTATGTATTTTGACTTGTGAGTAAATGAATATATACTTGTGAATATTTAAAAGTTAAGGTGTAAATTATTAAATTGACCAAGATGAACTTGTCAACTCTGAATAAAAATTTTACTATCAATTGACAATTACTTATTACTTATTAATATATGAATATAAAGGTATGAATTGGTAAACATGTAATTGTAAATTTTAAACTCATTGTCACAATGAACCTTAATTTTAAATATATATAATTATAATTATAAATTTTGATTTGTGAATAGATAAACATATATTTGTGAATATTTAAACTTTAAGTTATAAATTTATTTAGTTGGTTAAGACGAACATGTTAACTCTAAATAAAAATTTCACTTTTGATTGACAATTATTGGTTAATATGTGAACTTAAAGTTGTAAATTCATAAATATATGGTTATAAAAATAAACTTATATTGGTTGCCTTTCCTCACTGAGGGCAAATGTATCATTTCTCCCTACAACATATTTGCAAAAAAGACCCTTAAGCTTGCAGAATAATTCCAGAATGTTTTGGGCCCCAAGCATAGCCTAAATGAGATTCTCCTTATTATGTATGTTAACCTCTCAAAATAAGGGTGAAAATAAGTTAAATCCAGTTAGACTTTTGATAGATAAGCCTAAGTTTGTGTGATAAATCAAAGGCTTAAATTTAATTTAAAATCTATATAAAACTTTTTTTTAAGGTTCAATCCTATACTTATCTAGAGTCTAGCCTGATTTGAAAGCATGCTTAAACGTAAACATTTTAAATAAGTTTATATATTAATTTTAAACACCTCAACTATGTTTCAAGATTAAAGTTTATATTTATACTACTTAATTTATCAATTTCAATCTATAATAATTATGATTTTTTTTTTCCTTTTTGACCAGAAACTTAACTATGGTCCACGCAAGAAAGAACATAGTTATTAGGAATGGAAGAAAAAGCTAAAGGAAATATCAACAGAATCAAAGAAGACAAAAAGGGAAAGGAAACATGCTAGTTAATTTGATGAAGGCCTAGGAAGAATCGTTCGCCTCCCTGATCGTCAAGGGAGGCATGATAATTCATTTATTAAATTACACTATTTTTTATTTTGTTGTAGGTATCAAACCAATGCTAATCACATTTGTATCATCGTCTTTGCCGTCTATCTCATGGTGTTGAACCTTCCAAACAACATAAATACTGCATGTCCTAATGCTGATCATCATAAATATGCATTATAAAATTTACAATAATTTTTATTACTCGTCGTTATAAAAAACACCTCCTTTGATCCAAATTGCAACATGTTTTTTCCTAACTAATAACTTTGATCCAAAATATAATATATTCATTCTGTCTTAAATTATAAAACATTTTAAAGAAGATTTAATATCCCAAAATATGAGACATTTACATAAAAATAAAGTCTTGTTAATAATACATTTTTAATATTATCTCTTCTTAAAATACTTTTATAAATAGAGTATTAAATGAATGACATTTTTGAAAATTTATAATCTCCCATTTAAAAATATAAGGCATTTTTTAATGGATTAAATATTCAAAAAATGTAAGTATTCTTAGTAGTTCAAAGTATAATTAATATACTTTTTTTTCAAAAGTGCCATTGTTAAATAAATCACTTTATATTTAGGAAAACTTAATATTTTAGTCATTCAATTTTCAACTCACTTGTAATTTAATCTCTCAATTATTACTTGCTATAACTCAATTCTTAAGCTTTTGACTTATTTATAACTCAATCTCTCAACTTTTGTTAGTTTTCTTTTCTTATGTTAACTTAGATTTCATGTCAAAGAACAAGAGAAAGATATTTTAGAGTAAGATATGAGTATTTGTTTTATTCCTCTTTTTTGACAACGATAATTCTTTAAAAAAATTAAAAAATAAGAATTGAGTTATATGTGAATTAAAAGTTGAAAGACTGAAACGTAGTGAATCATGATTGAGAAATTAAGTTACAAATGAATTAAAAGTTGAAGAACTAAAAGATTAATTTTTTTCTTATATTTTTTTAAAATTGAAATACTTTATTAAATATAGAGGTGAATATGAAAAGATAATGTTAATTAAAAAACTAATAAATATTTTATTAAGAGATAAGATTCAGTTAAAAAGTCTTATATTTTTTTTAACAAAAAAATTATTTTGAAAAAACAAGGATATAAAATTATTTATGGACCATTTGATTTGATTACATACATCAAAATTATTTGTAATCCGGATGCATTTTGCTTATTCCTATTGTTTAGTTGGACTTGTAATGTGAAAAGGATTTCATTATGCAATACTGATTCTCTCAAATGGCAGCATCTTGATTACATAGCTGGACGGGAAAAGACAATGTTACCATTGAAAGAATCAGAAAGCGTTCTTCTATCTCCGTCGCCCTCGTTTCGCGACAACCTCACTAGTCTTCAGCTTCACCGACAACATTGTCAGCCTTCTTTTTCTTCTCCAATAACTTCGTCGAGCTTCGTCCATAGTGGGTGCCATTGAGCTCCATCATCATGGGTGTTGCAGATTCAACTTTGTGCCCTTACCCTCCCCATCAATGAAGATCTCCATAGTGGGTATCATAGCCGTAAGCATCATCAACATCTTCCTATATCCAGTGATTGGAAGGATCATAAAATGGAAGTGAAGGAGATTGTAGGTGAAACGAACCTGCCGTTGCTGTCATTCTTCTTCCTCCATCATCTTGCTTCCGTTAGAATTGGTCAATAAAGAAGGGGTCTTTAGGTTTGAAGGCTGGTCATATTGCAATGGAAGTGGAAGGATTTTTTTTAAGGTTTAATCCCTATATTCTTAAATGAGGTAAATTTCCTCCTAAAGTATTTTTTTGAGGTTTAAAAATGTCTTTTTATTAACTTGTCATTAACTCCTCTGTTATTTGATGATAGGGCAGCTTGTGGTTGCACCGTTGTTGACTCTTTCTTACCTTGGACCTCCAACTACACTATTGACTATGGATACCTAGGTTGGTTTTCGACGGGTTTACTGTTTTTATCCAATGGTGGAGATGTAGTGTTAGGATGCAAGATCAGAAGGTGGTCGGAATAAAGGATTAGTTTGCTCAAATAAGGGGTGGTGGTGGGCAGAGGCAAGATGAAGCGTTTATTGTTCTATCTTCTCCTCCTTTGATGTCGGCAACCATCACATTGGGCTTTCTCCGACAATGAGAGAGATCAAACCATGGAATTCCTGTGTATTACAAAAAACTTACGACATAGAAACCATTACCACAGCCTTAGGCTCAACCTCAAAATCTGTCACCTTAATTTCAACAGAAGTCAATTGGCATTATTGATTTGCCTTCCCCACATTCAGCTTTAAGGTATCTTTAAACTCCTCTAATTTTTTATTTTCGAGTGAAATTTTGGGAAAGTTACAGACTTGGGACCAAAAATAAAGGTAGTGACAATGGAGAAGCAAGCAAAAGAAAAGCGTCGTGCTTATAGTTAATGGGTAAGTATTGAGCTATAAAGAAGAGGGAAATGAAATGGAGACAAAATGTGTCACGATACTCCAATCTGACAATCTCTACAATTTGGGGTGAAATTGTTTTTTCCCCAGAGAATACATTGATGCACGGTTTCAATGTTTCATGCTTCCTTGTTAGTGTTCTTGTGTTCGTGGTTAGGAGTTCCCATGAGTACTGGTATAATGAATCTTCAACTAGCAAATTATGATATTCTTTTTTTAGTATTCTTTTTTTAGTCAATGACAAATTGAAACAGCAGAGAAGGAGGTGAAAGCAGCTATAGAAGGTGGGACATCACAAAAGCCAGGGCCTTACAAGTTGCCATGTTTATCAGATAATTGGGGAGTTGACGATTAGTTAGCAAAAGGAAATTTTTTGACCAAAAAGGCTTCAAGAAAAATTTGCTCCATTTAAAAATGTAAAGTATCTAGCACTCTTAAAAATGAGTATAAAAAAATTTAGACTTCAACCCACCTTTTTTTGGTAATTGTTCTTACTGGACAAAGGGACCCTGTGGGTGATGGAAAAGATGGAGGACTTTTTTTTTTTTTTGGTTGGGTAGTTTTGTCTCATTATTGTTGGTTAATTTAATTTAATAAAATAACAATATTAAATCTGATTCTCATTTTTAAATACCATACCAAGCAAATTCTTGAAATCTCCATTACTTTACACTCAATTCCCAACCATTACATTCCCAATGATTTCATAAATCAAACGGGCTATTAATGAGTTTTACTGATCTTTGTGATTTTATCTAAAATTTTATTTTAAATGGGATGGAGGGATTTATTAGCATTTTTAGAAATTATTTTTTCCATTTTATCATCGTATTTATTAGCATATTTCTTGTGTAACATGGAGTTTATCACCTCTTTCTCACTCTATTGGTCATCTTTATACTCACCTTTTAATTTAATTCATCACTGATGGTTGCTGTTTAGGGTAAAAAAAAGAAAATTATGATACTTATTTGATTTTATTTACAAGTTTCTTCAAACGATTTCACTAAAACCAGTAAAAACATTAAATATTATTAATTCTGTTTAAAAATTTAATAAATTTTTAATTTTACCCATTTTTAATATACATACTTTAAAAAAAATACTCAAATATTTAATAACATCATTAATATTTAATAGGGATAAAAGAATAAAGATAGAAACAATAATTATTGAGATGTCTTATAAATATAATCAAATTAAATATTCTATCTATATATAATAAGATCAAATAAATATTATACGTTTTCTACTCTATAAATAAAGCTAGAGAAATATATTTGTATGAGAATAAGAATATAATCAAAATTTTACTGACATACGAATGAATTAAAATTAACAGTTGTTTACAATTTGAGCCGGAGGAATTGAGTATAATCCTCGGTACATCAACGACAATAAATGAATAGAACCTAACAACTGAAAATCTTTTGAGCCATGGGAATGAACATTAAAAAAACCTGCAACACAAGCAACTCGACTTTGCGTGTGCGCGCATGCATTGTGGGGTTGGGCGGGCTATGGTTTATAGCTGGAACTGGAAAGACGAAAAGATAATCAAAGGGTACTTTTGGAAATTAAGTCCATTCTGTGGGATTTGTAATAAATATGCAATCAATCACATTGCAGGTTTTAAGGCGTTGTGTCCCTTGAATGAGTCTTGGATAAGGAGGGTCTTATTTTGTCACAAGAGTGAGTATGTGGTGGAGTATCACATTGTATTCCCCGTTTCAGAAAAAATAATTAATTCATATAGCTTTAAAAATATTTCTTAAGTATAATAATTATTCTCTCCTTCTTGTTTTACCAAAAAAAAAAAAATTTCTCTCTCCTTCTTTATTATAAGATTTTGACCCTTAAAATAAGACACATTGTGAGGTCTTAATCACTCCCTCAGTTAAAAAGTATAATTCTTTTTGCAAGGGGTCAAATATTTAAAAGCGTAAGAGTTTTTTAGTATTAAAAATATAATTATAGCATTTTTTAATAATTATTTTATATTTATTTTAGTGTAAAACATCTTATTATATAAGGGTAAATATAAAAAGATAGTATTAGTTTAAAGATAAATATTAATTTCTTTATTAAGATGAGATTCGATTAAAATGTCTTACATTTTTTTAATACAAATGATATATTTTTTTTATATACCTATATTTAAACTTATTAACAACAAAAAGTAATATAAAATTAAAATTTTTTTCTTTAAATAAAAATAAAATTAAAAAATTTTTATTCTATTTTAAATAAAATAATAATTTAACTATTTTTTTTATGTAGAAGTATCTTATAATAAATTTGAGAGAATATATCTGAAATTTTAAAAAGGGGGAGAGGACAGAGGAGGGCGATCATTACAGGGTTTTTTGAGAGAAGCCAAATATATTGACTAATTTGCCCCTCTCTATTTTATTATATTTCACAAATACGTGTAGGTAAAGAAAATAAAATAATGCTCGACTCTGTTTGCTTATTATCATTGAAGCCTGAGAGTCCCAGCATCGTCTCGTCCTAACCGTCAAGCTTTCTCTGGGGAGTTTGAAGAGATCATGATTCTTCCACTGCATTGGGATTCTGTTACTCGCCTTGTTGCAAGAGTGGAGAAGGGCATAAAGTGGGTTAATTAGAAGGAGGGTTGGAATTTGCTAATGAGGATTAGACTTCATGCCTCTAGCCAAAAGTGTATAGGTGGGTCATGATTTCAGGGACAGGATTAAGGTTTAATTTTATTTTTATATTTATTTTTTAAGAGTATTAAGCACTCTATATTCTTAAGTAGGATAATTTTACCCTGAGTTATTTTTTCAATGAGCAAAAAAATCCCTCTATTAAGGAACCATTAACTTTGCCGTTATATGCTGATGTGACAAGTGTTTGGACCCATACACAATGATATGTAAGACTTTGATTATATTTTTTGGTGCTAGTTTGCCTTTTAACTCTTTTTCTAGAAATGCTGGTTATCTTGAAGTCTTATTAAATTAAAATTTAATGAATATTATTAAAATATTAAGTATTGTAATATTTAATAATTTAAATGTTATTATTTAAAACACTACCCCACCCAATTTAATATTTTTAATATTTTGTAATTTTGTATTAAAAAATGAAGAGAATGAACCTCCAAATTAACGAAAGAATTTTTTTTCCTCATATTTTCATTTTTTCTTATTAAGTAACTTTTTATAGCACATTAATAAAATAAGCGATATCTTTCAAATAATATTTTTATTGTCATTTTGTTGATCCTGATTGTCATACTTTTGATTTTACTTTTAACACTGTAATGTATATATTGTATTAAATTTTGGGAGCGTAATATTTTAGAAAAAATTATTAATTGACTAAAAAAAATTAAAAAATTTAATCAATATTAAAAATATAAGTAAGTTCTAACACGCATGAAAAGTATAATGATTTGAGCATTTCTTGAAAAGGAGATCGAAAATTAATATATAAAAAATAAAAAGTCATCTATAAATTTATAAAATGCTAGTTTAAACTATTAATATTTAAAAATTAATTTATAAATTTTGAATAAATATTTATAAATAATAATATTTAAATTATTAAATATGAAAATATATAATATTTTGGCAATATTTATTAAATTTTATGTTAATAAGATTTAAGGTGCTCAATGCTTCTAAAAAAGACTTTAAGGTGTCCAACGCTCCTGAAAAAAATAATTTAGGGGTAATTAGTACCAAAGGATATAATTAGAGTCTTATTTGTCGTGTGAGCCCCCATGGATATATCATGTTAGTATATACTGACAGAGTTAGCAGTTTATTAACGAAGAGGGTTTTTGCTCCTCGAAAGAAAATAATTTAAGGATAAAGTTGTCCTACTTAAGAGTATAAACTATAAAGTGTTCAATACTTCTAAAAAATAAGCATAGAGATAAAATTAGATCTTAACCTTAGGAATAAATCCATTGAGGTTAGAGGAGGTCAAGTTAATGCCCAGGCAAAAAAAAAAAAAGAAAAAAAAACAATGGCATTAGACAAAATAGCAACTAATATGTGTGTATGTAAATATAATAGTAAATTAATCATTATTCCCTCTTCCTTTTAAACCAAACAAATGATCATTAAAAATCCTTATCCTCCCTTTCAATAAAATCAAACAAGATAATAAAAACAATCCCTTCTCCACCCCTCTTCTTCCCTCCCCTTGAACCAACCATAATTTAAGTTATTCTTGTAATTAATGAAATTAATTTGTACAGTAAAAAAAATGATTTCATGGCAGATAATTTTTGAAAAAAAAACATGATAAATACTTGAAATTTATAATTTTACTTATAAATAGAAATAAAAAAAATATATGATAGTTTATATTATAATTAAAAACGGAAGAATAGATGGTATGATTATAGGTTGTTTGGTTGTTCAATTTTGTCTTTAGCATTGTGTTACATGTTTTATTTGGCTCATATGCATAATGCAATGTGTATCAGGTTGGATATTTTTTGCCAGCATGTATAATGTTGGATGTTTTAACGGGTGAAATAATATGCAGGCAAAAATAAAACATACTCTCAGGCCGAGGAAATGAAGTTTGGTTTTACCGGTATAAGAAACACAAGAATGGGCATTTATGGGCCCATAACGAAGGAAGATGCACGGCCCAAAGAAGCCATTCGCCAGTGGCATTCCAGCCTGGAAATTGGAATGCATCGTTAACAGAGGGTTCTCTACTCAGCAAATAGAAGCCTTGAGCATAATTTAACGCAGAATTGGGAGAAGGACCCTGAGGTCAAATTATTTGGGAGAAAGGTCCTCCCAATGTCTCAGTGGCAGAGGGAGGAGGGACTAACAAAGGCCATGGCCTCTCCAATTTTTTTAAATTTTTTTTATATTATATGAGTGTTATATATTTTTGACTCCATTAAAATTATAAAAATTTTGTAATATATGTTTTTTAATTCTCAGCCTCCCTATTCTCAGATCCGAACTCCTCCCTACAATGTCCCCTAATCTAACTCAATCTCTGTCTTATTGTTTCCATATCCTTTATTACCAGCAATGCTCTAGTCCCTATGAAAGAGCTTTCTTCACTTTCAATTTTTCACCTCCACCATCTACGCTGAGACGCCATGTCTGTCCTATTCTAACTCCCATATCCATCTTCTTCTTCTTTTTTTTACCAATGTCATGGGATAAATGCAGGGAGAATGATGGTTAAGGCCTTCAGGGACAGTTAAGTCTCAAAGAGAAAAATAATGTCCCGACAAATTTTTTTAAAAAATCAATTTTAAATATCAAATTTTTAATTATAAATATAATATTTAAATTTTAAATATAACAATTAATTTAAAATTTAAATTTTTATTTATAACTGTTCGAACTTACATTTACAATTTATTTTAGAAAAAAATTGTTGAGGATTTAATTTTTATTTTTGAGAGTTTATTATCATTCTCCCTGATCAAAGTATCAACAAAATGAATTAAATAAATATTATCATTTTATTTTTTAAAATAAAAATTTGAAATTTGAAAATACTCTTCATTTTACTATTTTATTTGTGAAAAAGTATTGAAAAAAGAGATATATAAGTTGAGTAATTAAAAAAGTATTATTGCTAAATATTATTTTTTATTAAAGTGTTTATATTTTTAAATATAAATTTCTTTTTTTTATAATTTGAGATGCACATAGTAGTATATTAAAAGACTTGATTATTGACACGAATGAAATTGTGCAATCTACATTACCAATCCTGTTTAATGGAATAATGACGATTATCGTTATTGTTGTTATGTTTCTTTCTCACACGCGCATGTATATTATAGAATCAGACAATGATAAGCCTAGTATTTATAATATTATTTCAAAAATAGTTATTTCTTTATTAAAAAGAACTGACATGAAAATAGAATTGTAGTGAAACCAAGTGGAGTCCACCAACCCAGAAAGGGTTGGTTGGGTTTGCAGTTTGTAGGTTGATGAATAGCAGTGCGTATTTATTTCTGAGAAGTGAGAGGCCAATTAACAGCCAAAAGTGGCATCACGTCCTTACCATTCTTTGTCTTTTTTATGCCACTTTAAGCATGCCTTCACTATTAGCAACCCACACCTCATAACACATTACAAAAATCCAACAATAACATAATTTAATATAAGATTATGCATAATACTAAAGTCCAATAATAATAGTTTACAAATTTATTTTTTAAAATAAAAATATAATTTTTCAAAAGTATTCCTACATATGTAATCACTGCGTTACAATATTATTTCAATGTAATATTAGAAAAACGTCATCAATAAAAATTTATTTTTTTTAAATTATCTTGTATTTTGAATAATAAAATTTCTCTTAAATTATCTTATAATTTAGAACGGATAGAGTAGTATAATGTATCAATATAATGATGCCTTTTCTTCCTATTAATGCACTCTTCAAAAGAAATATCTGCAACAACCTCAACAAGTATATCCTGGTTTCCATGGTCTTGTTAGTTGTTTTGTATTTCTGTTTCGAAACAGGAGATCCAGTTCAATATAGAATTAGAAATAGGAAGCCCATCTAAATAACTAATTCTATCAGGAAAAAACATAACAAAATAAAAATGATCCCAACAAACCAAATTGAAAGCTCGGATGGACAAGTATACATCCCCAACAGTGAATCAAAATAGAATGTGCAAATTATTGAATCCCGTGTAACATTGAGGAATTTGTAACAAACATTATGGACTATTGTACAATGAATGTAGCATTAGTTTAATGTCCCCCTATACTTCTATTCAGTATAATTTGTTAAGGTCTAATTTTTTATTTTAACTAATGGAATCAGTTGGTGTATTTTAATTGGAAATCCAAAATAAAATAGGGTTGGAGAAAAATTTCTTATTTTGATGTTTCAAAAATAAATTATTTGAGGGAACTTTTACTACAGAATGGCCTTTAGTACGAATTAAATACAGATATTGGTGAGACGACATATTTTTGGCTTGAATTATTTGCACCCAGAATTCAAAACAGGGAAAATAATATCCAAATCTAAAGTAAAAGCTGTTGATTTTGTTTCCTTCATCCAACATTCTGAAAATTTCCTTGTAAACTCCATGGAGCCATCTCTTTTTCCCCCCAGACATCTGATAGCATGACTTTCACTTACGTCTCGTTTTTAAACTATGAAACTAAGTCTGTCAAAATTGTCAGAAACACAAAAAAATGGAGATCCACAATTCTGACAGAGATGCAATGCAAGTGATGAGATGCAGATATTTCAGTACAAGATAAAGTATCTGATGGAGTAATCGTGTTCAAGACAAGCTTTTCCAGTTGCTCCACAACACAATGTGTGAACGGAAATGAACTCAAAAGTAACCTTGACAATGCCAGGCATTCATTCCCTTGTTAATGAATGATGTTATATAATTACTATTTCCTTCGCTAAAAAGATTAACTAATTACCGTGGACGGCGAGCTCTGCCCCGAGTTTTCTCCTCCTACTCCTTGTTCTTCTTTGATCTCCGGCGAGCCACCGTCTCCAACGGCATCTCTTTGCCCGGGCGGCGGCGGAGGAGGGGCAATCCCGCCGTCGATGCAGGAGGAGCATTTGGTCTCGAACCAGCTCTCGAAGTCGTAGCGGGCATGGCCAAGGACCCGACGACCCGAACAGAGCCTGCCGATCATCCCGGCCATGACTCCCAGAACGGTGATGACCGCAAGAACCGCAATAACGGGTCCGACCGATTCGTGACCCGTGGGTGTTGTGTAGGCTTGCTGTAGCTGGGTCACTTGCGCGGACATGTGACTGTGTGAGAACTGAGAAGGTGTCTGTGCCTGAAAAGCGAGCAGATTCCAGGATGCGGAACAGGGGCAGTAGAAGTGGTCAAGAAAACTCGATAGAAAAAGAAGTAAGAATGCTCAATTCGGTTTGTTTTTTGGGGTTTCTATACGTTGTGAGCCGAGAAATGGGCTTTAAACTTTAAAAGCACACGAACTTTGGCACGAATGTGGAAGACGATGGGTACTGAAGATATGTCATCGCCGAGTAAATATTAAAGAAGATTACAACTAAAAACCTGATAAAAAATTATTATCAAATTAGAGTCTTGTCAAAATTTATGTTTTAAATTCAGGAGGGCGCAGTACTATTAAAATTCGCTCAACCGTTAAATCAGTATTTTAATTGATTTAATAAAATATTTTATCTATAATTAATCTGATTCTGATCACAATTTAATTATGATTTTGAGTATTAATCTTTCTACCAATATCTATAGGTTCGAGTACTTTGAATAGCAAGGAAGATAATAAATGAGCAATTGCTGGATGCAGCAAAAGAGTGAAAGTGAGATATACATTTGTGGGACCCAAGAAAGAAAAACAGGAAGGGTATCAGTTTCTGGTCTGGCGAGCATCAAAGAAAGTGTTGGGAGGTGTGAGAATGTCACGTCACATGAAGAGCCAACCTAAAATAGATTGATGCTAGTTGTCAAATTCTAAATAAATACGAGCAAGCAAGGAGGGGGGGGGGGGGGGGACTTCAGGAGCCACGTCCTGAGATCATAAGCTGGTTCATACACTCATACAAGCATCGTTTATTCTCATCGAGTCTCAGAGGTTCAGAGGATGAAGTTCCCAGAGAATCTGTTTATCTCATCTGGGTCATTGTGCCCCTCATTTTGACATGCCTTTTTCGAATTCATACAGGAAAGTAGATGGCATTCAAGTTGGATCAAAAGCTTATGATTGTATTAGAATTGCTTCTTTTTCTTAATGATGCCTTCGCGAATCCCTGATATATAATATAAATGGTTCTCATTTTTTCCGCAATAAATCACAAGCCCGGGATAATGCCGAAAGCAACCAAAAAGTGCAAATTCCCACACATTTAGCTGCCATCTCATCAATCACCAAAAGTGCTTCTTTTTTAAACGAATATTCCCCATGTTTCTTGAACGTCCATTTAAAATCTTTTGCTATATTATTTTACTGGGAGAGAGGGCGATCCAGTTAGAGTTAAAACAACAGGCGAGTAAATATATGATGCAGCTTTTTAGCTCAATTAGCAGCTTTGCGGCTAGGAATTATAGGATGTGATAGTGAAAGCGAAATAATTGTTTTGATTTGAGACACCTGGATCCCTAAATACAATATCTTCGTTTCTATCATTACTTCTGTATGAGACTCTCTCATTTTATCTGTCATCCCTAGCAGATCAATAGGCAGGTTTAAGTTAACCCTGCAGATCAAAGCACAGTAGCATCCTCATTTGCTACTACTGCTTCAACCAGTTCAATAACTTGATTGGGTTTTTATTGCCCCACTACTCTGCTTATATAGATGGACATACATGTACTGGAATCAAATACGGAGATTTCTCAGTGGTGTGTTCGCGCCAGAAGCCGCAGCTCTCTTGTCCCATAACCAGTCATGTCACTTTCAGTCTTATCCCAACTAACATTGTCATTCATTACTTGGGAAGTTTAACTAATATAACCATGTATATGTGTAAGTAATTTGATTAAAAATGGTTGAAGATAAGAGATGATACTCCAAAAGGAAGACCTGCTTTAGCTAAGACCTCTCGCTGATAATAGAAGATTATGTCATTCAACTTCAGTTTCACTGAACCGTGGTGTTTGAATCTTTTCCAAAAAGTTTTGTGTGAAATAAGTAGGGCATTTATCTTTTCCGTCCATAAGGTCTCAACTATCGTGATGAAAAGGCTAGTATAATAGTTTCCTCCATTTTTATATGTAATAAAAACATATATCATACAATTTAAGAAAATTAATAACCATTATAATTATATTTAAAAAAATTAAACTAAAATATAATAATAAATACAAGCATGCATTAATTATTTTTTGTTAATATAAATTATGAGAGATAATTTAAAAATGTGTAATAAATACTTATTAAAATAGGTAATTTGCTCATATTTCATAGCTAGCCTATTAGCGTAGTGGAGTAGAGCATGGCTGAAAATTTAGACTTAATAGAAGCCTTATGAACAGCCATCCTTCAATATGGAGATGTTGGTCATCAAACTAACTATTTTGGTAGCCTATGTTTTTAGTTAATTATCATTCATTTACTCCAATATGACAAAGTTTATGTAATATTTGATGTTGAAGCTGCATATTCAAGAAAGGGTTTATTACTTTCTTGTGGGCTGATTCAATGTTATTTATAGGACCTACAAACTAGGATCAAAGTGTGGTAGCCAATTCATCTAATGATACTGGTCTCACCCACAATGGGATCTAAGGACTTCAAATCTTACAGATATATCC